>NC_086180.1:11187963-11542963 GCF_023053635.1 Elgaria multicarinata webbii
ATCAGACCAAGAGTTCATCTAGTCCATCCTTCCGTTCACATAGTGGTCAACCAAATGCCTGTGGGAAGTCAACAAGCAGGATAGGAATGTAATTGCATCCTTCCCTCTCATGTTCGGCAGCAATACAGATAGACTAACACATACTCAGGACCAGCATCAAGGGTAGGGTAGGGTAGGGTAGGGTAGGCATGGTTGGCACCTGCCCATGGCCAACACACCAACAGGGGGCCATTGACAACCACCATCACCCGACTTGCTCCTGATCTTCACCATTGCAGCTTCCTTGTTCGCCCACCTCTCGCTCTGTCCTCAAGAAAGATGATGAGAAAGGCGAAGAAAAGAAATAGCTGTTGATAAGGGTGATGAGAAGGTAGATTTGTTGAGGGGAGGCAGGGCCGACCCAAGACATTTTGCTGCCTGAGGCAGGGAACAAGATGGTGCTCCTCCCTTTCCATGTACAAAAGCCGACTGGACTAGCAGACGAATCTTATTTCAATACTGGGGATATGGCAGCTTCCTCCCCTGCATCTGAAGGCAGCAGGGTAGTTCAGAAGGTGCTAGGCAGGATGTGTGGTCCACGGCTTTCTCCTCCAACGCTTTCCTGATGCCTCCCAGTATCTTCTGCTTGAAGCAGGTGGCTGCCTTACGCTGCCTAATGGTAGGCTCACTCTGTGGGGAGGGGCCCATTGAGGGTGTCTTGCCCAAGGGTCCTCAGAAGCCTAGAGCTGGCACTGGCACACAGACATATGCACACATCTGTGCGTCCATGCACACACACACACACACACACACACACACACATGTATGGGTCACCTCTCAGCTTCAAGACCCCGAAGGCAATGAACAGTATTAAAAGCAGCAGTACAAATACATTGGATGTTAAAAACCACCATGTTCCATAATTGAAATGGTATTCCTGGCCCATAATGTAGGATGTATGGGATTCCCTGGCGTGATATGATGACATATGATTAGAAAACTTTAAAGGGGGGCTAGACAATTTTGTGGAGTGCTCTGCTCTACTTCCACGAGTTTTCTGCGTTGTTTTCCAACAATCAGTCAACATTCCACAGTCACAGTCCTAATTGGGTTCCCTCCACACACACTTTAGAGGTGTTTTTTTTTCTAAAAACATGTTTTTTTTGGTATTTTTGCAAACCCTGGGGTTCCTCTAAGCCTGATGACCTCTCCCTTATTCTTCTCTTTGTCTTGAATCCATTGCCCTTTTCAGTTGCTATATTTACCAGTAAGCCACACACATAATTGGGCTGTGCTGAGTAGTTCCACTTATAGTATGTCAAGCTAGTGTAGCTCCTATCCTTGTTTTCCACATATGCAGCTGTACGCACAAAGGATTCCATGTGAACTCCAATCACGCAGCAAATATACCCTTCCCTACAGATGTACAGACTGTAGACATGGAGACCAGGAGAAGGAGCTAATTAGCATGTGTGCTATCAGGAGTGTTGCTAGTTGGTGTGGCCCCAATTCCCTACTTCTGGGTTCAGCTTACCTAAGGTGACCACATGGAAAGGAGGACAGGGCTCCTGTATCCTTAACAGTTGCATAGAAAAGGGGATTTCAGCAGGTGTCATTTGTATGCATGTAGCACCTGGTGAAATTCCCTATTCATCACAACAGTTAAAGCTGCAGGAGCAATACTAGAGTGACCAGATTTAAAAGAGGGCAGGGCTCCTGCAGCTTTAGCTGTTGTGATGAAGAGGAAATTTCACCAGGTTCTCCATATATTCACCAGGTTCTCCATTCATCAGGTTCGCCTGCCCTCTTTTGTATCTTGTCACTCTAGTATAGTGCCTGCAGCTTTAACTGTTGTGATTTATTTATTTATTTATTTATTTATTACATTTCTATACCGCCCAACAGCCGGAGCTCTCTGGGTGGTTCACAAAAATTAAAAACATTCAAAGTATAAAACAACAGTATAAAACCATAATATAAACTACAATATAAAAAAGCTCAACCAGATCAAAACAGCAGCAATGCAAAATTACAAATTTAAAACACCAAGTTAAAATTTATTTATAGACTGTTAAAATGCTGGGAGAATAAAAAGGTCTTCACCTGGCATCTAAAAGCATATCATGTAGGTGCCAAGAGAATGAGGAAGAGGGAATTTCAAGATGAAGAGGGAATTTCACCAGGTGCTGCATGCAGGCAGATGACACCTGCTGAAATTAACATTTAAAGCCCTAAACGGCTTGGGGCCAGGCTATCTGAAGGAATGCCTCCTCCCATATGTACCTGCCCGGACCCTAAGGTCATCCTCAGAGGTCCTTCTCCATGAGCCCCTGCCAAAGGAAGTGAGGCAGGTGGCTACCAGGAGGAGGGCCTTCTCTGCTGTGGCACCCCGGCTGTGGAATGAGCTCCCTGAGGGGGTTCGCTTGGCACCTACATTATATGCCTTTAGACACCAGGTGAAGACCTTTTTATTCTCCCAGCATTTTAACAGTCTATAAATAAATTTTAACTCTGTGTTTTAAATTTGTAATTTTGCATTGCTGCTGTTTTTATCTGGTTGAGCTTTTGCATTGTATTTTATAGTATGGTTTTATACTGTTGTTTTATACTTTGAATGTTTTTAATTTTTGTGAACCGCCCAGAGAGCTCCGGCTATTGGGCGGTATAGAAATGTAATAAATAAATGAATAAATAAATAAATAAATCCCCCTTTCTATGCAACTGTTAAGGATACAGGAGCCCAGTCCTCATTTCCATATGGTCACCCTACATAACCTTTTCCCCAACCATTGTTCATTTGGTTATTTTCTAGCTTTTGAGCAGTTTCCCCCTATTCTGAAGGGGTCAAATGCTTCTCCTAAGGCCTTGTTACTGACAGTCGTAGCTTTAGAATGTCATCATATATGCATGTTTAAGCCTCCAAATCCCAGCATGCTCCACACGCATGCAGACAAATGCATGCATTAAGCAATCCCAGTTGACTGGAGCTTCCTCCAGAGTGTTCTTCCAGTGCCAACCCAGATCTTCATAACATGTCAAAAGGCCCCCAATAGCAGGCTTTTAAAAGTCCAGAAACAGTAAGCTGCTAAATCAGCCTTTAATGTGATTTCTCTCATATCCACGAGCGTCACTATTGGTGGATTTGTCAGCCCCGGTGCCTCTTTGATGAGGTGTGAAAGTAGCTAAAGAAAGCAGGTTCCTGTCCCAACTTTGAGCTGAAATCCTGCTGAGAATAATCCCAGCGTCTGGTTTTCAGTCATGCTTAATGCGAAGGCGCATATGCATTTAAACGAAGGGAAGTCTTCAGAAAGGGGTGGTGGAATTAATTCCGGGTGGTCCTTTACTCACAACTCACAAATCCTTCTCTTGCCTTCTCCCCTCAAAAAGTCCCTTCAGCTTTGCCTATTTTGTTATTTTCCCTTCAAATAAAATATTAATTATCCAACCAAAGTAGAGCCTCTGCACTGAAGGAGAGAGAGAGAGAGAGAGAGAGAGAGAGAGAGAGAGAGAGAGAGAGAGAGAGAGGAACCTTGGCAACAATTTCAGCATCAAACTCAGACCTTGAGGAGAAGCCAACTTTTCACTGCTGTCTAATAAAATGAAATAAGAGTGAAAAGTTCAAATATTAGACTTTCCTGTGGGGCTGGTTTCATGGGGGGGGGAAGCAAAGGCCAAAATAAACAGTGGCCTAGTGGTGAGTACATGTTTCTGTCTCGTCTGTGGCGAACGCTTGCGAGGGCATTGGCGAGAACGAATAAAAACCCCATTGCAAAAGGTAGGGAAATTATATATGCAAGGAGCTCGCCTGAACAGAGGTCACTTGGTTTGGTGACCTAAAGGTGAGAGATTCCCCCCCCCCCCCTTGACGTTGCGGTAACAGAGCACAGTGACAACATTTACATCTTCTCCAGCCAAGAAAGAAAAAAAAGTGTAGCATGACTTTAAAAAGAATCTTTCTTTTAAAAAAACACACCATACTAGGGATGTGCTCCGCTTCTAATCGGACCAGCGAATTAGAAGCGGAGCGGGGTGCTTCACCTCCCCTTAAAGCAGAGGCGAAGAGGATTGGGGGGCCGGCGGAGCGTTGCAAAGAGGATCGAGGTGAAGGCGGACCCTTCGCCTCGATCCGGAGCTCCGCAAGAAAGGTAAGTGGGGTTTACCGGGCCCTGCTGCTGTCGCTGTCGCCCATGCGGTGACAGCGGCAGGGCTCGGTAACCCCCCCTCCTCTCCCTTACCTGCGTCCGTTCGCGGTCCCTCGGCTTCTTCAATTGAGCCCGCGGCTCAACCAGGAAGTCTAGGCCGCTTGTGGCCCAGACTTCCTGGTTGAGCCATGGACTCAATTGAAGAAGCCGAGGGACCGCGGACGGACGCAGGTAAGGCCCCCCTCCCCCTTGGTCCCTTACCGGGCTCTGCAGGTAAGGGAGAGGAGGGAGGGGGCCTTACCTGGTGCCACTCCCCTCCACTGCGGAGCTCTGATTCGGAGCCGGAGCTCCGTGGCGAAGAGGAGCGGACTATGGGCGGAGCGGCGTGGAGTGGGACTGATCCGAAATTGGATCGGCCCACAGGGCGGATCGGGGGGTCCGTGCACACCCCTACACCATACACACACAGAAAGAAACCTTCAGTCTTGCAATTCAGTCTTGCAGTTCGTAGCATCCACGGTCCCCTACTCTGCTTATTTGTTATTTATTTGTTACATTTCTATTCCATCATTTCCTCCAAGGAACTCAAGGTGGCTTACATGATTCTCCTCCTCTTCATGTTACGTTCACAACAATCCTGTGAAGTAAGTCAGGCTGAGAGTGTGGCCGTAGCTAGACCGGGCTTTATCCTGGGGCCAACCCCGGGATCGTCCCGGTGCATCCACATGACGCACAGGGGATCTTGGGATCAGGGAGGGATGATCCCTCACTTGCCCCGGGATAGAACCCTCCCCTTTGGGCCTGCTTTTTCCATGGTCCCGGGCTGAGCCCGAGACTGCGGAACGTGTGGCCCGTTGCTGCGGTTTAACCCAGCTCTGCGCAATTCCTCATGCTGTGCCGGGAGCCGCATATGGGGCGCAGGAGCAGGGAAAGTAACTAAAAAAAAAAAAAAACCTTACTTTTAGTGCGCAAGCGTTCGTGTGCTTCTCCCTCTTTTTTAAAAAATGGCGGGCGCGACACCTCTTCTCCTGAGGTTGTTCCGCCTCACATGTAAACGGAGGAGGGTTCTCGTGATAATCACATTGCGGGATTTTCCCTCCTCTGTCATGGACTATGACGTAGGTCTAGTTAAGGCCTCAGTGACTGGCCCAAAGTAGGGTGACCGTATAGAAAGGAGGACAGGGCTCCTGTACCTTTAACAGTTGTCTAGAAAAGGGAATTCCAGCAGGGGTCATTTGTATGCATGCAGCACCTGAGGAAAATTCCCTCTTCATCACATCAGTTAAAGCTGCAGGAACCCTGCCCTCTTTTGTATCTGGCCACTCTAGTACTGCTCCTTACAGACCAATAGGTTGGTAGAGGTGAGATGTGTACTGTGGTTGCTAGGCATCTATTTGCATTGTGCTTCCTCCCCTAAAAGTAGCAAAATGAACAGCTAGGGGGCCAACTATACAGCAGGCTGAGCAGGTGTACAGATCATCTAAGCTTTCTTTACTATGGTGAGATGTATTTCAATTTAAATTATAGTTATTATTTCTAAATTTGCAACTATACATATATATTTGCGTATGGAAATTGTTTGCAGATTGGTGCCTTCTTTGGTTCTCTCTCTCTCTCTCTCTCTCTCTCTCTCTCTCTCTCTTATTTATTTATTTAGGGTGATGTGTAAGTGGACACATATGCAGAGGGATCCTTGGCTTGATTTTGCATGGCTCCTCTTATATTCCTAAGCAGCCCAGAGAACTTTATATGTTATGGTCAGTGTACATATGTCAATAATAATAATAATAATAATAAATTTATTTATTTCTTACCCGCCTCTCCCTTTGGATCGAGGCAGGGAACAACATTAGTACAGGAATCAACACATCTTAAAAATTCTTGATTTTACATTGATCTGGGTAGGCCTGCCGGAAGAGACTAGTCTTCAAAGCTGCCTTAAAATCACACAGAGGGTTAATTTTATGAATCTCCTGGCAGGCCGTTCCACAATCCAGGGGCAACAGAAGAAAAGGTCCTCTGGGAAACTGATGTCAGCCTAGTCTTGGCTGACTGAAGTAAGTTCTCCCCAGAGGACCTGAGTGTGCGGGGCAGATTGTATGGGAGAAGGCGATTCTGCAGGTAACCTGTACCCAAACCATTTAGGGCTTTAAAGGTAATGACCAACACTTTGTACTTTGCCCGGAAACTAATGGGCAGCCAGTGGAGTGATTTTAATGTAGGGGTAGTATGCTCACCCCTAGATGTACTGGTGACCAACCTGGCTGCCATAAATGCATCAATACATGTCCTGACTCAGCACAAGGTAGTCTCATATGCCTTTATATGTTTCTCAGGACTGTAATTTAGGACAATACAGCAACTGATCCCTACACCATGGCATACCGATTGATCTCTACTTACCGTACAATTACTCAAGTCACATAGGCTCTGTTCATAAGAAGGTGGTGACCCTATGCTTAATACCCACCCACCCCCAAAGCATATAACAGGCTCCAAGGAGATGTGAGCCAAGTTTGGAACTGAGTTTATAGTGCACATCCTGCTTCAGTGGGGTTTAGCATTCCATGATCAGAATGTCAACAAACAGAAAGAAATGTAGTTTTTGTACTCAAATATCAGCTTTAGCTCATAAACACAGAATATTTCCAGGAAGTGCACTCGTTAAACATTTTGAGCCCTTTTCCCAGTTGAGTAGGAAGAGATGGACCACTGGTGTGATTTGTTAGGATACATCAGTGCAGACCTTTGAAACATGATTAGCAATGGACCTGTTATACTGGGACTGCAGTTCATTCAGAACATCAGAATGGACATATAGACAATCCCACTCAACTCTCATAAAGATGCTGCTATGGCTATATTCTCCAAATGGGTACGAGCTCCATGATAACAACACAATGGCACAGACGGCTAAGGATGCTGCAGAGTTGATAGGTATGCTTGAGGAATTTGAACTTTTTTGAATTCCACTATGAACTGAACTGAGGTACACCTGGGCACTTATGCGGGTCAGAACTTGGTTATCCACCGGATTTTCAGATGTTCTGAAAGTTCCAGAACAGAACCGTGCACTGACCCCCAGATTCATCGTGAACCCTGATTCAGCCTTTCCAAAAATGACCCAGTTCTTCTTGGACCAATTCAGAAGTTATCCACTTTGACTCAAGTACCAAACTGAAATCAAGATTCAGAAATCTGAAATCTCATGCCTCCCATTATGGGAAATTTAAAATTGCTATAAGTGTTCTCTTGGTTAAAACTGGATGCTATTTGCAAGCATAGTAGGCCCTTGGGATTGGATTACACCTGAGAATGGTTTTGTGCTACATGTTTTGATCTTTTTTAAAACAAAATATCTAGGCAGAATTGGATATAAGTTTCAAGGATAGCGGCACCTTCTGGGAGTATTGAGTTTGCCAAGTTTCAGATGAACAGGTGAAGTGGGAGGTGTTGTGCAAGATAAGAACATAAGAAGTACCATGTTGGATCAGACTGAGGGTCCATCTAGTCCAGCACTCTGCTCACACAGTGGCTAACCAGCTGTTGACCAGGGACCAACAAAGCAGGACATTGCGCAACAGCACCCTCCCACCCATGTTCCCCAGCAACTGGCGCACACTAGTTTACTGCCTCGAATACTGGAGGTAGCACACAACCATCAGGTCTAGTAGACATTGATAGCCTCCTTCTCCAGGAATTTATCCAACCCCCCTTTTAAAACCATCCAAATTGGTGGCCATCATTACATTTTGTGGTAGTGAATTCCATAATGCACTGTGTGAAGAAGGACTTGCTTTTATTTGTCCTGAATCTCCCACCAGGGAGATTCAGATCAAGCTTGACGTTTTGCAGTATCCCAAAGCGGATGCACTTACCCCCCTCCCCCTATGTTCCTTGTAGACCATTGTCCTGAAAATGACAGAGAGCTTAGAGGTCTCCCTAAGTAAGAAACCTTCACAATTTCAGAAGGATAGGTGCAGCAGTTCATGCGGAAGGGGAATCTTTAATTTGAAGTGGAATGGGGAAAGTGATTTGTGTCTCCTTGCCTCCCTCTGGGTTTCTTTAGGCAATTTGTGTGAAAATGCCACAGCACATAGAAGTGTCCCCAGGCAAGAAACCTGCAAAGTTTCAGAACGTTAGGTTCAGATTCTAGTAGGTTATGACTGAAACCCAGTTTGTAGCTTTTTCCATAGTGAAATGTGGTGGTATTAACAGAATGGCCATTTCATGGTCCTCTTCGTTGCCCTCCCACAAAGCACAGTGATTGGAGTCTACGGCCTTAGCTAGACCGGGCTTTATCACGGGGCAAACCCCAGGATCGTCCCTGTGCATCCACATGACGCTCGCTTTTTCTGTGGTCTCAGGCTGAGCCTGAGACTGCAGAACATGTGGCCCGTTGCTGTGGTTTGACCCAGCTCCGCGCGATTCCTCGCATGGAGCTGCACCCATTGGGGGTAGGGTGAGAGGAGTGGGGAAATTAAGTTAAATTTAAAAAAGACCTACCTTATGCGCACTAGGAGCGCTGCTTCTCCTTTAAAAATAAAAAAATGGTGGGTTTGATGCCTCTCTTCCTGAGGTCATCGCGCCTCACGTGTAAACGGAGGAGGGATCTCACATTAATCGCAACGCGAGATCTTCCCTCCTCCATCTTGGATTATCAGGTAGGTCTAGCTAAGGCCTATGTTAAAACGTGGCCTAGGATTAGAATGTGGATCTGTCAGTCACTCAGCTGCACTCCTTCCCTCCCACTATTTGTGAACAAAAGCAAAATACGTTTTTTTAGAGACAAAGTCTGTGGGCACTTATATCTAAAACACAAGTTGGCAATGATTCTGGAGCGGCTTTAGAAGAAGTCCACTTGAAACCCAACAGAACCAGAACAAGGTAGCTCTATTCTGTTCAGGTTTCAGATTTCATCCGGATTTGATGCTCATCCCTAATTTCACATGATGAATAATTAACTTCTTGGACTGTCTACCCAAAGGTAAGCTTAGGTGCCTTTCAAAAAAGTTTTCCCTCCAAATCTCTCAGTTGCTGTAAACCCGCAAAGACCTCCGGTGACACCCCATCCTCAAGCTCTTCCCCTCCCAGTTGACTACCTCCCTGGGGCTTTGCTCTGCCCACATGTTTCCTGAGACAAGAGCTGAATGAAGCTGACACACTGGTGAGCTGCCACCTCAAGGCCCTCCCAGCTCCTCGAAGTGGCAACTCCCCAAGGCTTCACTCAGCAAGGGGAGATGAAATGTGGTCACTGGGAAAGGCAAGTGGAGAGTGAAGCCATCTCAGTGTTTGTTTGTGAATGGGGTGTGTGAATGTGGGATGTGTGTGTAAAAAGGGTGCATGTGTTATGTGGGTACTTGCCAACAGTGGTGGTGGCCATGCTCACTTTGGGTCCTGGCTCTGTCCCCCTTGGGCCATGGCTCCACCCACTGCTGGCATGCAGCCACCAACATGCTTTCAAAGAGTGAATTCAGGCCTTGAGGTGAAATAAGTAATGATAGTAGAATGGAACCTCTATATGCAGACAAGCTGGAGGGTGTTCAGAGGAGGGCCACCAGGATGATCAGGAGTCTGGAAACAAAGCCCTATGAGGAGAGACTGAAACAACTGGGCATGTTCAGCCTGGAGAAGAGGAGATTGAGGGGAGACATGATAGCACTCTTCAAAGACTTGAAAGGTTGTCACACAGAGGAGGGCCAGGATCTCTTCTCGATCCTCCCAGAGTGCAGGACGCAGAATAACCGGCTCAAGTGACAGGAAGCCAGATTCCAGCTGGACATCAGGAAAAAACTTCCTGACTGTTAGAGCAGTACGACAATGGAACCAGTTACCTAGGGAGGTTGTGGGCTCTCCCACACTAGAGGCCTTTAAGAGGCAGCTGGACAACCATCTGTCAGGTATGCTTTAGAGTGGATTCCTGCCTTGAGCAGAGGGTTAGACTCGGTGGCTTTGTGGGCCCCTTCCAACTCTACTATTCTATGATTCTATGATTCTATTGTCTACACCAAGTGACAGTGTCTCTCCAGGGTTTCAGGCAGGAGCATTTCCAGTCCTTTCTGGAGATGCCAAAGATTGAGCCTGGGACCTTTTGCATGCCAAGTGTGTGATCTACCAATAAGCTACGGCCCCTTCCTGTATAAAGAGGGACAATAGAATAACTTCTGAATACCAGATGCTGGTGACAAACAGCAGTGTGAGACCCTTGCTTCCAGTCCTGTCCTGTCTGTGGACTTCCCAGAAGTGTCTGGCTAGCCACTGTTGCACACAGGATTGTTGGATTAGATTGACCTTTTAGTCATCTCCAGCGGGCTCTTAAGACAAGTTCATTAGGGGACTCCTCAGCCCGACGTAAGATTCTGAGGAATAGGGCCTGCTTATTCATTTCCACCCGGCATTTACCACCAATAAATTCCTTTGTGGGGAGACCGCATGTCACAGCCCCGTTAACGTCAAGCAGCATTCGGGGAGAGTTTTTAGACAGACGAAGCGAGCCTGTCGGAAGGGAGTGGCGTGCAGGAACAAAACAAAACGGGCCAGCTTTAAAAGAGCACTCACTCCTCCTTCCTTGTGGTTTTGTGAGATTTCTCTGCACGGCTGTGGAAAGAAAGACAGCCTTTGGTCTATATACAAGCACCGTGTAATCAATTCAACTCTCCTCCAGTGTGTGTTGAAGGGTTACTTCCCCTCACCGGTTAATGGAAAAGAATGAGTCACAGTAAAATTGTCTAAAATCAGCTTAAGCCTTCAGCCCTTTCCCTTCGTGGTATTGGGCACTGAAGTTCCTGCCGTCCTGCTCCTCTTCTATGCTGGCTCAGCATACTCAGCTATCTGGCTAAGTGCACACATTGAGTTTCTACTTTAGGTTTTGCTGAAGCGGCAAAGCAGGTAATGAAAATCGATGATGAACCATTGTCACCTGATTCCTGCTCTGGGGGAGCTATCTTAAAGACCCCACTGGTATATCTTTCTGAAGGAGTTTTCAGAAATCTCATTGGCAACAGGGCATGCACGCTGACCGTGAGAGGCGCCCATGAGAACGTAGGTATCTGTCCGATATTGAATCATTCCATCGTTGGTCCATCTATCCCAATATTTTGACCCTGACTAGAAGCAACTCTTCTGGGTTTCAGGCAAGACTCTTCCTGGCCCTACCTGGAAATGCCGGCAGTTGACCCTGAGACCTTTTGCAGGCAAGGCAGGGGCTCTACCACTGAGCTATAAGGTAGGGTGACCATATGAAAAGGAGGACAGGGCTCCTGTATCTTTAACAGTTGCATAGAAAAGGGAATTTCAGCAGGTGTCATTTGTATATATGGAGAACCTGGTGAAATTCCCTCTTCATCACAACAGTTAAAGCTGCAGGAGCTATACTGCAGTTATACTGTGACCAGATTTAAAAGAGGGCAGGGCACCTGCAGCTTTAACTGTTGTGGTGGAGAGGAAATTTCACCAGGTTCTCCATATATACAAATGACACCTGCTGAAATTCCCTTTTCAATACAACTGTTGAAGATACAGGAGCCCTGTCCTCCTTTTCATATGGTCACCCTATATAAGGCATGTCTAGACCTCCCAGCATTCCTGGAGGGCGGGGGAGGATCTCACGGTATTCGGATCGCAAGATCCTCCCCCTCAGCCCACACGCAGCTGCGTGACATCCTGAGCATTGGGCCTGTCGTGGCGGCCATTTTTTTAAAGAAAGAAGAGCTGGAGCACACAAGCGCTCCAGCAAAAATAAAAAGGTAAAAAATCAAAACAAAAACTCAATCCCCTCCTCACCCCTGATGGAGCGCCTGAGGAGCTCCGTGCCCCATGCCCAGTTCCCAACTCCTCGCATTTACTCATGAGGAGCCGGGATGAAACCAGGACAGCGGCCCACACCTCCTGTGGTCTCAGGATGATCCCAAAACCGTGGAAAAAGCCAGGATAAATGTGGTTCTGGTTATCCTGGGGAAATGGAGGGATCATCCCTTCCTGCTGAAAGGATCCCCTGTGCATCATGTGGACACACAGGGATGATCCTGGAGCGATCCCTGGGATAACGACTGGTGTAGACATGCCCATAGTTCTTCCTCCCAGAAGCAAAGGGAGAGATGTCCTTCATCTTTAATGGTTGCTCAAGTGGGACCTATATATGTTGCAGTGTGGGATACTCCTCTTTGGGTTTCCAGCCAGCCAGGCACCACGTCCTCTTTCAGAAAACTCCCTTCTCTTCCCCCACCCTCACCCCAGCTTTCCCTGCCAGCCCATTATGCACATTTACTGGATGCCCTGAAGTGGGTCTTTCCTAAGACGGCACCCAGGATGAAGGATAAACGGAGAATGCCAGTGGCTTGATGTGGCCCCCTCTTTCGCACCCAGCCTCAAAAGTGGTCCTCAGAGCTATTGGAGTTGTGTACCTTGGTAGCACAGCCGAGGCGCAGGCTTTGCTATATTCGGACTTTGGTCACAATCTTGAAGGTTTATTGAGATGAGGTCTCTGGGAACCCTTGTGCCAGAGCGTGCATAGCTGGACGTGCGCTTGTTTGCCCAATGAGTGAATGTTCTTCTCGTCCAGGTATGTCACTTTGCATGGCGATCATGTCATATAGCTATTTGCTCATAAAAAGTCCAAGGGAATTTAGAGAACCCGGGGAGCGGAATGCCATGCATCCTTGATCATCAGTTGGGAGAATTTTTATGAGAGCAACCCAAAATGGGCCAGGCCACTTGATGGGCTTGGCCTTATTTAGGGGATGAAGCTGCGTACAGCATCGCAAAGCCTAAACGATGGCAAAGAAGGGACATGAGAACAGCCCACAGATATTTCGGCCCTTACTTTTAAAGCTGTCTTGCTCCGCCCTATCATTTTGTCCTTGCTTCTTGTTTCACCCCTGCTGATGACCTCTAATCCTCTGTCTCTATATCCCCAGCAGACTCTGCGTCCCCCATCTTTGTTAAATGGCTCTATCCATTTTCCCTTTTCCACCTCCTACATGTCGCACTGTCTCCTCAGACAAATACATGATGCCTAGATGCCATCTTGTTCTCTTCTTCCAATCCCTCCTCAAAATTCAGCTTCTTCTTCTTCTTCTTCTTCTTCTTCTTCTTCTTCTTCTTCTTCTTCTTCTTCTTCTTCTTTTTTGGTATGGCTTTTACTTTGGGCTGGATCCAGGATCTCCTTTCCTCTCCTTTCCTCTCATGGACAGTACCTCTGCCCAATGTCTGGGTATCCCCTCTCCCCCACATGCCATTCAGCCGGACTCCAGAGGGTTTTCCAGAGGGTGGGTGCCACTACAGAGAAGGCCCCGCCATTGAGGTTCTTCATGGCAGCATTCCGTTCATTGTTGAGGTGAGCACCTGCAAATTTATCTTTACACCACTGCCCCTTCCCACTCTGGGATGACTTCCCCATCGTCCAGGGAGGCTTTTTAGAATGGCAGGTGTCTTGAGGGGCAAGGGGGAAGAGAGGAGAGGAAATGTCCCTACCATGAACTTCCTTCAGTTATGGGATCATAGGATGCAAGCCACAGGGTCCACTATCTGGAAGCTGGCCTCCATTGCTGAACTCTTAGGGTTCCATACCATTGCATGCATCTCATTGCTCGGGTAGGGGGGGCATCGTAGCCTTGCAATTTCTAGGTTCAAGTGTGACCTAGGTTAACCCAGGGCCTTCCTAGACAAGGGTTTAGACCGGTGCGAGGCCTAGGCTCCCTGCTGTGCATGCAGATGATGCATGGGGGATCCCGGGGTCAAGCTGGGCTAAACCCTCCCTTGACCCGGGATAACCGGATCCACTTGTGGCCCAGTTTTTCCACAGCCCCGGGCTGAGCCCAGGGCTGCAGAAAGTCTAGCTGGTTCCGCAGCTTTTCCCGGCTGCTTGCTTACTTGCAAGTAGCCGGGAGAACCCGCGCACTGGGCACAGCGCTCCATAGGAGTGCTGTGCCCATCGGGCTGGGGGTGAGGGAATCACAGGGGGGAGTGATGGGGGCCAGGGGTGAAAGAGCAGACCCGGCAGGAGAGACAGGGGGGAAGAGCGGAGCCAGGGTGAGGAGATCGCGGCCGGGGTGGTGGTGGAGGGGGCATCGGACATGGCGAGCGGGGGTGGCGAGCGGACCGGTGAGCGAGTAGACGGTGTGAGCGAGGGGGGTGAGCGGGTGAGCAAGCGAGCGGACGGGCAAACAAGGGCGTGAGCGAGCGGGCAAGCGAGGGGGACGGGCGAGCAAGGGGGCAAGTGGACGGGCGAGTGAGCGGACGGGCGAGCAAGGGGGTGAGCGAGCGGGCGAACAAGCAGGCGAGCGAGGGGACAGGTAAGCAAGGGGGCGAGCGAGCTGGCGAGCAGGGGGGCAAGCGGGGGGCATCAGACATTGGGGGGAATCGGGGACAGGGGGAGCGTGGAACCCCCTTTTTTTAAAAAAAAAAAAAAAAAGACCTAACCTTTTGTTGGTGCGCTCCTTCGCACATGGCCCCTTTAACTTTTTGAAAAAAAATGGAGGACGCAACGGGGCTTTCCTTTTCCCGTCGCGTCTGACGTCTGGATAGGCGCGACAGCCCGTGCTAATTGTAGAATGGGCTCGCTGCACCTGAAGGCTGGATTCAAAGATAGGTCTAGCAAGGCCCCCAATCTCCAAGCATGATAGTAGTGGGTGGGTGGGGGAGAGAGAGAGAGAGAGAAAGAAGATTGATTTAGAATCTAATGACGTTGATTGACGTTTCAACATACCAATGACCTTGCCACAACTTTAATGAGTACTGGCTGGACATTTTGTTGTTGTCGCAGCAGAATGCACAACTGATAGAAATGGTTAAATCAGTTAACAGGACAAGAAACTCAACTTCAGGTTGCTAGACATGATAAGAGCAGTTAGTAGTCAAAACTCGAAAGTGAAATGGAAAAATAATCTAGCCAGAACCTGGTGTCTAATTTGTTAAAAGATGGGGAAATATTCTGCATTGGTTTGGCCAGTAGCAAATCCGAAAACCGCATAGTTTATTTGTTTCCGAAGGACAGCGGTATTTCCTGGCAAAATCTATAAAGTAGAATTTTAAAGGTTAAACCACAGAACCTACCAAATTAAGCTGAATTGTCTTATTCCTTAAGCCATCTCACAGCTGCATATGAGATCATCAGTTAACTTAACCCATAAAAAGTGTTGCAAGTAGCATTAACTGAGTGGCAACACCACATCTGGTCACTATTTGGTTCCATATATGTTATATGTTGTTTTTTAAATGGATACCGTTGTTTTTATACTGTTTATGTTTTTGATGGTTTTAAATTTTGTATACTTTTTAATGTTCACTGTGGGGCGGTATATAAATGTAATAAATCAAATCAAATCAATCAAATAGCTTTATCGAGGGCCGTGGGATGAGTTTGATTTTTGCTACGGCTGTGCTCCGCTTCACTTCGGAGAAGTGATAGCGGAGCGGCCTGATTCACCTCTGACAAAGGCGGAGATGAATCGGGTCGGGGGGCTGCGGATCAAGGCTAAGTGGTTCACCTCGATCCAGAGCTCTGAATGCAGGTAAGTGGGGGGGGACTCACCTGGTGCCAGCACTGCTGCAATCTGTGCGGTGATGGTGCCAGGTAAGGGGGAAGGGGGAGGGGGGCTTACTTGCTTCTATCACAGGCTTCAACTGAGGGCCTCAGTTAAAGCCCACAACGGAGGCAGGTAAGGGGGTGGTGGGAGTTTCACTTACCTGGCTCCGCTGCCGCCGCAGTCCATGTGGTGGCAATGGAGGCAGGTAAGGGGGCAGGAGGGAGGGGGCAAGGGGGCTTACCTGCCTCCATCGCGGTCCATCACGGGCTTCAATTGAGTCCCGGGCTTGAAGCCGAAAGAGGCCATGGCCTTCTCTTCTGGCTTCAACTGGGGCCTCAATTGAAGCGCACCAGACCGCACTGGACACAGGTAAGGGGGCAGGGGGTTGGCTTACCTGACGCCGATGCTGATGTCCATGCGGCAACGGTGGCAGAGCCAGATGTCGCTCTGCAGAGTGGAGCGGGGGACGAGTGGATCGGCCTGAACCGGTTTGGGTCCAATCTAGAAGTTCCGGATCGGGCCACGAAGCGGTTCAGGGGGTCCGTGCCTAGCCCCATTTTTTGCCCCATCTGACCATTGTATCAACACAGTGCAACTTTGGAGTGGGTGCAGTTGGGACAACACCATTTTGCAAATCTTCTTCTCACCTCCATTTTGAAGCCTACAAAGTTATCCTAAAGACCCTCCAAATGACTGAACAAAACTGTCTGAATCAACTGTGTACGCTACTTGGGACTGATTCCATATTGAGCTTTCCAACAACTTTCAATGCTAGATTTTCCTGATACTTTGACTTATATGGTTGGGTTAAGCAGGGGTGGGCAACTTGTGGCCTTCCATATGTTTCGAAATATAACTCCCATCAGTCCTAGCTAGCATCGCCATTGCTGAGGGATCATGGGAGTTGTAGGCCAAAACATCTGGAGAGCCCAACTTGCTTACCCCTGAGTTAAGGTATAATGGAAGACAAACCAGTTTGTTTGTCAGTGTGGTGTAGTGGTTGGACTGGGACCCAAGGGACCCAGGATCTAGTCCCCACTCATAGACTGTTAAAATGCTGGGAGAATAAAAAGGTCTTCACCTGGCGTTTAAAAGCATATAATGTAGGTGCCAAGCGAACCTCCTTAGGGAGCTCATTCCACAGCCGGGGAAGGCCCTCCTGGTAGAAGGCCCTACCAGAGAAGGCCCTCCTCCTGGTAGCCACCTGCCTCACTTCCTTTGGCAGGGGCTCGCCCCTTTATGACACATTTTCAAATTGCATGTGGAATCTGTGTTCTTTTGACTCTTCAAATGGACTTCTCCATCTTCCTTGGGAAGATTATTATTTCAACAGAAGCTCAGATCTCACTTGCACATGTGTGCAGTGTATGTATTTGTTTAGGAGCTGTTCTGAATTAGGGTATAGGTGTGTTGATCTTGGGACATGGGCAGATGTTCTTACTTGTCTCATGAAAAAATGGCAGCTGACTTTGCTAAACATTGATGCCTTCCTAAATCTTTAACTGGACCATTCCCTTTGCATTGAAGGTGTAAACATTTAGTGGTCTTCCATACAATTCCCCAGCTCACTTCCAAATGGGGCAATGACTTCAAGACATTCCACAACTCTGCCAAAGCAATTGTGGTGGCCAACTTCTCCCTAGGTGCATGTGCATTCTTTAGCCCCCTCCTTTCCAAAGAATGGGGCCAAAGCACTGGCTCTCCCCACACTGGTCAACTGTGACAAAGTGAAAGCAAAAGGGCTTAATGGTGTCATCAAGAAATTCGGTTATGGTTACCTGTCATAGATTTAAAGACAAGACTAGATAAACCAGAACTGGCTTCAATAAAATAAATAAGATGAATTCAGCAACATGTTGGAGAGGTTGTCAAGAGAAAGGAACATATTTACATATGTGGTGGGAATGTGAATTTGTACAAAAATTATGGAAAATGGTGTTTAAAGAGATAAAATAAATTTTAGGAATGGAGATTGAAGAGACACCTATAGTGGCATTGTTATCAGTATATGGAAAATTGAATTGTAATCAAGAGACAAAAGAATTGATAACGAATCTGTTAACAGCAGCAAGATTAATGATATCTAGGAACTGGAAGGTTCAAGGGGATTATCATATAGAAGACTGGTATAAAGAAATATGGGATATCGCTATTAATGATAAACTAACATGTAATACAAAAGTTAGAGAATGATAAAAACGAATGACTTTGAAGGAATATGGAAACAGTTTTTAGAATTTGTTTTATTAAAGGGGAGAAGGAAAACACCCCCAGAAGAAGTAATGAGATTTTGGAAATATGAATAAGATCCCGTGGTTGGAGGGAGCACTTTTATGTTAATTATGATTATGTTAAAGAGAATTAAGTTAGAACATATGTTTATCAAACTGTTTACTTTATATTATTGTGTATTATGTGGTATTGTTTTATATTGTATTAAAAAATGGGGAGGGGGAATAAAAACCAGAACTGGCTAAAGTTCTGTAGAACTTGTGACCCATCAATTTTATTTATTTATTTATTTATTACCTTCCTGAAGCCAGCCAAGGCAGTTTGCAAAAATTTCAGAAAATAATAACCATAATCATATAAAATATTAAAGACAACCTTTAAAAGCCATAATAACTGTAACAACCATTTTAGAAGTCAAGATAAAAAAAGATGGGTCTTGATTGCCTTCCTGAATGTGGAGCAAGTAGGGATCAGTCAGAACTCCTAAATGGGTGTCTGTAAAAGAAGGTGTTTCCCAAAAGGCCTCTTCTGCTGTACTTAATCAAGAAGGTCCATACTGAGATGGGCAGTCCCTCAGAGAACCAGGTCATAAGCTGTTTAGTACTTCAGAAGTTAAATTCAGCACATTGAATTGAACATGGAAAACAATTCACAGCCAGCGTAGAACTTTCAATATTGGGGTGATGTGATCCCAATATGAGTTATCAGCCTAGCTGCCACATTTTGCACCCACTGAAGGTTCTGGATGTTCTGCAGGAGCTATACTAGATCGACCAGATACAAAAGAGGGCAGGGCTCCTGCAGCTTTAAATGTTGTGATGAAGAGGGAATTTCACCAGGTGCTCCATGCGTACTAATGACACCTGCTGAAATCCCCTTTTCTATGCAACTGTTAAAGATACAGGAGCCATGTCCTCCTTTCCATATGGTCACCCTACTTTAAGGCCATTAAGTCCAACCCTCTGCTCAATGCAGGAATCTACATTAAAGCATAGGGTAGCCCCATGTAGAGTATATTGCAATGCTCTGAACATGATGTAAGCAATGACGATCCATCAGGGAGAACAGAGCTTGTCAGACCCAAATAAGAAGGTGAGGGTGGAATGGACTTAATAACCCCCTGTGTTTGCTGCCTGCCAGGCTCAGCAAAACCAGGAAGGTTTACAGGCGCCTTGTAGGTCCTTATATCATGGCTTGGTGGGCTGTGTTTGGTTTAATTGCTTACAAGATGTGCAGGACTGATATAAGCTAACGTCCAAACTTGGTGTGACCACTAAAATCCAATGGGAAAAGCTCTTTTCTGCTTCGCATGAGAGATTTTGTCAGTTGGTCTGCCCCATGGCCAAACTCTTTCCCTGATGAACCAGGGGTAATCCTCTGTTCCCACCAGATACATTGTCCTGCCAGGCTCCACCCTTGATCTGCCAGGCATGACCCCTGGATCTCATGGCCTCAACTTGCAAAACGTTGGGAATCCTAGAATGGGAAAAAAGTTAAGATTGTCTGCAGAATAAGGCTGGACAGCAGGTTTACCTATACAGGGCTACTGTGAATATGTGTCCAAGTCGAAACAGGCCTGTGTTAAAGAGAGAATCTCTCAGAGGCTACCAATTCCAAAATCTTCAGTTGTGAACCTCTGGGGACATGCAACAATTTCGTTTCAATTGCAAATCATTCAACTCTGCCCCACTCCCGATCCTGAATGTCAACGTGAATGTGAATGGGAGCATTAAAAAAAAAAAAAAAAGCTTTGCTATTTCCCAAACTTGTGATTGCGTTAAACAAAAAACTGTGTACTTTGAAAAATCTGTACTTTAAAACCAGCATTTTTAAAATATAAAAACCTGCACATTTTCACACTTTAATCAACGGTGTGTATGGGTGGGGTGGGGGGAGAATGCAGTTTTCCCATTTGAAATGCACGCTTTACCTTTTTGAATGAAAAGACTAACAGGCCACAAATGAGAACGGGAGGAAGACAAACAACGCGATGAAGCTGAGTTTGGAGAATCACACCAAACTCAAACATCTGTAGTTCTCCCATCTCTATGAACTACACAAATCCTGCAGAATTTGGGAATTGCCGGTCTGCTGAAGAATCCATGGACCAGATTCATAGAAATCCAAAGTCAATCAAATCCATTTCAGATTTCTCCAACAACATTCTGTGTGTGTGTGTGTGTGTGTGTGTGTGTGTGTGTGTGTGTGTGTGTGTGCATTCCTTAGCCTTTTGGGTTGTCTTGTTTGTTCTTTTGGTTAAGATGAGCCCATTCCTTGTCTTGTTAATTCAGTCTGAACCCCCCACCCCACCCAAACCCCTGCATTACCTCAGATGACAGGGGGAAAGTGTATAAGGACATAAGATCCCTGCTAGATCAGATCTGAGGCCAACCAGATGCCCACAAGCAGAGCATAAGGGAAATGTGCTCTCTCCAACTGATGTTGTTCCCCTGACATTGCTTTCGGAGGCTTGCTGCCTCTGATCCTAGAGGTAACGTACAGCCCACAGGACTAGTAACCATTGATAGCTTTATCCTCCATGAAATCTATGGACCAGTTCAGGCGTCACTTCAGGCTCTGTGGTTAGCAAAACTGTGGTTCTCCAGGGTTAGCACTAACCACAAGCTGTGTTGTTACACACAACACTTTAAGCCAGTGTGGTGTAGTAGTGTTGGTAGTGAGAGTCAGGAGATCATGAGTTCTAGTCTCCACTTGGCCATGGAAAAACCCACTGGGTGACTTCGGGCCAGTTACAGAGCCCAGCCTACCTCAAAGGGTGGTTGTTGTGAAGATAAAGTGGAGAGGAGGAGGATTAGGGTTTCCTTGGAGGAAAAAAGGCAGGATATAAATGCAATAATAAATAAATAAATAAAATAAATAAGCCACGGGTAGAGCCACTAACCCTGCTGCAGATGGTCTGACTGTGGTTAGTGAGTGAGCAGAGTTTAGCAAAACACATCACATAGGACACCGTAAACCCTGCTGCTTAACCAACAGCAGGGTTTAAAGTGACTTCTGAACAGGCCCAATGTATGCTTTGAGGTCAGCGCAGACACTATCCCAGGGTGACCCTATGAAAAAGAGGACAGGGCTCCTGTATCTTTAACAGTTGAATTGAAAAGGGAATTTCAGCAGGTGTCATTGGTATATATGGAGAACCTGGTGAAATTCCCTCTTCATTACAACAGTTAAAGCTGCAGGAGCCCTGCCCTCTTTTAAACTGGTCACTCTAGTATAGCTCCTGCAGCTTTAACTGTTGTGATGAAGAGGGAATTTCACCAGGTTCTCCATATATACAAATGGCACCTGCTGAAATCCCCTTTTCTATGCAACTGCTAAAGATATAGGAGCCCTGTCCTCCTTTTCATATGGTCACCCTAACTATCCACCACATTCCAGATAAAAAATGTTACATCTGTGTTCACACTGATGTGAAGTGTAACATCCGACATTATGCTCACTCATTTCCTGAGATGAAGTGCCAGATGGTTACTGAAGATGCCTTCATCTCAGCAGAAAACAAATGAGTTTTTTTTAAAAAAAATTACAAATCTATCTATCTGAACATCACTGACTTAATGGACCTCCTTTTGTGTATGCTTATCCTAGCCATTAAGTGCTTGCCTAAATATTCACTGGAAGGGAGCCCACAATGCATAATGTATTCAGTGCAAAAATAGCCTGCTCCAGTATGCTTACCTCTCTCCTGGTCAGACCCATGCACATCACCTCATAACGAAAGACTTTTAAGCAGCCCGCACATTTCAGCTGTCTGTTTAAAAAGCCCTTTGATCCATTAGCAGTTTATGGGAACGGCATTATCTCCTGGGCTTCTGCGGCAGCACTGTGTTAAAAAATGCTTACAAAATCAGAGGATCTTGGCAACAGGAGGTGGGTTATTTTTACACTTGTGCCATGACCTTTCGTAATGAAATCAAGGAAAGAGGGAGGACAGGAGGCACAAGTTCATGGAGGGAGGAGGCCTGTTCAGACAGGAACCCAACAGGGAAAGACAAATCCACGGATAACCGCACAGAAGGTGGCTTTATAGCTGACTTCTCCCTGAGAGCATTTCCTATTACACAGTAGACCAACCTGGCTGCCTATATAGTATTGATGTTGAACCAGTTCCCCTCCCTAATTCCTATTGTGCATCTTAATAATGGAAGGAAGGTTTTGGCTGGTTCTCCGTCATTCTCTACTCGGCTGCCTAGATACATGAAGAGGCTTATTGAACTTGTGCTTGTGTTAAGGGGGAAATGATTGTAGGAGAGGACACACTTTCAAGTTAGAGGTGTGCATCAGATCATCCAAATCCAGAATCGAGTTGGACTGGTTTGGACAGGTTCAGGAGATGCCCAAGTGGGGCTCTTCTGAAATAAACCAAATCCAAATCTGAAACTGTAAAGGCTGCTCTTCGCAAACTATCATGCACCCATTCATTCACAGCCCTACCCCAAGCCATATCTGATTTGGAGTAATTTCATGATGCTCCCAGGCCCTTTCTACTAGGGATGTGCACTGCTTCAGATCTGAATCTCACAGCAAATTGGTGTGATTCAGACCTCTCTAAAAGAGATCCAAAGCAAATTGGGGGAGATTCAAATCAACCCAAAGAGAATCGGGCCCAGTTTGGAAGGTCTAGGGGGTCCGTGTACAGCCCTGCTTTCTACACCTGCCTTTTTCTGTGGGATCATCCCTGTGCATCCAAATATCACACAGGGGATCCCAGGAGTAGGCAGGGACGATCCCTCTATTTTCCCAGGATTTATTTATTTATTTATTGCATTTCTATACCCACCCAATAGCTGAAGTATAGTCCTCAGTTATGCCTGTTTTACCAGTGGTTCTGGGATGATCCCAGGGACTGTGGGCTCCCGTCCCAGCTTCTTCCCTCCTCCCCACTAGTAGTGGGGGTCAGCGGAAGGAAGGAGCCAGGCTGGGTGGAGTCCAGGGACATGGAGGTGGGGAGTGGGGTCAGGGCTTTAAAAAAATCCTTACTTTTTCACCGGAGTGAAACTATGCCCCTGGCTCCTTTTCCCCCCTTCTTTTTTCTAAATGGCTGCTGTGACGGGCACAACATACCTCTTCCCTTCTGGGACATTGCACATCTATTTGGATGCCCTGGGACGATCCCAGAAGCAGGTAAATCCGGGATCATCCCCCTCCCTCCCAAAGGCCCTTAGGTGTAGAAAGGGCCCCAGTTCAATAATACTAGTCTGTTCACGGATCTACTTTTACAGAGTTATATGCCTGTCCACTTCTCCTGCTGTGGGGCAGCCACCCCCAAGAGGAATGGTTTGGGTGGATTCCCTGCTCAAGGGCCTATTGATGAGCACCATGGAGCCATGACTCCGGGTGCCGATGGCCATGCCTTCATTCAAATGGGGCAGGCGCACAACATGCCCAACATTGAGAGCTGCACAACTTCGCTAGAAGGCTTTGCTATATCAAACTAAGGGCTATTCCAAACCGTGCAAAGCTGGATCCATTTGTTAATGTGGTAATTTTCACTGTCTGTATTTTCTGCATTTTAATTCCCTCTTATCTCAACGTTTACAATCCCACCCTCATCCCAATCATGCGAGTATGAACGCGGAAGTTATGGGGTCATATTTCATGCATCTGAAGAAGTGGACTCTCGATCCTCCCAGAGTGCAGGACACGGAATAATGGGCTCAAGTTACAGGAAGCCAGATTCCAGCTCGACATCAGGAAAAACTACCTCACTGTTAGAGCAGTACGACAATGGAACCAGTTACCTAGGGAGGTGGTGGGCTCTCCCACACTAGAGGCCTTCAAGAGGCAGCTGGACAACCATCAGTCAGGTATGCTTTAGGGTGGATTCCTGCACTGAGCGGGTGGGTTAGACTCGATGGCCTTATAGGCTCCTTCCAACTCTACTATTCTATGAGTCTATGATTCTGTGACTATTGTCTACAAAATCATATGCCATAATCAGTGTGCTAGTCCCCCCCACCCCCGGCAAAAAAAAGATGCCACAATAATTTTTGCTGTTTAAAAGGTGTTTATGCTTCTTAAGGACTGACTGATGGTTCCCTGAAATGGACCATTGCAGTGTGCGGTCTGATACAAGTACTCTGTTCAGACAGCTGTGCGAGAGAGAAACTAGACATTCTTACAACTCAAAAGTAAGGAGCATGTAACAATAAGTCCCATGGAAACTTCAAGCTACTTCAAAAATCATCTAGGCATTGGTTTTAATAATGATTTATGCTGCACCATTCACATTACCATACAATGCATTCTTAAAATCAGGACATTTTTATAAGTAGTATTTCCTTTTTAAATGGTAGTCACACTTTGATTCATTTACTTTGTGTTAACTTTTGCATAGCTTCAGTGACATCGTTTGCAAACTTAATTTAAAAGGGAGGGATACAATTTAAAAAGCACATGTCTCCCCACTGCGCATACCACTTTGGGTTTAAAGTTCGGTTTCACGTGTCTTGCTGTTAAACCTCTGCCATACATTCTGTGCGCTGGCATTCAGAAATAATAAGGCTACCAAATTTCTCAATTTCATGCTCTCTTGGAAGTGCTAGCATCTTTTAAAGCAATTAAGTTTGGCTGGTGTAATATAATATTCTCAGCTATTTCTAATGTACTGGAAAAGGGGTTTTTTTTGTTTTTTGTTTTTACAAAAAGATGTTGTTTCATTAAGAATATACACAGGAGAAGGAGGCTGCCTGTAATCATTAACTACAACTGTACATGATCTCCCCTCCTTTTTTAAAAAAGAAGAAAATCACCTTGGGGAAGTGATTTGGAGCAGAGAAGCAGTGTGTGTGTGTGTGTGTGTTACTTAACCCTTTCCCTGTACATAGTCTTTCCACTACCAATCCTCACCCCTAAGAAGTTTATTTCTTTTATTTGTCATTTGTAACATTTAAATCCTCCAAGGAGCCCAAGGTGGCATACAGGATCCTCCTCCTCTCTATTTCACCCTCTTAATGACCCTTCAGAGTAGGTTAGGCAGAGAGTCAGTGACTGGTCCAAAGTCAACCTGTGAGATTCATGGCTGAGTGGGGACTCGAACGCAGGTCTTCCGAGTCCCAGGCAATACTCTAACCACACCACCATACTTGGTCTAATCTAGCCAGGGTAGATCAGACCAAGGGCCCATCTAGTCCAGTACTCTGTTCACCCAGTGGCCAAGCAGCTGTTGACCAGGGACCCACATGCAGGACACGGATTTAAACTTATGGTATATGGTACCAAGTTGACAGACATGGGGGAGTTCAATTTTTGTAGGTTAGTTTCTGAAAGCTCTGAAAGCTCTTTTGGGAGAAGATGAAGTGCATATGGGGAGCAGAATTTAGACTCTTTCTAGCTCCATGAGCTGGCAAATGAATGAGTTCCAGAGTGGGGGAAAATGGGTTATATCATTTGCAATCCCTCCCCCTAAGCACTGTGATTGGAGGAGGGGGACAGGGAGGAGACTGTGGCTATTGGTTAGCACAGATGTCAATCTCAAAAATACCCCTCCCTCACCCCTCAGTGACAGCATCTTCCTAATATGGAAGTGTTCAGTTAGTTATCCATCAACATGAAATGAGCCCTCACATCGCTTAAAAAACCTTCGGACCTATGGATCCATTCGGGGCTCTGAATGATCTAACCGTTTCAATGGTTTAAAAACCGCCCCCTAACCACACTGCAATTTTGGAGGTCTGTCGGAGGTTTGTTGGACCCCCAGATTTTCAGTGTGGAGTGCACACTTCTAATAGAGACCACCATTATTTATTTATTTATTTATTTATACTATTTATATACCGCTCCCCATTCAAAATTTCAGAGCGGTGTACAAGATAAAATTAAATAAAAACAGAATAAAAACACATTAAAATAGATCTTTAAAAGAAGCAAAATGCAAAGTGAACCATGGCCGGTCATCAAGGGGAGTCTTCCTAGAACAATGATGTTTTCAGGAGGTGCTGAAAGGAATACAAAGTTGGTGCCTGCCTGACCTCCAGAGGCAGGGAATTCCATAGGAGGGGAGCCACCACACTGAAGGCTCTTCCCCTGGTGACCCACATTCACATGTACAGTATAAAGATTCATGACACAAGAGACACTACTTCAGGTATTGCGGCCCTTTAAAAGAAAGCTTGGTTGTGAGCAGGGCCGGTGCCAGACTATTTTGCGCCCTAGGTAAGGTGAGCTACTTGCACCCCTCCCCCCCAAAAAAAATTGCCAACTTCGATTCAGCTGTTCAAGAAGAGTTTCTGAACTATTATATTTTCCTTTTATGTTTTTTCTTAAAACAGCTAATTTGTATAAAACTGTGACCCTTAAAGGTAAGTACTGCACCCCTCTGAGGTCTGCGCCCTCGGTGGCTTTCCTTATTGGCCTAATGGTAGCACCATCCCTGGTTGTGAGGGAGTGGGGCAGTGCACACAAGGAGATATAACTGGATAGAGAGACCTTTCCCCACCTCTCCCATAATACTAGAACCCAATGGAATCATCCCATGAAGCCAATTGGTGGGAGATTCAGGACAGATCAAAGGAAGGATTTCTTCCCTCAGCGCATAGTTAAACTATGGAATTCATTCCCACAAAATGTAATAATGTCCACTTATTGGGATGGGTTTAAGAGGAGATTGGACAAATTTACGGAGGAGAAGGCTACCAGCGGCTACTAGCCCTGATGACTATATACTTCCTCCATAGGTGGGCGTAAGGGGTGTGCCGGGTGTGCCCAGGCACACCCTAATGTCTCAAGCAATAATTTATTTATTTAATTTATTTTATTACATTTTTATACTGCCCAATAGCCGAAGCCATCTCCTCAATCCTCCCCTCACCTGCAACGGCCCTCCCACCGCCAGGCAAGCCGAATGCTGCAAGATATGGCTGCAAGAAAGGCAAATGCTATTTTGGGCTGCGTTAATAGAAGTATAGCTTCCAAATCACGTGAGGTACTGGTTCCTCTCTATTCGGCCCTGGTTAGGCCTCATCTAGAGTATTGCGTCCAGTTCTGGGCTCCACAATTCAAGAAGGACGCAGACAAGCTGGAGCGTGTTCAGAGGAGGGCAACCAGGATGATGAGGGGTCTGGAAACAAAGCCCTATGAAGAGAGACTGAAGGAACTGGGCATGTTTAGCCTGGAGAAGAGAAGATTGAGGGGAGACATGATAGCACTCTTCAAATACTTAAGAGGCTGTCACTCAGAGGAGGGCCAGGATCTCTTCTCGATCCTCCCAGAGTGCAGGACACGGAATAACGGACTCAAGTTAAAGGAAGCCAGATTCCAGCTGGACATCAGGAAAAACTTCCTGACTGTTAGAGCAGTACGACAATGGAATCAGTTATCTAGGGAGGTTGTGGGCTCTCCCACACTAGAGGCTTTCAAGAGGCAGCTGGACAACCATTTGTCAGGGATGCTTTAGGGTGGATTCCTGCATTGAGCAGGGGGGTGGACTTGATGGCCTTGTAGGCCCCTTCCAACTCTGCTATTCTATGATTCTATGCATAGTAGGGCATCAGTGTCTACAGTGTTTAATAAATAAATGAATGAAAAAAATGTCCTTTATGATTAAGTCTTCAATAAATGTTCAACTTTAAAAAAAATCCCCCTGGGTGCACACCCTAACAAAATGTGCTGCGCACGCCTATGGCTGCCTCCAGGATCAGAGAGGCTGTATGCTTTTGCACACCAGTTGCTGAGGAACATGGGCAGGAGAGTGGTGTTGCACCATGTCCTGCTTGTGGGTTGACAGCTGCTTGGCCACCGTGTGAACAAGACGCTGGACTAGATGGACCCTCGGCCTGACCCCGCAGGGCTCTTCGTATGCTCTGATGTTTGCTCCGAACCAACTCCCACTGACTCCTGGGAGAACAGGGCCAGTGCTACCATAGAGCCCACTCAGGCGGCCACCTAGAGCGCCAAGCTAAGAGGGGCGCCGGGCGCAGCGCAGCACTCACGCGCGTTGGCTGTGAGCCGGCCTGGCCCGAGGATTCAGCTAGGCCTGGTCGGGCGAGACTCGCCTGCCCAGCCGAAGTGAAGCGAGGGACGCTGGGGTGGGGGTGGAACGGCTCCACATTCAGACTTCCAGAACACGCCCGGAAGAGAGAGAGAGACTGTATGGGTGAATGGGGTGCATGGGGTCTTTGAGTGAATGCATGTGTTCATGCCTGTGTTGGTTGGAGTGAGTGATGCTGAGTGTGTGTGTGTGCACACGTGTGAATTGGGGGGGGGATGATTTGGAGGTGATATTCCTATTAATGCATTTTAGACCCATAGACGTTCCTTTCCAATTTGTTTGCTATAATTGGCATGACACATTTCTTGCACTTTAAAATAAATTTAGCAGTTTCAAGTTTTGTGCTTCTTATTTTTTTCCAGGAAACATCTGTTCTTAAAAATCAAAGTTGGCATTTTTGGGGTGGGGTGGGGTGAAAGTAGCTCACCTTGCCTAGGGCGCAAAATAGTCCGGCACCGGCCCTGTGGGTGAGCGTGGGGCTTCGCTGCCGTTTCTCCCCTCCTGGATGCAGGCGGGCCGGGCGCTCTCGGTGCGCCGCCTGGCGACGGTGCGGCTGTGCGCCGCCGGGCGCGCAGCGGAGCGATGCTCTGCGCGCCCCGCTCGGGCGTGGGGGCGTGGGGTGGGGGGAAGGCGATGCCTCTCTTCCCGCCCGGCGAGAGCGTGGACAGGGGGCTCCTTGACGTCGCGGCCAAGGAGGTGGGGCGTGGAGGACCGGGGGGGGGGGGGCGCCCGGCAGCGGCTTTATTAAGGCGCCCGGCAGGTTGCGTCGAGAGCAGCGGCGGCAGCGGCGCGCACCGGCCCTTTGCCTTCACGCCCAAGCCCCCTGCGCCCGGGTGGGGTGTTCCAAAGGGGCCGGCCCGCGCCTCCAGGTCGGCAGGAGTCGCCCCCACCCCTTCCCCGCCTCCGCCTCCTCCCGATCCGGCTTTCTCCGCCCCTCGCCTCGTCTCTCTGCCGCGTCTCGCCGTCTCCAGCCCGAGGAGCTGCCGCGCAAAAGCGCCGAGGGTGCGGACAGGGAGAGGAACGCGCCGGCGGCGGGGTGTCCCAAGCGCCCGTTGGAATCGGGGAATTCTCCCCCTGCACGCCACGTGCCTCCCACCCAGCCGCTCCTCCCGGGCCTTTTTCTGCCTGAAGTGCATTTTTCCCCCCTTTTAAATCCGTGTATATAAGAACCCCCCACCTACCCACCGCTCCTCTCTTTCAAGGGACTTAGCATCGGGATGGTTCTCCTGTCACTGTGCTTAATAGCAGCCGCCGCTCTGGTGCAGTTTAAGACTTCCGCGGATGAACAAGTAAGTGGAGTCCAAGAAAACGAAAGGGACCCCCCCCCTTACACACACACACACACACCCCACACACAATCATCTCTTCCCCAAATTTATTTCCTCTACCATCATCATCATCATCATCATCATCATCGTCATCAATTTGCAATACGTGGATGATGATGGGAAGACAGCTTCCCTCCCTCCCTCCAACTTCCAAACTTTGTTCTTCCTGGGGGCTTTTTTAAAAATTCTCTCTCTCTGTTCCCCCCTGCCCCCACCCGCACCCCATCCCAGTGGGTCTGATTGTGTGATGATCTGCTTGACTCCTGCACGGAATTACTGCTTGGCACAACGGCCCAGAACTGCCTTAAGGTTTTAATTTGTAGAGTAATAGAAGAACTTTGTTTGTTTCCAACTTTCTCTTTTGCTAACATAGCCTTCTCTTTTCTTTTCCGTGTGTGCGTGTGTGTAATGGATTGGCTTGAGAAAGGGTATTAGATTGCATGATTCTGAGTAGATCTGCTCCTGCCAAAGGGTGGCTGTGGTGCAGTTTAATTGCTATTCTCTCAAACTGGGACCAGGGCCGGTGGTTGTGAATGAATATTATTGTAGGAGAGCTTGCTTCTGACCAATTGCAAGAGGTTCACCTCTGTGTGAAAGCTTCAGGGCCCAATCCAAGTGGGACGTTCTCTTGCACGAGCCTCTGCATGGCTCCCGTTAGCTTCATTCGCCTCGGTGTGAAAGCTTCAGGGCCCAATCCAAGTGTGACGTTCTCATGCACGAGCCTCTGCATGGCTCCCGTTAGCTTCATTGGGGCACGTGCAAGAGAACTCCCCATTGGATCATGTCCTCTGTTGCGAATGATGTAACCCTTGGGTTGTCCAAATGGAGTCTAAGCCAAGGCGGAAGAGCAGCGGATCTGTGTTCATTCACTTCTTGTCAGTGCACCAGTGTTGCAAAACATGAACTGCCATCTCTTCCCCAGGCCTGCAAGGGACTTACCCTGTGAAATACTCCAGAGGAAATCCTCGGGGTTCTCTCCCAATAATAATAGATCTCTTTCTCTCATGTAACCTGCAAATGCCCGTGGCCAATAGATGTCGAGGAACACTCCACACTGGGATGCTACGGAAGGGACCTTTCGTAAAATAGTTTGGAGCACGTTCCCAACATTCCTTTTTTCCTTGTGGTTGGGAAGCGCGAATGAAACTTTGCAACCTGACTCTCGGTTTCCTCCCCCCCTCCCCACCGTCTCACACTGAAGGCTTACCAAAACTCCCCCGAACAAGACAAAAAAGCCGAATAAAAGGCTCTTCCTCCTATCCTTTTCAGAACCTTGCCATTGTCTCCTGGACCCTTTTATGTCAGGGCAGCAGAGACTCCTAGACTGTGCAGTGACAGGGACCAAGAGGCCTCTATGATAAACACAAACAGATACGTTAGAGTGGAGACGTTGCATTTCCTTTCCCAAAGGCTGAATGGCTAGGATCTCTATGGTGCTTCTCTTTCTTTGGACTCTGCCGTTTGCTTGATCCCGTGCCCTCCACATTTCTGGGGGCCCTTGAGCAAGATACCTTCCATGGTCTCCCTCCCTCAGTAAGGGACTGAAACAACTGGGCATGTTCAGCTTGGAGAAGAGAAGATGGAGGGGAGACATGATAGCACTCTTCAAATACTTAAAAGGTTGTCTTCCAGGGTATTAGCTATCCCACCCAATTTTGTGTCATCTGCAAATTTGATCAGCGTTCCCTGCACCTCCTCGTCCAAATCATTAATAAAAATGTTGAAGAGCACTGGGCCCAGGACTGAGCCCTGTGGTACCCCACTCATTGCCTCTCCCCAGTTTGAGAAGGTTCCATTGATAAGTACTCTTTGAGTCCGATTCTGTAGCCAACTGTGAATCCACCTAATAGTTGTTCCATCTAGCCCACTTTTAGCTAGTTTGTTAATCAGAATATAATGGGGCACTTTGTCGAAAGCTTTGCTGAAGTCAAGATATATGACGTCCACAGCATTCCCACAGTCCACAAGGGAGGTTACCCGAACAAAAAATGAGATCAAATTAGTCTGACAGGATTAGTATAAGTCCTGTTTTTGTCTCCCCATGTTTGTTTCTGGTCAAACAGATATTGCAGGTTTTTGGAAGCGTTTAAAAAAACCCAGCACAACCTGTTTGCCGAGAAGCAGTAACAGAACTATTGCCTGTGTTCAGCCTTGAGTGAACAAATTTGAGCAGAAAACCCTGATTTTAACTATGCCGACTCTCTACAGGAAGGTAGTTCATAAGCACACACAAAAAAAGGGGTTTCTATTTGTCCCTCATTCCTCAAAATTTGCATTGACGGGCAAGTTATTTTTCCTGGGTACTACTTGTGTTGGTTGTTGCCGACTTCTGTAGGCTCACATTAATTCTATTTTCTTTTTCTTTTTCTGACGCCCTGTGGTGGTTGCTTCACATGCAAATAGGTCTGAGAGGCAATAGGTAGATTGCATGATGATATAGACATTAGTGCCCTGGATGGATGCGGCTTTTTTTCCCCTTTTCCTTCCTTCCTTTTCTTTTTTTTTGCAGGTTTTTTTTTAAGTGCTGTAAAATCTGTTTGCTCAGACATTAATCTAACTGTGCCATCTTTCTCCATGAGTTCAGCTTCTCTTTCTTTCTTTTTTCCTGCCCTAAAACTGAGCACATGGAGAAAGATGGCACAGTTAGAGGCTTCCATTTGCTTCAGTTTCCACTTGTTTGAGTCTCTGAAAAGCTGACAGGATACATGTTTGCTTGTCTCCCCGACCCCTGCCCTCCATCCCTCAGGAATTGTAAGTTTAATTAGCTTTTGAAAGGTATTCCTCTAGCCACCAGACACTAAGTTTTTTTGGCACAGCAGTGCAATACTACAGAATGGCCCATTCAGAAATTTGGGTTTATTAGCTCACGCTGTTTATGTGAAACTTATTATTTATGGAGTCTTATTAGTGCATTGGAGAACAGCTGTTTATTCACTTAGAGGCAACACCGTTCCTGAATATGGATTGGGGAGCGGGAGGCGAGAGGGAGCAGAGCAGTATAGAACAAACTAGACAGACTTACCCAGTTTGTCCTTCATAAACTTATCAGTGTTACTGAGCCATTGTAGAGCGATGGGGCCTCCATTTACAAAAGCAGTCTACCTCTAGGAATGCATGAAAATTCCATTTCGGACGTGAAAATGTGGCAGATTTTTCCAATTCAGCTCTCCAGATTCCCTTCCGCTTCCCCCTGCTGACGTCGACTCAGGCCATGGCTAGACCAGGCCTATATCCAGGGATCGTCCTGGGATCATCCCTGTGCATCCAAATGACACACAGGGGATCCCAGGAGCAGGCAGGGACAACCCCTCCATTTGCCTGGGATAATCTTTAGGTCTAGCTAAGGCCTGAGTCTATACTGAGTCAAGCCAATATGCAGATTCTGTTTTGTTGTTCTGGTTTTAGTGGCAGTAATTTCCGCAAATTTGAGCTGAGGTGGGGAGGGAATGTTGAAATTTGCACAAATGGTGTCATAATTATTATTTTTTTAAAAAAGTTGTGTTCTTACACAAGTAGAGCCTCGTGTGACGCAGAGTGGTAAGCGGCAGTTACTGCAGCTGAAACTCTCCCCACGGCCTGAGTTCGATCCCAGCAGAAGCTGGTTCTCAGGCAACCGGCTCAGGTCGACTCAGCCTTCTGTCCTTCCAAGGTCGGTAAAATGAGTACTCAGCTAGCTGGGGGAAAGGTAACTGCGACTGGGGAAGGCAAGGGCAAACCACCCCGCTACAAAGTCTGCCGAGAAAACGTCAGCGAAAGCAGGCGTCCCTCTAGGAGTCAGCAATGACTCAAGTGCTTGCATGAGAGGTTCCTTCCCTTCCCTTTCCTTTCATTCTTACACAAGTGCACATGGGGCACATCTATACCAAGCAGGATATTCCAGTATAAAAGTGGTAAATAAAAGGCAGGAGCCACACTACTGCTTTATAGCGGTACAGAAGTGCACTGACAATTGTTGGGACCCATTGACACATACCATATACCACTTTCATACCGCTGCGTGTGGCTCCTGCCTTTTATATACCACGTTCATAGTGCAATATCCTGCTTGGTGTAGATGAGCCCACAGTCACAAGTCCACCTATCTACTGTGTAGCCGCACAGAGAGTCCTATTCCCATCTTGTCAATACCCTACAGAAGTGTGGTGTTTCATCCACTCCGCACACTACTTCATTTAGCCCAGCAGAGCCATATTCCATACTTCCCAATTTCAACCTTCCCTTCCACACTTCCCAAGGGAAGGGGAGTTGGGGTGGGGGGGAAATTGACATATTCTTTGACATGTTCTTTGAATATGGCTCTGCTGAGCTAAACCAAGAAGTGTGTGAAGAGGATGAAACTGACAAGAATATTGACAAGAGGGGAATATACCTTGCAGGGCTGCCTAGTCCACAGGCAGACTTGCAATTGTGTGCACATGGGCACAATCACCAATATATATTTTTTAAAAGTTACATCATCATTTATGCAAATTTTATGATCCCAATGTTGTTGTCGTTAGAAATTATCATTTGTGCAAATTACAATTTGTGCAAATGGCAGAACCCCTACCCCCCCCCCCAAAAAAGTGCAAAATACTTCTGGAATGGGGGGAAAATCCACTACAGTCTGCTGTTGCTTACCAGAATGGAACTGCTGAGGAGTCCTGTTGGGCTTAAATGGAATGGAATTCCCAGAGTTGTATATCTCTATATTCTTCTAACTACCAGTTGTCCAATGTCCAATGAGCATCACTTTCATGCCTTGGTTGTGAGCTCTAATTGACCTCTGCTGGAAACAGAACACTGGGCTAGGCAGATTTTGTTTTGCTGGTTTTTTGTTGTTTGTTTTTAAATGGATGCTTTTACTTTGATACCTTTCCAGAAATGTACATTGGATACCCTCATTCACCCTGCTCAGGTCAGATGTAATCTAATGTTGGTGTCATTTTCCTTTTCTTTTTTTCCAGGCTGCTAAAGAAGAAATCATTCAAACAGGTAAGACCATCAAGTTCTCCTTTCTTTGATCTATCTATCTATCTATCTATCTATCTCACACAAATGGGTGCTGAAACAGGATAACGAGAAGTCTGGCTAACTAATCTGATGCTATCAGAGTGTTGACGATCTGAACACTACTGGTTATGAATGATCTTGTGTTTCAACCAATGGCAAGAGCTCCAGGCTAGCCCTGAATTGAGAAATCATCTGATCCAATCCTATGTTCACTGCTTAATGTATATAATAAGGGATATGGGATACTCTGGTCCACCTAGAAAACTCCCTCCCCTTACCCTCAAAATGAATATGTGTTGAGGGAAGGATACTCTGTACATGTTCAGGGAACTCTTCTCTTGCCAGGACTGGATAGGCAGAGAAATAAAGCCTGCATGTGCAGAGAAAGATAATGCATGATGTAAGAGACTTGTGGTTGGATCCAAAGTTTCCTTCCACTAAAGGAAGGGGGTCTTTTAATCAGAGAAGGAGTTCTTCCATCAGAGGAAGGGAACCTTTGAATCCAGACCTCTGGTTCCCTGGAATGTATGCTGCTGGCTTCTGAAACGTATTCTGCACCACTAAATATTCAGATTTAAAGGACTTTAAAAGGGCATTAGGAAAGGATTGGTGGTTACTAATGATGGTTAGGTGCTGTCTCCAGGATCAGAGGCACCAGAGGCCTCTGATTACCAGTTCAGGAAAAATAGGGAGGATGACAGCAGTGGGAGAAGGTGATTGTTCTTATGCCTTAATATGAGCCAACAGTATGATGTGGCTGCAAAAAAAAAAAAAAGCAAATGCGTTAATAGAAGTATAGCTCCCAAATCACACGAGGTCCTGGTTCCCCTCTATTTGGCACTGGTGAGGCCTCATCTTGAGTGTTGCGTCCAGTTCTGGGCACCACACTTCAAGAAGGACGCAGACAAGCTGGAGCGTGTTCAGAAGAAGGCAACAGGGATGTTCCGGGGTCTGGAAACAAAGCCCTGTGAGGAGAGCCTGAAAGAACTGGGCATGTGGGTTTGTTGTTGTTTATTCGTTCAGTCGCTTCCGACTCTTCGTGACTTCACGGACCAGCCCACGCCAGAGCTTTCTGTCAGCCGTTGCCACTCCTAGTTCCCCCAAGGTCAAGTCCGTCACCTCCAGAATATCATCCATCCATCTTGCCCTTGGTCGGCCCCTCTTCCTTTTGCCTTCCACTTTCCCTAGCATCAGCCTCTTCTCCAGGGTGTCCTGTCTTCTCATTATGTGGCCAAAGTACTTCAGTTTTGCCTTTAATAGCATTCCCTCAAGTGAGCAGTCTGGCTTTATTTCCTGGCGTATGGACTGGTTGGATCTTCTTGCAGTCCACGGAGTCCTCTAATGCCTTGGGGACAGTTCACTGCTGAGGGTGGTGCTCCAACTTGTAGCCCTCAGTGCTGGCTCCAAGTTTTGGAGAGCCCTTGGACAAGACATGCTCACCCCATGGGCCCCCTCCCTCAGTGAGTTTACTTTCTCACCCCCATTGTCACCAGCTGGTCCTGCTCCTCATCTTCCTCCTCCTCACTGCCATGCCTTGCCTCCTTGACGGGCAGAGAGCCAGTAAGCAAGCAGATAGCAGCATCGCCCCCCCACTCCTTCTCACAACCATCCTTGGCTGGGCCAGAGCAAGAGGCAGGTGAACAAGCAGGATGCAGTGATGAAGAGGACAATTAACTCCAGGGGACTCCTCTCACTGGGCCCATGCTGGGACGTGGGTCCTCAGCAGATGCCCAACTATGCCGACCCTTGACGCCAGTCCTGGTAGCCCCAGGTGGCTCATCATAAGTACTCGGAACTGGGAGCTCTCAGTCCCAGAGCTGGCAGCTCCTGACTCCAAAACAGAGGGACATGTGGGCAGACAAGCTGACAAAATCCCTGTGGGCTTATAGCAAGGCTCTCTTAATTTTCCTACGTGTGTGAAACAGACGTCTCGTTTTCTGCATAACTGGGGGAAGAAGCCTGGCAGAGTTTCTGTAGCATCACCAACTCATACATATTCATTGCTTGCTGGCTGCCAGCCCTACCGTCTCACCGAAAAGGTGGGTCGCCAAGTCAATGAGTCCTTGGAAGTGGAATCTTCAGGGTCTTTGACCCCTTAATGTGCTGGGTTAAACCTCTTCCAGGCAAAGCTTTCCTTCCCGCTACTTCAAAAGGCTGCCTTGGAATCTCTGCGATCTCCTCTTTGACTTTTGGTCTCCAACCCTTCCTCCGCTTGACAGCTCGGCTCCTCAGGTGCTGACTTTCTGAAACATGATGGCCGGAGAGTAGGGCCGTAGCTAGACCTAAGGTTTAACCCAGGATCATCCCAGGTTCGTCCCTGCCTGAGTGCTGGGTGCCCTGTGTGGCACCTAGATGAACAGGTTTGACCCCAGGACAATCCTGGGATAAACCTGAGGTCTAGCTACGGCCTAGGAATGGTCAACGGGTAGCATGTGGATTTAAGAAGGGGACTGGGAAAATTCACAGAGCAGAGATTTGCTCAGAGATTTGGCCTTTAGCATGATAGCTAAGGAGCCCCCACTGTAACGCCAGTTGCTTGGGGACAACTCCAGGACACGTACACTGCGTATCAGAGGGGCTATAGCTTAGTGGTGCAACACATGCATTGTCATAAGAACATAAGAAGAGCCCTGCTGGATCAGACCACGGGTCCATCTAGTCTAGCCCTCTGTTCACACAGGGGCCCACCAGCAACTGATCAGGAACCACAAGCAGGACACGGGCACAACACTGCCCTCCCACCCATGTCCCTCAGCAACTGGTGTATATAGGCTTACTGCCTTTGATACTGGAAGGTTCCCCATTCAATACCAAGTATGTCACTCTACAGCAGTGGTTCTCAACCTGGGGCACTCCAGATGTGTTGGACTGCATCTCCCAGAATGCCCCAGCCAGCAGGCTGGGGCATTCTGGGAGTTGTAGTCCAACACATCTGGAGCGCCCCAGGTTGAGAAAGGCTGCTCTACAGGTTCTTGAGGCAGGGCTCAGAATGGCCTCTCTTCTTGAATCTTTGGAGAGCTACTGCCAATTACAGGAGATAATCCTGGAGTACGTAGACCCACGGCCTGACATGGTATAAGGCAGTTTCAGATGTACGGATCCCATCCCTAAAGCAGTCTCTCTCTCTCTCTTTTTTTTAATCACCCAAGTTAGGGCACAATCCTATGCATATTTAGACAGAAAAAAAAAATCCTACAACTCCCAGCATTCCTCAGCCAACCATGCTGGCTGGGGAATACTGGGAGTTGTAGGACCTTTGCTGTCTAAACGTACATAAGGTTATGCCCTTAATCTTGGTGCAGTAAAACATTTGTTCTCAGTTTGGGTGGGGGAGTGTTCTTTAGTTGCAAGCAGTTCCATACTATCCGTTTTCTCCAGGATAGACTCTAGGATAGTTTGCTTGTTCTCTGAGAGCTTTACTAGAAGTGGGATTTATTGTGCACTCTTGATGCCTTACCCCCAGTTGTTTTTGGGCTCTACCACACTGTGAGCCACCAGTTTCACTTCTGTTTCCACCCCCACCCCCGAGCATTTCCCCATATTATAATTTTTTTACGAACGGGGAAAAAATGGGGTATTATTTCTGAAAGCGCTGTTTGTACTTGTGTATTTGTGCTATTCTGCTATAGCACAGCTCCACCTAGAGGTTATGTAGTGGAAAAACAGGGGGGAAAAACCTCTTTGCTTTGAGGTTGGATCTCAGTTCCGCAACAAAACTGAAAGTAGATTCAGCAATTAACAACCTCGTGTAGAAAAGCTCTTATTCTGAAAAACCAGATGTTGTTCATCACAACCTCTCAATATCCTATTATCATCTTTTATTTCAAGGACTGATTTATCACAAGGGCTTAAAGCTTCCTTCCCCATCTTGGTGTCCTCTATAGGTTATGGCCTAAAACTCACATTATTCCAAAGCATTGGCCATGTTGGCTGGGGATGATGGGAGTTACGTTCCAAATGCATCTGGAGAGCATCACTTTGGGAGAGGCTGGTTTTAACTTTCATGGGAATTGAAGCACAATCCTTTCAGGTATGAAATGGTGATAGCACTAAAGCCACCTTCCCCTTACTGATGCCCTCAAGATTTCTTGGACTACAACTCCCATATTTCCCATCTAGCATGACCAAAGTTCTGGGATGATGGGAGGTGTTGTCCAAACCATCTGGAGAGCACCAGGTTGTGAGAGGTTGCAATTGAGTATTACTGGCTATGGAGATGTAGTAGGTGATATACTCAGAGCCAAACTAAATGTTCTGCCAATAACACATAGTATAGCTATGTGTGATAGTTACCTACTCCTGTGTAAGGCCACATGGCCCCCATTCAGATTTGGACCATTGTGCTCTGAGGGGGAGGTTGATGAATCTCCCCCCCCCATCCCCCCCCCCCCCCCGACAGAGGGCAAATACAAAAAGAAAAAAAGTCTCAATTGACTCTCAGGCCTAATCTACACCAAGCAGGATATTGCACTATGAAAGTGGTATGAAAGCAGTATATAAAAGGCAGGAGCCACACTCCTGCTTTATAGTGATATCGAAGTGCACTGACAACTGTTGGGGCCCATTGACACATACCATAGACAGCTTTCATACCTCTATATCCTGCTTGGTGTGGCACCTGCCTTTTATATACCGCTTTCATACCACTTTCATAGCGCAATATTCTGCTTGGTGTAAATGAGGCCTCAGATTACCGTGGTGCTAATGCAAGTTGGGGGAAAACATTGAATTTGGCCCTATGTGACTATGTGTAAGTGCATCTCTCCAACCCTAGAGGTAGTGTGACCATATCATTTATTTATTTATTTATTTATTTATGACATTTTTATACCGCCCAATAGCTGAAGCTCTCTGGGCGGTTTACAACAGTTTAAAACAGTAAACATTAAAAAAGTATAAAATTTTAAAAAAAAACCACCAGAAACATATGGACAACAATATAAAAACAACATTATCCATTTAAAAACAACAGTTCTGGGGTCTTTTAAAAACAAACTTAGCGTTGTTAAATGCTATTAAATGCCTGGGAGAAGAGAAAAGTCTTGAGCTGGCTCCTGAAAGATAACAGTGTTGGCTCCAGGCGAGCCTCATCGGGGAGATTATTCCACAGTCGGAGGGGGGGGACCACAAAAAAAGGCCCCCTTCCTTGTTGCCATCCCACGAGCTTCCCTCGGAGTAGGCACTCGGAGGAGGACCTTAGATGTTGAGCGCAGTGTACGGGTAGGTTCATGACGGGAGAGGCGTTCCATTGGGTATTGCGTTCCCAAGCCATGTAGGGCTTTATAGGTTAAAACCAGCACCTTGAATTGGGCTTAGAAACGTATAGGCAGCCTATACTATCATCCCACTTAATGAAGATACTTACAACCAAAAGGTTACACAATATTTACTAACAGCCCCAAATTATATAGCATAAATAAAGACACTGAAGTTGTAAGCATGCTGAAGCCCTCGCTCTTCAAGATCCATTCTAGAAAGGAGGTCAGGGCTCCTGCATCTTTAACAGTTGTATAGAAAAGGGAATTTGAGCAGGTGTCATTTGTATGCATGCAGCACCTGGTGAAATTCCCTCTTCACCCCAACAGTTAAAGCTGTAGGAGCCCTGCCCTCTTTTGTATACTGCATGCATACAAATGACACTTGCTGAAATTCCCTTTTCTATACAACTGTTTTAAGACACAGGAGCCCTGTCCTCCTTTCCATATGGTCACCCTACCCAGAGCAAGCTGTCTGCACATCCCATGCTACCTCTATTTTCATTTTCATTGTTAGTATCACTACTCCTACTCCTACTCTGCTTGATGTTTTCAAAAACAGTGGTAAAGGTGGCAGGGCTCTCCTTCATTCTCATGCTGCAGTTGTTGGAGGGAAGTTTGATTTGATTGGACTGGATTTATTCAATATATTTGACTGCACATCAATAAATATTCTCTGGGCCACAAACAATATGAATGCTGTTTTCTTTATGAATCATAATGGAAGTGGTGGTGGTGTGGGAAGAGGCTGGAATGAACATAGGAACACAAGAGGAACTGTGCTGAGTCAGATCAAAGGCCCATCTAGTCCAGCCTTTTGTTGGCACATGGGCCAAACAGATGCCTGTGGGAAGCCCACAAGCATGCCGTGAGGGCAATAGCACAAGAAGTTGCCTTCCGGTTTGTATGGCGCCTTGAAGATGCATGATCCCCACTGAGCAGGGCAGAGCTAGTATATAAATTATCATTTTCCCTTCTTGCTTGGCTGCAGTCTCTAGCCTGGTTCACATGTAACGACAACTCAGAGTACGGGTTGAGTGTGGGGCCTTGCTAGACGAGGCCTTAGCGCGCCTTGAGAGCCGGTTTCCCTGCTGTGCGTCCACATGACGCACAGGGGAATCCGGCCCCAGGCTGCACTGAAGCCTCCTCTAACGCGCCATAAGCGAAGTCGCTTATGCCGCGCCTTTTCCGCAGCTCTGGCCTGAGGCCGGAGCTGCAGAACGTCTAGAGACTTCCGTGGCTTTTTGCGGCTACTCGCTTACTCGCGAGTAGCCGTAAAAAGCCGCGGACTGGGCACGGCACCGGGGCGGGGGGGGGGGAAAGGCCAGACCCGGCAGGAGGGGGGAGAGCAGGCATTGGGGATGGCAAGGGGGGAGGGCAGGTGAGAGAGAGAGTGGCGGGCGCCGCTGCCCGGGCAATGCCCGGCGTGGAGGGGGGGGTGCCGCCACCCGGGGAAGCGGCAGGCGCTGCCGCCCGGGCAAGGCCGGGGACAGGGAGGGCGGATGGCACAGGCATCAGGGATGGGGGGGGCTGGGGGGATGTCTTGGGGGGGGCTTAGTTTTTTTAAAAAAGGACTTACCTGGTCCGGAGTCTTCGGGCCGCACGTGGCCCCTTTAAACTTAAAAAAAAAATGGCGGACGCTGCAGGGATCCCGATGTCCCTGCGCGTCCCGCGTCTGGAAGCCGGGGTGGCGCGCGCTAACGTCAGCGCATCGTCGCCCCGCCTCCCTGCCGGCTTATCCCGGCAGGTCTAGCAAAGCCCTGGGTTGTCATTGAATTGTAGCTTGTCATTATGTGTGAACCCTGCACTATGCTTTAATTATGGGTTGTTAACCATGAACAACCCAAGAAGAGAACCCATGACTTGCTGTTGGGTCATGAACTCTGGGTTGTTTGTGGTCAACAACCCATAGTTAAACCGTAGTGCAGGGTTTGCACATAATGACAACCCACAATTCAATGAAAACCCATACTCAACCTATACTCTGGGTTGTGGTTATGTGTGAACTAGGTCACTGTCTAATGGTACATCTGCCTCTCTCTCCCTCTCTTTCTCTTGGATGTGGCATGTAATAATGTCCTGCTTATATCTGTGCACAAACGCTCCATATGTGTGAAGCCCTTACTGATAGGTGGTTCATTTAGTGCCATCACTATGAGTGGCATTGCACAACTTGCAAGAGGACAGGTCTCTGCCCCAAGTACCTTGCATTCATCAAATGTACTTTTATGCCTGGCCATCCAGGGGTGCTGGGAGAAAGGTTGTAATTTGTATGGCAATCTATACTTCCAAATCCCTGCACCCTATCCCAGACCAGTGTCTAGAGAATAGAGCAGCCTGAAAAAAGAAAAAGAAACAAAGAAAAGAGAAATTGAGAATTTGGCCATCCCAGGTCTAGAATATAGGCAGTGAATTATGGAACTGCATTTTCTTTCATGCTCGTGTATAATTTAAGGCACAGAGAAATTCCGATACATCATTATTTGACATCTTGCTAACAATAAAATATATATTTTTAGCTGTTGCGGCTAGGGGGAAAGAAATTCATGGGAGTGTGGATCGTACTTTGTGCTGCAAAGTCCTCTTGGCTCAGAGCTCTTGAATCGCTCTTCTAGAATTCCGCACAGCATCCAACCGGGAAGGTGACAGAATACTGATAACGCTGACGAGTTTCTGACAAGCGCTTGGCTTCTTTCTAACTCTGGCCAAATGACACAGCCCTGCTGCTGTTGTTTGACTGCAGGCAGGAGCTGGACATTCTGGGGGTGAGGAAAGGGTCTGCCTTCAGCTCTAAACCAACTGGAGAATCTTGAACGGCCCCTTGGGAGCCCCTTGCTGACCAAAGAGGAAAATACACTACTGCGTCTCTTAGATTCAATACAGTGTTCCCCAACCTTGTGCCAAGACTAAAACTAGCCATCCTGGCAAGGAATGATGGGAGTTGCAGTCCAGGAGATCTGGAGGGCGCCAAATTGGAGAAGGTTGATTTAGTGGTGCTTGGGGGTTTATTTGTTTCTTGAGTAAGCCTCCAGTTCAATCCTAAACATGTTTATTTAGGAGTAAATCTCACCAATTTCAATGGGACGTACTCCAAAGAAAGTGTTATAGGAGTGAAGATTTAGGCCTTAGCTAGACCTAAGGTTTATCCCGGGATCGTCCCAGGGTCATCCCTGCCTGCTCCCGGGATATCCTGTGTGTCATTTACATGAACAGGGATGACCCCGGGACAATCCCGGGATAAACCTTAGGTCTAGCTAAGGCCTTAGTTCAACCTTCTCCAGCCTGGAACCCTCTGAGTGTTTTGGAATTCTACTACCATCAACCACAGCCAGCAAGGCCAGTGGCCAGGGAGGCTGGGACTTGTAGTCCCAAACATCTGGAGAGTCCTAGGTTGGGAAAGGCTGCCATAGACTTTTAATCATGGCAGTATGAAGGTGGACAGCTATTTAATCTAGTCCAGTACTCTCCCATAACCACAGACCCATTGCCGTCAAAGCTGCAGAACACCTGGGTTTTATAGAATCTGTGACATCTCAGTACTGCTCAAATGCAAGCTGAGAAGGTACTTCTGCAGCAGCCTTTCACAAGCTGGTGTCCTCCAGAAGGTTGGGATTGGAAGTCCCATGTTTCCCAGCCAACATGGTCAAAAGTCTGAGATGGTAGGACCTGTAATCCAAAACATTTGTGGGGGACTAGGTTGGAAAATGGTGTGCGAACCAAGCTGGGCTTCACAATGGAATTGCAGATGCAAGAAATGCAAATCAAATAATAACTATAACAGGCTAATACCCATCTTTTTGGTGGTCCAGTGTAGTCAATACTATGTGTTGCACAGAAAACACGTATTGCATGTTGTTTGTAGTTTTAGGCTGCAATCCTAATCACACTTACATGAAAGCAAGCTCCACTTAACTCAGTGGGACTTACTTCTGAGTAAACATGCATAGGATTGAATTTTAATGTCTAACTCTGTCAATATTCAAGTTTCCAAATTATGGTTAATTTCTTTGTTTGTTTCTTTCCTATTTGAAGTATATTTTTTTCAAATAAACATGCAAAGAAAGCAAAAGCAATGGACCACAAGCTGCAATTACCTTTAACTAGACAGTGACCTAGTTCACACATAACCACAACCCAGAGTATAGGTTGAGTATGGGTTTTCATTGAATTGTGGGTTGTCATTATGTGCAAACCCTGCACTACGGTTTAACTATGGGTTGTTGACCACAAACAACCCAAAGTTCATGACCCAACTGCAAGTCATGGGTTCTCTTCTTGGGTTGTTCATGGTTAACAACCCATAATTAAACCATAGTAAATGAGATCAACTTGTGTGGTCTAGAAGAATTGATGTCCTGATTTTTAATTTTATTTTTTTGTCCCCTCTGGGAATCCTGCTAAATATACTTTTCTCCCTCTTCTTTCTCTTCACCCTTTTACAAATGCCTCCCTTTTACCTAATTATGTGTTTTAGAATGCTTCCTGTAAGGATAGGATGTGCTTTTTTTGCAATATGACCATTTTGCCACTGTAGCACAAATTTTGAGACCGGGAGGGAGGGGAATAAAATGAGGACAATTTGAAATTCCTTATGCTGCAGTCTGCAGCATTGACCTGGTTGTTCCTTTGGAATCAATGGTTTCTTCCAAGTTTTCAGATGTATGTATAAGCATCCACATTCTATTATTATAGGTCCCTTCCAACTCTACTATTCTATGATTCTATGATTCTGTGATTAGTATTATCATTACTATTATCTTTATCGTTATTATTGACTGTTCGAAGAGCTTCAAATTAGCCACAGCAAAAAGATCTTGATAATTGGGGTGTGTGCATGCGAGATGAAGACGCAAAAGATCCTTTCCCACTGCCAACGGATGGAATTCCAGAGTCTACCATAGATGGTAGACTCTGGAAAAAAAGGCTGAAGGAAGTCAACTGAGAAGTTTGGATGTCTTCAGTGTTTAAGCATGTCCCATTTAATTTTAATAGCTTTTGAATACTTAAAATATATATATAGCCTCTCCTTCCAGTCCTGCATTACAGATCTTGGAAAAGACTGCTGACTGCACACAACCTTCTTTGTGTTGTCTCTTCTTCTTCCTCCTTCTCCTCCTCCTTATTCCCTCTTCTTCTTCTTCTTCTTCTTCTTCTTCTTCTTCTTCTTCTTCTTCTTCTTCTTCTTCTTCTCCTTCTCCTTCCTTCTTTCTTTCTTTCTTTCTTTCTTTCTTTCTTCTTTCTTCTTCAAAAAGCTATTTCCCATTGAAGGTTAAACATGAAGGGGGAACGGATCACCATCCCAAGGCAGAAAGAGTGTACGGGATTGAAGACTTAGGGCTCATCTAAACCAAGCAGGATATTCCACTATGAAAGCAGTATGAAAGTGCTATATAAAAGGCAGGAGCCACACGACTGCTTTATAGTGGTAATGAAGTCCACTGACAACTGTTGGGGCCCAGGACACATCTACACCAAGCAGGATATAGCACTATGAAAGTGTTATGAAAGTGGTTTATGGTATGTGTCAATGGGCCCCAACAGTTGTCAGTGCACTTCAATACCACTATAAAGCAATAATGTGGCTCCTGAATTTTATACAGTATACTGCTTTCATACCACTTTCATAGTGGAATATCTGCTTGGTGTAGAGCCCCTAGTCCAACCCTCTCCAGCCTGGAGCAGTGTGAAGGTGGCCCCATCTCAGGCCCAACTGGGATCCCAATCCAGCTCATTGGGCTTCCTCAACTGGCCCCACCCTCTTCCCTTGGCCCCACCCCTTTCCCCTCACTGCTTTTTGTTGAGGGGGGGGGGGTTTCCTGGCTTTTCCATAGTTTTTCCCCATCCAGGAAGGCTGAACTGCCTTTCCCAAGGCTTACTTACTGGCAGTAAGAGTTTTAAGTTGAAATGTGTTGGTGTTTTTGCTCCTGACATTTTGCCTTCAGCCCATCAGTGGAATGTGGCCCCTGAGATTCTGTCCAAAATGGAATGTGACCCTTGGGCTGAAAGAGGGTTCAACACCCCTCTTCTAAGGTAAATGTTTGTATGGGGCCTTCCCATCCTCTTAGTCCAGTGTTTGGGGCTACAGAGGGGCTTACATTGCAGGAAGCCCCATTGACCTCACTAGGACTTACTTATGAGTAGACATGTAGAGATTGAAAGAACTGGGCATGTTTAGCCTGGAGAAGAGAAGATGGAGGGGAGACATGATAGCACTCTTCAAATACTTAAAAGGTTGTCACACAGAGGAGGGCCAGGATCTCTTCTCGATCCTCCCAGAGTGCAGGACACGGAATAATGGGCTCAAGTTACAGGAAGCCAGATTCCAGCTGGACATCAGGAAAAACTTCCTGACTGTTAGAGCAGTATGACAATGGAATCAGTTACCTAGGGAGGTTGTGGGCTCTCCCACACTAGAGGCCTTCAAGAGGCAGCTGGACAAGCATCTGTCAGGGATGCTTTAGGGTGGATTCCTGCATTGAGCAGGGGGTTGGACTCGATGGCCTTGTAGGCCCCTTCCAACTCTGCTATTCTATGATTCTATGATTCTATAACTGTGCTCTTAATTCTATTCAGTGGTGCCCAGTCAGATGCATGGCAGCTTGAATGAACTGCCTCTCTTGAAAAAGTGTTGTGTCTGTAGTGATGTGCTGAATGTGCAGTGTTTGATCTAAGATGCAAGGGGCTAAACCAGGAAGAAGGATGTGCTCTACCAATGTAGGGTGACCCTATGAAAAGGAGGACAGGGCTCCTGTATCTTTAACAGTTGTATTTAAAAGGGAATTTCAGCAGGTGTATGCATGCAGCATCTGGTGAAATCCCCTCTTCATCGCAACAGTTAAAGCTGCAGGAGTCCTGCCCACTTTTGTATCTGGTCACTCTAGCACAGCTCCTGCAGCTTTATTAGATTGTAAGCCTATGCGGCAGGGCCTTGCTATTTACTGTTTTACTCTGTACAGCACCATGTACATTGATGGTGCTATATAAATAAATAAATAATTAATAATAATAATAATAATAATAATAATAATAATAATAATAATAATAATTTAACTGTTGTGATGAAGAGGAAGTGTCACCAGGTTCTCCATATAAACAAATGACACCTGCTGAAATTCCCTTTTCTATACAACTGTTAAAGATACAGGAGTCCTGTCCTCCTCTTCATATGGTCACCCTAGGATTTTATTTATTCATTTATTTATTGCATTTTTATACCGTCCAATAGCCGAAGCTCCCTGGGCAGTTAGACGAAGTCATGGAGGATAGAGTTATCAATAGCTACTAGCCATGATGGAGCAGTGTACCTCTAAATGAGAATTGTCCTACTTGTGAGCTTCCTAAAAGCATCTAGTTAGCCAGCAGGGCCCTTCTTAAGATATGCTAAAGAATGGATATATTTACTCCATTTGTCTCTGAGATATTTAAAATATATATGCTTTGCTCCCCCTTCGTTTTAAACAGGAACATCCAAAAACAAACTAAAGCACTATGTCCTAGCAACCCCAGTCAGCACCAGCGCAGATGGAAGTTTCATCTCCAACGTTGTTTCCGCAAGCCATCCGAGAAGATCCATAAGAGACGTCTCGCCAAGCCCCAAACGACTCTATTTTAATGTGTCTGCGTTTGGGAGGGAATTCCAACTCCGACTGAGGCCGAACACTCGCCTAATAGCTCCAGGAGCAGTGGTGGAGTGGTACGAAGATTCTGTGGAAACCAGTAATGTAACTGATGGTGTTAGCGTGGGTCGGACGGAGGCCGTCACGGAAAAGATATGGAAAAAGGAATCGCTGTGGACCAGCTGTGCTTACGTTGGAGATCTTGTGGATATCCCAGGAGCTTCTGTCGCTGTTAGCAACTGTGATGGTCTGGTAAGATATATTCTATAGCAGATATTCTCTCTCTCTTCCCGTTTCTGTCTCGTCTACTGATAAGAATTCATTGGCAGGAATACTACTTGTCCAATCATTTCTGCTTCGAAATCTATTAGAGGTATTTAATTATTTGGCTAGTAAAAATGAATTGGAGATGTAGGCAGTGGAGATTAGGACCTCCTCTTCTCCCCACCTTCTTCCAAGGAGCTCAGAGCCAATTTCTCTCTCTCTCTCTTAGGCCGTTTCTACACCTGTCTTTTCCCCCGGGATCGTCCTGGGATCATCCCTGTGCATCCAAATGGATCCCTGGAGCAGGCAGGGATGATCCCTCCATTTTCCAGGGATAATCCTTAGGTGTAGAAAGGGCCTTGGTTTCCATCAGCAGCAGAACTACGTTATGGGAGCTGGCAATTCATTCTGAACGTACCATTATGCTTCTACTGCAGTGCACTATGAGAGGTGTCCTTTTGATTTCATATCTTCTGTTGCGCCAGGATGGTAAGCTTCTCCCTTGTTTGGTTTAGGTCCATGGTCTGTCTGGTCTCTTAGAAGAGGTTCTTTTTCACAAAAGGAGATGTCAGCGGGTGGGTATTGAGAAACCTAGGGTGACTACAACAAGCCATCTCTGCAAATGTCGTAGGCCATAGCTAGATGAGGCTTTATCCCAGGGTGATCCCCGGGATCGTCCCTGTGCGCTCACATGACACACAGGGGATCCCAGGATCAGGGAGGGATCATCCTTCCCTTGCCCTGGGATATAGCCCTCCCCTTTGGCCCTGGTTTTTCCACGGTCCTGGGCTGAGCCTGAGACCGTGGAACGTGTGGCTGGATGCTGTGGGTTGACCTGGCTACACACAATTCCTCGAGAGGAGCCGGGAGCCGCGCATGGGGCACAGCGCTCCTCAGGAGCACTGCACTCATCAGGGATAGGGTGGGGGGAGTGGGGAAAGTAATTTAAATTTTAAAAAGTACTTACCTTTTGCGCATGAGCGTTCGTGTGCTGCTGGCCCTTTAATCCCCCCCCAAAAAATGGCGGGCACGACGCTTCTCCTTCTGAGGTCATCACGCGTTGCATGTAAACGGAGGAGGGATCTCGCGTTAAACACAACGCGAGATCTTCCCTCCTCCGTCGCGAGATAACGTGTAGGTCTAGCTAAAGACATAGTGAAGGTGAAAGAGAGAAGTTTAAAGGACTTACAATGGATAGTTTAAGATGAGCATTTATATCCTGCATTGGACCCAGCAAATTTGTCCCAACTACTATATAGTAACTACTATATATACATGACTGTATTGCTTCTTTGAAAGGGGACAACCGTTGATCATTTCAGTTTGGAGTGGAAATGATTCCTTGTTAATATTTTCTGTATAATCTTTGGAAGGATTCCATTTTTCTCAGCCTTCAATCCCTCTTGCAAGGACACACATAGACATAGAGTGTGACCCTTGCTGGTGTGTAGACGTGGGTCACATTCCATCTGGAAGTTCTCCTGTACAAATCTCATTGACGTGAATCCATTGAGCTCTGCAAGATCTCAATGGATCCCACCCAATATATTTTTTAATCTGCCCTGTAATTTCTGCCTTCGCAAAGTGGTGCCTTCGAGATGTTTTGGACTACAACTTCCAGAGTTCTTGACCTTTAGCCATACTGGCTTGGGCTGATGGAACACTAAAACATCTGGAAGACACCAGGCTGGGGAAAGCTGATGTAACTAAAGGACAAGGATGGAGAAGTGATATTTTAGACAAAGTCAATCAAATTACGTAACTGCTTTTCTTTTAAAAATAAAATATTTCTTTTTGAGGGGACCCTAATTTCCAAGCCACTAACTGCTTGTTCAGAAGAAGATGCATTTTCAGGAGGGAACTTGCTCCCTCACAGGCTCATTGTAAATCTTGACCTGCGCTCTGACTTCATCACTTATCTGTGTTTGAAGGTGCTTGCGTTGAACAAAGAGACACTTTAAAACAACAAATGAGATTGAACCAGATTTGGATTAAGGGTTACAGTCAGTGGAACTGACTGACGTGTGGGTGTGGAGGAGAGATCTCTGTGTGATCTAATACTCTGCATGGAGTCTTTGGGCAGCCTTGTGATATCTTTGACAAATAGCATAGAGTTTTAACTGTGACAAAAGGGAGCAATGAGTTTCTCCGTGAGCCCCTGCCAAAGGAAGTGAGGCAGGTGGCTACCAGGAGGAGGGCCTTCTCTGCTGTGGCACCCCAGATGTGGAATGAGCTCCCTAAGGAGGTTCGCTTGGCACCTACATTATATGCCTTTAGACGCCAGGTTATTCTCCCAACATTTTAACAGTCTATAAATAAATTTTAACTCGGTGTTTTAAATTTGTAATTTTGCATTGCTGCTGTTTTGATCTGGTTGAGTTTTTATATTGTATTTTATATTATGGTTTTATACTGTTGTTTTATACTTTGAATGGTTTTAATTTTTGTGAACCGCCCAGAGAGCTCCGGCTATTGGGCGGTATAGAAATGCAATAATAAATAAATAAATAAATAAATAAATGAGCTCCCTCTGTGGGCCCCTGTGATTGGAAGTAACAAGGGATTCCCCATTGGGAGGATGAGCGATGCAAAGGAGAATCCCTTTGTTACCTCTCATCGCAGATAGGATGGAAGAAGGAGGTTCCTTTCGGGGAGCGGTGGCTGTGTAATGGGACAGTGCTTGCAGGAAGACATACACAAGGGTGGGACCTGGCCAGCTCTGCTTTACCTGCTCCTCACCCTATGAGAGAAGGTGTGAGCAAGTGAAGCCACCACGACCAATGGTCCTTCCCCTCTGTGCAGCAAAGTTGTATAAATGTTCATGTGGACTTAAAAACACACACACCAACTAAGCCCTAAATTGACATGAAACAGGATGAAATGAACTTAAGGCTGGAAAAATGAGAAACTGAGAGAAACCAAAATGGATAGATTTGGCCATTCCAAGTCCATAGTTTGGTTGAAAACCATAGATTGTTGGAAACCTGATCGCTTACTGAAAGAACACACATCTTGCATGCAGGAGATCCGAAGTTGAGTCCTGGCATCCCCAGGCAGTCCTGGAAAAGTTCCCTGCCACAGACCGTGCTGCCAGTCAGTGTATAGACATATTGTGCTTGATTCATAGGGTGACCATATGAAAAGGAGGACAGGGCTCCTGTATCTTTAACAGCTGCATAGAGAAGGGAATTTCAGCAAGTGTCATTTGTATATATGGAGAACCTGGTGAAATTCCCTCTTCATCACCACAGTTAAAGCTGCAGGAGCTATATTAGAGTGACCAGATTTAAAAGAGGGCAGGGCACCTGTAGCTTTAACTGTGGTGATGAAGAGGAAATTTCACCAGGTTCTCCATATATATACAAATGACAACTGCTGAAATTCTTTTTTCAATACAACTGTTAAAGATACAGGAGTCCTGTCCTCCTTTTCACATGGCCACCCTATGCTTGATGGACTGATGGTCTGACTCAGTATAAGGGAAATACTCAAGAAAGGGAGGTGCTACATGTTGATTGGACCAAAGAGTTAGCTGGAGGGGGTCTGCTGTTACTAGTAAGAGAACTGGACTCCTCCTTGTATCTAGTCAAGAGGGCAGGGCTCCCACAGCTTTAACTGTGGAGATGAAAAGGGAAGTTCACTAGGTGCTGCAGATATACAAAGGACACCTGCTGAAATTTCCTTTTCTATATGACTGTTAAAGATACAGGAGCCCTGTCCTCCTTTCCGTAGGGTCACCCTAGAATCATAGAATCATAGAATAGCAGAGTTGGAAGGGGCCTACAAGGCCATCGAGTCCAACCCCCTGCTCAATGCAGGAATCCACCCTAAAGCATCCCTGACAGATGGTTGTCCAGCTGCCTCTATACATCACCTATACATCACCTATACTTTTTTGAGTGAGAAAGAGGCAAAATGAGCATCAGGAGAGGCTCAACATGTGTGAAAATCACTTATTTACCAATCCCTACCTTTCAGGCCTTGAGTCTTAAAGTTGTATGTGTGTGTGTGTGTTTCTTTCTTGGATTTTGCATATGCAGAATGACAGCTGTGGACGCTGAACGAGGAATCTAATTCCTTGCCTCTCTGGGTCAGCCTTGTTATCTTGGCAACCTGAATTGATCCTACCAATCAAGCTCTTTTTTCTGTAGGTGGATGTTGCTGGACAGCAGCCGCACATTCTAGCTCCAGAAACGCCGGGCGTTTCCAAGCCTTGTGTTGCAACCGGCAGAATGCTTTGCAAGGCCAGCTTGAGCTCTTGTTGATATATAAAAAGTTTCTTAAACCAAATGGTGCTGCTGTCACTGGAGGTTGTACATGTGCTCCTTCGTTGCTTGAGCAATACCTTGGAATGAGAAAGTTGACCCTTGGCGGGGAAAGAACATTTGGGAATCTCATAATGTCGAAAAACCAGCCCGGACTTAAACAAGACATAAAACAGAGGGCAGATGAGGTGATGGGAGAGAGAATTAGGGTCAAACAACAGGCAGTAGCAGCAAAAGAAAGGAGCCAGAGAAGGCTAAAGTTAGCCAAATGGATCTGGAATGATGGAAGTGCAGACAATCAGTTAATTAATCTGTATGTTTATATATGTCATATTTTTGAGCACGGAGTTGGCTTTCAAGGGCCAATCATGAGATTTACATCCAGCAATGTGTGAGATTTTGCTCCCTTTGGTGGTGTAGCAATTCGTAGAATCATAGAATAGTAGAGTTGGTAGGGCTGATAAGGCCATCAAGTCCAAGCCTGTTCAATGCAGGAACACCTGACAGATTTATTTATTTATTTATTTATTTATTATATTTTTATACCACCCAATAGCCGAAGCTCTCTGGGCGGTTCACAAAAATTAAAACCATAATAAAACAACCAACATGTTAAAAGCACAATTACAAAATACAGTATAAAAAGCACAACCAGGATAAAACCACGCAGCAAAATTAATATGATTAAAATACAGAGTTAGAACAGTAAAATTAAAATTTAAGTTAAAATTAAGTGTTAAAATACTGAGTGAATAAAAAGGTCTTCAGCTGGCGACAAAAGGAGTACAGTGTAGGCGCCAGGCGGACCTCTCTGGGGAGCTCATTTCACAACCGGGGTGCCACAGCAGAGAAAGCCCTCCTCCTAGTAGCCACCTGCCTCGCTTCCTTTGGCAGGGGCTCATGGAGAAGGGCCCCTGTAGATGATCTTATGGTCCGGGCAGGTACATACGGGAGGAGGCGTTCCTTCAAATAACCTGGGCCCAAACCGTTTAGGGCTTTAAATGTCAATACCAGCACTTTGAATCGGGCCTGGACTTGGACTGGCAGCCAATGAAGTTGTAAAAGGACTGGCGTAACGTGAACTCGCCAGCCAGTCCCTGTTAGTAAATGGGCTGCCCTGTTTTGTACCAGCTGAAGCTTCCGGACCGTTTTCAAAGGCAGCCCCACGTATAACGCATTGCAGTAATCCAAACAAGAGGTTATCAGAGCATGGATAACTGTAGCTAGGCTATCTCTGTCCAGATAAGGGCGTAGTTGGTATATCAGCCTAAGCTGATAAAAGGTGCTCTTTGCCACTGAGTTCACCTGTACCTCAAGTGACAGTTCTGGATCGAAGAGCACCCCCAAACTACGGACCCGATCCTTTAGGGAGAGTGCAACCCCGTCCAGGACAGGGCAAACATCAGATGGCTGTCCAGCTGCCTCTTGAACACCTTTAGTATGGGAGAATCCACGACCTCCCTAGGTCAATGGTCCATTGTCATACTGCTCTAACAGCCAGGAAGTTTTTCCTGATGTCCAGCCAGAATCTAGCTTCTTGTAACTTGAGCCCATTTTTCCATGTCCTGAACTCTAGGATGATCGAGAAGAGATCCTGGTCTTCCTTTGTGTGACAACCTTTCATGTATTTGAAGAGTGCTATCATGTCTCCCTTCAGTCTTCTCCAGGCTAAACATGCCCAGTTCTTTCAGTCTCTCCTCATAGGGCTTTGTTTCTAGACGCCTGATCATTTCTGAAATTTTCCCTGAAATTTCTGCAGCCGTCATTTGTATGCATGCAGCACCTGGTGAAATTCCCTCTCCATTACAACAGTTAAAGCTGCAGGAGCCCTGCCTTTTTTTTTTTTTTTTTTTTGTATCTGGTCACTCTAACATAGTTCCTGCAGCTTTAACTGTTGTGTTGAAGAGGGAATTTCAACAGGTGCTGCATGCATACAAATGACAGCTGCTGAAATTCCCTTTTCTATGCAACTGTTAATTAGGGTGACCATATGAAAAGGAGGACAGGGCTCCTGTATCTTTAACAGTTGTATTGAAAAGGGAATTTCAGCAGGTGTCCCTTGTATATATGGAGAACCTAGTGAAATTTCCTCTTCATCACAACAGTTAAAGCTGCAGGTTCCCTGCCCTCTTTTAAATCTGGTCACTCTAGTAAAGCTCCTGCAACTTTAAGTGTTGTGATGATGAGAAAATTTCTCCATGAGCTGCATACATACAAATGACACCTGCTGAGATTCCCTTTTCTATGCAACTGTTAAAGATACAGGAACCCTGACCTCCTTTCCATATGGTCACCCTATGTTAATAACACAGGAGCCCTGTCCTCGTTTCCATATGGTCACCCTAGTTAACACTTCCCTCTGCGCACAGCCCTGCTTCCCTTCAGGCTAGATGGCGAGTCATCCCTGATCATTTTGGTACAGCTTCTTGTTTATAGCCCTCTTTGGCCTAATCTACACCAAGCAGAATATAGCAATATAGAAGCGGTATGAAAGCAGTATATAAAAGGCAGGAGCCACACTACTGCTTTGTAGTGGTATTGAAGTGCCCTGACAACCGTTGGGGGTCATTGACACATACCATATAACCCTTTCATAGTGCTATATCCTGCTTGGTGTAGATTAGGCCTTTGATAGGGTGACCATATGAAAAGCAGGACAGGGCTCCTGTATCTTTAACAGTTGTATTGAAAAGGGAATTTCATTAGGTGTCATTTGTATATATGGAGAACCTGGTGAAATTTCCTCTTCATTACAACAGTTAAAGCTGCAGGTGCCCTGCCCTCTTTTAAATCTGATCACTCTAGTATATCTCCTGCAGCTTTAACTGTTGTGACGAAGAGGGAATTTCACCAGGTGCTTCATGCATACAAATGACACCTGCTGAAATTCCCTTTTCTATGCAGCTGTTAAAGATACAGGAGCCCTGTCCTCTTTTTCATATGGTCACCCTGTCTTTGACCTTCCTGTTCTTTGCTGCCATGCCTGCTTCTTCCAACGCTTGGAATGGATCTCCGATCCTCCATGTCAAATCCACCTCCCTTTTTACTCTTCTCAGAGAAACACTTTTGCGTCCTTCCTCTCTCTGTCTCTCTTTCTCTCTTCCTTTAAAGAAACCATCCTTTTTAGAAACTTCGAGCCCTGGCCTCTTCCATGAGGACAACCAGTTTTTGGACTCTGTGTTGCAAGAAGCACTCTTTCATGTACAGTGAGTTATCCTAACGTTGGAAGGGATCGTTCAGATCAAACCCTGAAAGACCTACCTGGTGTGCAGAATTTAGCAAAATCTTGCAGATGTTCTGTAAAAAAAATGCTTCAGGCTTGGTGAAGGCACAGGCTCACACCTGACACCAGGTGGCATTTCCTTAGTTTAGTGATGTGGGTATGGTGAGGAAGACTCACTTCCTGAGATGGCTTCCCAACACATCTGTCTTAGGGCCAAGAAGCAGCAGGAGTCCTGCCCTGAAAGGCGGCCTAGAAATATTTTAAATAAACAAAAATAAATAAACGTTGAGAACCTTCTTTATTCGTGGACAACGGATACCAGCCAACAGCTTAGTAGCTTGAGCTTGCGATACACAGGGGAGGCTTGTGGCTCCGGTATCAATGGGGTGGTGAATCCACTCCGGGCTTCAGTCAGAACCAGACAGAACTCTAAATGAACTATCCAAGGTGTTTTGCAAATGATGCAGGTGATACCAAAATGCTAAATGAAAATCCACATTTAGAGAATGAGTGTTTAGGCTAAAATTGGATGGGGCATACTCTGGAATGAGGGTTGTCTTCTTTCAGCTGTGTACTGTTGTGACGATTCAAACAAATTGCATTCATATTTTTCCCTCTGTTATATAGTTCATCTTTTTTTAATTTATTTTTTGGGAGAAGTGTGATTCACCAGCCCCCGGACAACCTTCAGAAATAATAGATTTTCCAAAGGGGGCACATTTCCCTCTTCCTGTTCTTCCAGGACTTGTTTGGTCATAGGAAAAACTGAATTAACACACAACATGGAATGGCTTGGAACATCGTTGAGCCAAGTGGAAGCAGCCGTATAGTACTGTCAAAGGGTGAACATGGCAAATTGCTTTCATTTATTTTATTTTATTTTTGCAAATCAAATAGGACAATAAATAACCCATAGAGGACTAATGTGCCATTGTGCCATTGAGCAAAACTCCATATTACACAAGCAAACATGGGTCTTGTCACATCGTTAGCACGTGATGACTTGCGTAATACAAATGTCAAAAGTCTGTATATTGACACAGAGAAAGTAAAGCACAAATCATTTCAAGACTGGGACAGAAAGTGGCTGCTTGAATCCTAAGTTGGCCATGTGTCCTACTCTACACAGGACTGCCCTGTATTTGAAGGGCTGAGAGAAGGCAGTTCTCTGTTTGAGGTGGCATCTGTTTGAAGAGGTGTCCATCCAAGTGGACTTCAAGAAGGACACAGACAAGCTGGAGCATGTTCAGAGGAGGGCAACCAGGATGATCAGGGGTCTGGAAACAAAGCCCTATGAAGAGAGACTGAAAGAACTGGGCATGTTTAGCCTGGAGAATTGAAGAGGCAGCTGGACAGCCATCTGTATACTTTAAGGTAGATTCCTGCACTGAGCAGGAGGTTGGACTCAATGGCCTCATAGGCTCCTTCCAACTCTACTATTCTATGATTCTATGAATCGAAGTCTGGTTCAAAACCAAAGAACCTGAAGGAGGCAGAACAGCAAGACCCTTGAAATTGGAGGGTGAACAACAGGGATTATGAAAATTGGGTTCCTTGCAATAGGAAAAAAGGTGGGATATACATGTAATGAATATATAAATTACGCAAGGCATACAAATAAACCAACCCTCTCCAAATGCTTTGGTTCCAGCACCCTATTCCCATGTGCTTGGGGTTTTATTAATCTGTTGCCTGTGTCTGTTCTGAAACAATGACCATGTTTGTCATAGGTCGTTGGGACTCGTGTTTCAGTTTTTCTGTCCACATACACCTACATTAATAATGATGGTGGATGTAAGTCGCCAGGACAATTCTGTCCGTGGAGAGAGAGTCTTGCCAAAGAGTAACAAGGCTTCAATTATGAGGAACAAGTAGGATTAAATCTCGCAGCCATCCGTCTCAAACTTGGAGGGCAGCCCTGGCTGTAGATTAGGAAAATGAGTATTGCAAAGACGGGGACCTTTTTCAAAACCAACAAAGTCTGCATCTTCTCATACCTGCCTTGGCTCTTCTGAGCGGGATGGAGTTCTCGTTTCCCTTGGCTTTTCAGAGCAACAACCAGCCCCACGTATTAGCAGATCTGGCCTATCCTGAAGTTAGCAGGACTTACTTCTGAGTAGAATTACACAGGCTGTGTCAATTATGTTTATTTATTTATTTATTTATTTATTACATTTTTATACCGCCCAATAGCCGAAGCTCTCTGGGCGGTTCACAAAAATTAAAACCACAGTAAAACACCCAACAGTTTAAAACACAATTACGAAATACAGTATAAAAAGCGCAACCAGGATAAAACCACACAGCAAAGTTGATATAGGATTAAAATACAGAGTTAAAACAGTAAAATTTAAATTTAAGTTAAAATTAAGTGTTAAAATACTGAGTGAATAAAAAGGTCTTCAGCTGGCGACGAAAGCAGTACAGTGTAGGCGCCAGGCGGACCTCTCTGGGGAGCTCGTTCCACAATCTATCCTGCTTCCCACAACGATTTCCTTTCCTGGCTTATTCCAGTAGGCTCAATTTTATTTATTTATTCCAAAATGAGGAATTGCCACCTTTCCCGACACGCTGTGCTGTGTAGTTCTTCTGGTTTCAGTTTGGATTTGGTCTGGCGATTAGGGGCAGAAAACTGGAGAATTCTTGGTGACGGGCATCCTTTCAAATAGGGTGACCATATGAAAATGAGAACAGGGCTCCTGTATCTTTAACAGTTGTAGTGAAAGGGGAATTTCAGCAGGTGTCATTTGTACATATGGAGAACCTGGTGGAATTCCCTCTTCATCACAACAGTTAAAGCTGCAGGAGCCGTTTCCTCTTGACCAAGATACAAAAGAGGGCAGGGCTCCTGCAGCTTTAACTGTGGGGATGAAGAGGGAATTTCACCAGGTGCTGCTTGCATATGAATGACACCTGCTGCAATTCCCTTTGCTACACAACTGTTGAAGCTACAGGAGCCCGGTCCTCCATTCCAAATGGTCACCCTGATCCTTTCCCCCTAATGCACAGCCATAAGGTGTAAACATGGCGCTTAGCTTAGATAGTTTTACAAGGGGAACAGACAAATATGGTTTGGAGAGTGAGGTTAGGTGGTTAATACAAAAAAATAAAAGCGGAGTAAATGGGTGGTGATTGGATGCTTTCTAGGTATGTGTTTTGGAGCTGTTTTTGAATCACACCTGCCATCCTTGGCGAGATATACATACACATGCGTGTACACACACACATGTTTTGGCTTTATTGCAAAGCCAAAACCAAACCCAGTACAGTCTGGGCAGCTTGAAAAGTATTTTCCCTTCTGGATTTCTGCTTTTGTTACTGAAGGTGGCATCTGCTTCTTGAATCCTCTGTTACTGACGTCATTGCTTGCAGTGTATTGAAACAGCCTGGACTGCTTTTGACTTAGAACCAGCCCATCTCATCCATGTTCTGTGCTGCTCCTATCAAGGAGAAGCTGTCTCATGCATGTCCAGGTGGGGTACCTGCAGGTATAGGAGGGCCAGTTCACTCTATGTCCATAGCTAGATAGGGACGTAGCTTGGGAGGACTCCTTGATTCATCATTGTCACTGGAGGCCCAGGTGGACTCTGTGGCATGGAGTATTTATTTATTTATTTATTTATTTATTACATTTCTATACCGCCCAATAGCCGGAGCTCTCTGGGCGGTTCAGCTTTGGCTGATCCGCCAGCTACAGCCTTTCCTGGACAGGGACAACCTAACCACAGTAGTGCGTGCACTGGTAACTTCCCGATTAGACTACTGCAATGCACTCTGTGTGGGGCTGCCCCTGAAGATGACACGGAAGTTGCAGCTAGTGCAAAATGCAGCAGCTAGACTGCTGGCAGGCACATCTTGTCAAATGACTATTGACCCTATTGGCTGGGACTGATGAGTTACAGTCCAACAACATCTGGGGCATGACAGCTCCACTCTAAAAGAACAACCCTTGGCAAAACAATGCGCATTGCATTTCTGTAGGTACTGATGAAGCCATTTTAAACACACTGTTTTATTTATTAAAATATTTGTATCTCACCCGATATCATTGGGATCTCAGGCCAGCGTACAGATAAAATCAAACAGTATAAAACAATAAATAATGTACACTGCTAAAACATATTAAACCATTAACAAGCTAAAAATAGTAGGAAATTTAAACGCAATAGAAATGATTAAAAGTGTGTGCAGCTTTAGGCAAATTTAGACCTCAAAGGCTTTGATAAAAAGCCTTGTTTTAACTTGGTACCGAAATGAAGCCAGCATCGGCACCAGTCTGGCCTCCAAGGGGAGGGCATTCCACAAGTGGGTGCCACAAGAGAAAATGCCCTCTCCCATGTCCCACTGTGGTTACAGTTACAGTTCATTTATTTCGGTCATGGACCAGCACAGCAGAAAACATCATCAGCACTAATATTAGAAAACCCTGACAAAATGCATACAATAAAATACATGCATAAAATAAATAAAACACATAAATAAAAACACAGCAGTCTCAGCCTAAATCTAAAATGGAATAAAACTCTTCAACGTCAATTTCTGTTGGCTTATGGCAGCCACAGAAAGACTAGCCACTTTTAGAGTAACCTGAGGATTCTGATCCGATAGAAGATGTTTTAGGTAGTATTCATCTGATCTGCTGGAAGTTCGTTGCAAGATAGGGTTTATAAATGTTTGGCGCAAATCTTGGTAAAAGGAGCAATACAGCAGAACATGGCCTACTGTTTCCACTTTACCCATCTCACAGGGGCAAACCCATTCTTGGTAGGGTATATTTCCAAACCTTCCACCCAGAAGGGCTGAAGGCAGAACATTAAACGGGGCCAGAGTGAAAGCTTTCCTGAATTCAGGAATATTCAAGTACCACTGTGGTGTATGTCCCACGTTGGTGGGATGCAAAGGAAGTCTCCTCCAACAGATCTCAAATCTTGGACAGGCACATATAGGGAGAGGCGCTCCCTCAAGTATTGAGGCCACTAGCATATGGGAGGGGAGTACTTCTCGATAATTGTATGATTTGTCATATGGAGAAGCTTCCGAATCGTGAAAGAAGTGCAGATGCGATTGGAAGCAACCATCCCTTTCCGTCCCATCTCCAAGCTCCACCAAAAGCTACATCCTCTTAGCTATGGAATTAGGAAGCCCATAATCTTACTTACTGCAGCTCTGTTTTGATGGGGGCGGTCGGAGGGAAATGCAATGTGGGCATGGTCGCCTCCTCTTGGCTTCCAGTTTTCCTCCCCAGTAAATCAGCCAGTGTTCGATGCGGCTGTGAACGTTTTTCATCTCCGGGCTTTAAAAAGCGAGTGGCAGGTATTTTGTGACGCAAAGCTTTGCACAGTCATTGAACCGAACACACCTTAAACTAACAGAGAGGGTGAAAGGTAGCTGTGTCTCTTTGGCGCTCAAATATGTGTTTTTTAAGACCGGGCAGCATCGTTCCTATAAAAGCACATTTTATGTCAACTCTTTAAGAAGTTAAAGACTGGAGGGCTGTCTCCACAAATTACAACCCCTGCCCTCCCTCTACCACCACCTATGCACCTCCCTTCAGCCAGGTCTCATGTGTTTGTCTTGGCAGGCCCACAGTGTCTGCTTGGCTGGTACTTGGATATTAAACTGATGGAACACAGAACGCTTGATCCTTTTCAGTGGAGCTTCTATTTAGTGAATGGCGAACTCCATCTGTAGCCACCTGCAATGGTCCAAAGCAGTTTGTGTATGTTACTCCTGCAAAAAAACAAAACAAAAACCCCTCCCATTTTAATAATGAGAATGGCTACTGGAATTGGAGGAAACCTTCAATAACAGAATGCATGTAAAACCATGAAAGATGTTATTAGTGAGTCTACCATCACTGTCACCAGCTGCTATTGCTTCTAATTTTCTTTCTCATAGTTGCAACCAGTTGCTTGCTTGAAAGGCAGAGAGCCAGTGGGAAGCAGCATCTACTAGGGCTGCATGCTCCGCTCCAAAAATCCGAAGGTTTGACAAAGCTTCAACAAAGCTTCAAGTTTTGGGAGTGGAGAGGGGATGGTTTAAAAACCGTCAAATACCCACAGAGCAGAGAGGAGCCCTGTCGAAGCTTCACTCCATTTTTGGATCACCGCTCCATTGTAGTCTATGAATAGTAACAAAAATGCTTACATCTCCGTCATTTTTAAAGATAAAGAGAAGTCTTGCCCAAGTGAGGAAAACAAAAGGGAGCACAAGCTTGCACAAAGGCGATGCAAGCAAACAATAAGAGATGCAAAAAAGCAGTTTGAAGAGCACATCGCTAATAATATGGAAGTCAACAATAAAGAATTCTTTAAATATATGAGAAGCAGGAAACCAGTTAGGGAAGTAGTTGGACCGTTGGATCATAATGGAGTTAAAGGCAGACTAAAGGAAGATAGGGAGATTGCAGAGAAGCTGAATGAATTCTTTGCATCGGTGTTCACTGCAGAAGATGCAGGACAGATGCCTGTGCCTGAACTGATGTTTTCTGGAAGGGAGTCTGAGGAACTGAGGCAAATAGTGGTGACAAAAGATGGAGTTCTCAACCTTATTGACAAATTGAAAGCAAATAAATCACCATGCCCAGATGGTATCCATCCTAGAGTTCACAAATGTTAAATTGCGGACCTCCTCACAAAAATATGCAACATGCCCTTAAGCTCAGCCTCTGTATCAGAGGACTGGAAGATGGCCAATGTAACACCACTTTTCAAAAAGGGATCCAGGGGGGATCCAGGAAATTACAGGCCAGTTAGCTTGACATCTGTCCAAGGTAAATTGGTTGAAAGCATTATTAAAGACAAAATTAGTAAGCATATAGAAGGGCAGGTCCTGCTGAAGAAGAATCAACATGGCTTCCACAAAGGCAAGTCCTGTCTCACTAATCTTCTAGAATTCTTTGAGAGTGTCACAAACATGTAGACAGGGGACATTGTTTACTTGGACTTCCAAAAGGCTTTTTATAAAGTATGTACCAAAGACTCCTGAACAAATTTAGTCATGGAATAAGAAGAGAGGTCCTCTTATGGATCAGTAACTGGTTAAAGAATAGAAAGTAGAGAGTTGGAATAAATGGTCAATTCTCCCAATGGAGGGAAGAAAATAGTGGGGTCCCATTGGGATTGGGACCAATTCTTTTCAACTTATTCATAAATTATCTGGAATTAGGAGTGAGCAGTAAAGTGGCAACATTTGCCAACAACACCAAATTATTTAAGGTTGTTAAAACACAAAGGGATTGTGAAGAGCTCCAAAGGGACCTCTCCAGCCTGGGAGAGTGGGCATCCAAATCACAGATGCAGTTCAATGTAAGCAAGTGTAAGGTGATGTGTGTTGGGGTAAAAAGAACCAACTTCAAGTATAACCTGATGGGATCTGACCTGGCAGTGACCGAACAAGAAAGAGATCTTGAGATTGTGGTGGAGAGCTCGATGAAAAGGTCCACCCAGTGTGCGGCCGCTGTAAAGAAGGCAAACTCCATGTTAGGCATTATAAGAAAAGGAATTGAGAATAAAATGGCCAGTATCATACTGCCCTTATAGAAATCTAAGGTGTGACCACACTTAGAATACTGTGTACAGTTCTGGTCACCACACCTAAAAAAGGATATTATAGAGCTGGAGAAAGTTCAGAAAAGGGCAACTAAAATGATTAAGGGGCTGGAGCATCTCCCGTATGAGGGAAGGTTACAACAACTGGGATTGTTTAGTTTGGGAAAAAGGAGGCTAAGGAGAGCCCTGACAGAGCCCTGCCCTCTTTGGTATCTGGTCACGCTAGGCAGGGCTCCTGCAGCTTTAACTGTGGTGATGAAAAGGGAATTTCACCAGGGGCTGCAGGTATACAAATGACACCTGCTGAAATTCCATTTTCTATACAACTGTTAAATAACAGGAACCCAGTCCTCCTTTCCATATGGTCACCCTAGACGCTGGGCTTTGCTCTTAGATTGCACCCTGAAAAGATTAGGTAGGGAGAAGGAAGTATTGAGGCTAGAGACTGTCTTGGGTAGAGCTGTCTAAAATTGAAGGAACGTTGTGTTTCTTACAGGAACCAATATAAGCTACCTAGGCAGCAGCGTCAGCAGTAGCCTTCATGGTTCTGAAGTTGCCCTCTGTGCCATGCTGCAGTTGCCGAGAAAATGTCCTCGCATGATGTATCACTGTTTAAATACCGTATTTGTGGTTTGCAGAGTCAGCAAAGCATCAGCAAATATTTAGCCCAACCTTCCCCCCCAATATAGCTTTGGAGGAAAGCAACAGACGGACGCTCATAATTAATAGCTCCTCTGTTCTGTGGAGCTTTAGTGATGAAGATTGTTTAATTTGATTACTATGGATCAAGGCAGGGTTTGTAAACTGCTGAATCAGCAAGGCTGGTTTAACCATAGAATAGCCCCACAGCTTCTTCCAGGTTTTGTAGCAAGTCCAGACAGACCCACTGGAGCCCAACGGGCAGCAAAATCCCAGGAAAATAACATGACTTCCCAACTTCATTCAGAATACCAACAACCGCACCCAGAACAACAGCAACAACAACGTACTAGAATTGTAGACTGGAAAGATCTCCATCCACCCTCCTCTAACTCATTGTAATAATGTGTTTTTCCTTTCCTTTTCTTTTTAATGGCAAGTAGGCTAATCCCCACGATTTTCCATTAAAAGGATCAGTAGTGGACAATGGAAAAGTCCACAGACCTGAATATATTGAACTAGATGGTCTGACACATGTGTCCATGAAACCATAATCTAGGCCCCCATACAATCCTGACTTATTGTTCACCAGGAAGCGTGGTGATGTACACTCCCCAATTGCTCCTCCTGCTTTGCTCCTCTTGCCAGTGGGAGTGGCATAAATAACCCAGAAACCACCGGGAGGAAAAAGCTTGACATAGGGGTGGCCATTTGCAGCCTGCAGAAAAAGAAGGAAAGGAAAGGAAGGAAAGGAACCTCTCGTGCAAGCACTGAGTCATTACTGACTCTTGGAGGGACGCCAGCTTTTGCTGACGTTTTCTTGCCAGGCCTTATAGCGGGGTGGTTTGCCATTGCCTTCCCCGGCCATTATTACCTTTCCCCCAGCTAACTGGGTACTCATTTTACCGACCTCGGGAGGATGGAAGGCTGAGTCGACCCGACCCGGCTACCTGAAACCAGCTTCCGCCGGGATCGAACTCAGGCCATGGGGAGAGTTTCAGCTGCAGAAACTGCTGCTTTACCGCTCTGCGCCACATGAGGCTCGCAGAAAAAGAAAGGAGTATGATTTTTCTCGCTCCCCGTGAACATTGTTTTCTTGCTAAATCACCAGGCTTTTTACCACTTCTGCAGCAGCAAATTCACTGGCTCCTTTGGTAGTAGTAGCAACAATGCAAGTAGTAGGGGTGGGGTGGACCCTAGTAGGATCTGGGGGCCCTGGAGGTTGCTCATCCCTGGTTTAGTGTGACATCTGAACTGGAATTCCTGGTTAATCATTACTCTAACAAGCCGGGGTTTGAGGTTGGGTTACAATTCCTGGTTGTCTTTTAGTAAACAAACAAACAGAAGGTTATTGAGCCCTTGGTGAGACACCATACATGCCTTGGCAAATTAGAAATTGTGCAGGTCTTCTCCGTGACCAAATACAACCTCTTGAATGTGACACCTGATTGTTAAGACTTTACACAGGGATCAGTGTTTGGTTTTGGATTCCTGCTATTTCTGTTAATGTGTTAAGGAATGCAGTTGGCCCAACACGAATGCAAATATGGTAGAATCTTCATTCTGTCTCAGGATTTCATCTACGGATGCATCTTCAGCATTGGCTATATTTGGAACTCCAACGGCCAAGGAGTCTTTCCAGGTAACCACAAGCAATTTGGCTCCTTTAACCATAGCAATGCTCTCTCCTTTGCAACTCACACCCAGATGAGTCTTGGAGCTGGGCACAGCTGTAGCCTTGACCTCACAGCTGAGTGGATCTATGGCTGTTCAACAGGCTTCTGTCAGTCCCAGTCTGGCTCAGGGGCTCACCGTCCCCACCACAGTTAAATTTCCCACCAGAAGCCTGAGTTAATGTGATGTTCGAGGGCTTCAAAATGAGAGACACTGCCTGTTTTATCAGAGAAAATCCAAGCCCTTTGGGCTTAAAATCAAGGAAAAGAGAAAGAGCCTTTACATGGAGAACATTAAAAAAAGAAGAAGCAAAGTGCTTAGAAAGAAAGTAGTTTGTACTCATATAAATATGGGCAGAGAAGATTTGAATCTGGTGAACGAAGCAGCAGCAACATTGGTTTCCCTGGAGGTTTGCTTGATAAATCCTACTAGTCTCACTCTTAAAACAGAGAATAACCAACTACTGTGTACCCCTCATTGGCTGCAGGTCACCATGGTCTCAGACAGAGGTTTTTTTTTCCAGCTATGAAACTTGAGGGAGCCATAGCTCAGTGGTGGAACACATGCTTCGCTTGCAGAAAGTCACAGGTTCAATCCTCGGCTTCTCCAAGTAGGGTTAGGAAAGAATCGTTCCTGAAACCCTGGAGAGCGGATGCTAGTGAACCGCCCAGAGAGCTTCGGCTATTGGGCGTTATAAAAATGTAATAAATAAATAAATAAATATGACCCTGTTCAGACAATGCGCTAAGCCATGGAGGTTAAGCATTTCGAGGTAAACATTATGGCTTAGCATGTCGCATGAACCATGACCTAGCATGTCATGGGAACCATTCCCAACCATGGTGGCTACATAACCACAGTTTAAACACTCTCACCAACCATTTGCTGCAAAGGGGTTAATGGCCTAGCCATGGCTTGGTGTGTTGTCTGAACAGGCCCAGTGTTAAAAGTACTGAAGTAAATAGACCAAAGCTCTGACTCAATCTAAAACAGTTTCTAAGGGCCTTGCTAGACCTACTTTAAAATCCGGGCGTGTGGAGAGGCTGTTGCTCCTGTCCAATGTTGACGTGACTGGGTAAAGCAAAGCCCCGTCACGTCGGCCATTTTATTTTCTGTCTTAAAGGGGCCATGTGCTCAGGAGCGCACCAACGAAAAAGGCAGGTTCTTTTTTTTTTTAAAAAAAAAAAGGGGTTCCCCACTCCTCCTCTGCCCCCGATTTACCCCCCTGGCTGCGATACCTGCGATACCTGCCTGCCCGCCTGCAATGTGCGATCCCCTGCCTGCAATCCCCGATCCCCCCCATCCCCCCTGGCTCCTTTCCCCCCCATCTCCCCACCCTGCCCTGATGGCCGCAGCAGAGCGCTGCACGCCATCCACCGCTTTTCCCGGCTACTCACAAGTAAAGCGGCAGAACGGGCTACATGCCCACGGTCTCAGGCTCAGCCCGAGATCACGGGAAATACCAGGCCAAAAACAGTGCCGGTTATCCCGGGCCAAGGGAGGGGTGACCCTGGGCTGACCCCGTGATCCCCTGTGCATCATCTGGATGCACAGGTGTGAGCCCGGGTATCAGCCCAGGCTAAACTCTCATCTAGCAAAGGCCTAAGTTCCTATAGGCCTAGAGATGTGAAGTCTGGGATAGGGTAGGGAGACAGAATCAGAAAAAAAATGTGGGCAGGAAAGATGAGCCCTATGCGAACCATGTTTGGAAATTGGGGAGAATATTTTTGTTCCCCTCTTGACATGTCACTGATTATACTTTTAAGCACTATAAAAAGGGGTTTTGCTATGGATCTTCCAGCCAGCCTAAGAATAAAAATGAACAAATACCAAGTAGGGATGAGTGGTGCATTTTCTGCTCTTCCAATCCATGATGTGTTGGATATCCATGGGCATGCCATGGAATGTGTTAGATATCTGTCAGATTTTCCTTTTTTTTTTTTTTAATAATTTTTATTCATTTTCAACACTATATAAACATAAATGAACATTTCCAAAATAATTTGAAACAAACACAATAAGAAAAAGAAATACATCAAATATCTGCTTCATACATATTGAATAATTGTTGAGTACAAATATCAAAAACTATTACATATGCCTTATCACACTACAACATTTTCATTCTTAACATAAAAGTGCACCCCCCACCTCGGGATCATTCTTGAGTCCAAAATCTAATCGTTTCTTCTGATGGTGGTTTCCCATTTCCCTTAGTAAACACGAACACTAGGAACTGTTTCCAAATTCCTTCGAACTCATTTATTTTAGTTACGCCTTTTCTCCACTTAATATTACATGTCAGTTTATCATTAATGGCTATATCCCATACTACTTTATACCACTCCTCAATAGAATATTCCCCTTGGATCTTCCAGTTCCTAGCTATCATCAATCGTGCTGCAACCAACAAACTCGATATCAGCTCTATAGTTCCTTTTCGACACTTTATATCTTCAAATAGTGACAGCAATGCTATTTTTGGTGTTTGTTCTATTTTCATTCCCACTATTTCTTCAATTTCTGAGAACACCATCTTCCATAATCTTTGTACATATTTGCATTGCCACCACATATGTAAATACGTTCCTTTTTCCCCACATCCTCTCCAACAATTTGCTGAATGTTGATCACTTATCTTGTTCAATCTAACCGGGGTTAGGTACCACCTCCATAAAATTTTAAAATAATTCTCCTTTATTCTTACTGATAAACTTCTCAACACTCTTTGTTTCCATAGTCCCTCCCAGCTCTGTCGCCCTATTTGTATCTTCAAATCTGATTCCCAAATCACTTTCTCTGTATTCTCTCTAAACTCCTTCTCTAACAATATTTTATATATTTCACTCATTAATCCTTTTGAAACTATACTACCTCCTTTTCCTTTCTCCTTACTTACTACTAATTCTTCAAACCTCGTCATCTTTCTGCACATTCTATTATCTTTAATCCACTTTTTATTCCATTGTTCTAATTGACCATATTCTAGCCAAGATAGCTTCTTCTCCTTTAACAAATTTTCCATATCTTCTCTTGTTTTAATATCTCTTACCCAATCCTTTAATTTTATTTTATTTTTCTCTTTTAATATTTTACATAATCTACCCTTTAGATCCTCTGGGAAATTCTTTAACATTATTATCGGTGCTAAGGGAGAGTTGCTCGGAAGCAGCTTCCCTTTAAATTTGCTCCAAATTTCCCATTGAGTCCTCAGGAGTGGATTATCTATACTTCCAACCCATTTTCTTCCTCCATCTTTAAAAAAAACATTCTCCAGATTCATCTCTACCTTACTTATGATTTTTTCTTCCATCCAGTATAAATCTCCTACTCCCATAATTGCTTCAGGTGCACATTTTCTCCCCAAAAGACCCATCTCTTCGCCTTCCAACATGCTTCCTCACTCAAAGTGTGGTGTAGTGGCTAAAGTGTTGGACTGGGAGTTGGGAGATCTGGGTTCTAGTCCCCACTCAGCTGTGGAAACCCACTGGGTGACTTTGGGCCAGTCACAGACTCTCAGCCCAGCCTACCTCACAGGGTTGTTGTTGTGAGGATAAAATGGAGAGGAGGAGGAATACATACGCCGCCTTGGGTTCCTTGGAGGAAAAACGGTGGGATAGAAATGTAATAAATAAAGCCTTCCACATCTGGCCTTCCATCCTTAAAAGATGACACACTCGTTTTGTGTTATCTATGGAAAGGCATCGAAAAGCACAACCCTCCTCCCTGAGTTTAATGTGTCTGGAGAAGAAAGCCATTCATGCTAGATGTGAAACTGACAAAGTTTTGTGGACTATGTCAGTTTCAGCTCTGGAGTGAAAGGTTTTACCTAGAGTGGCTGCAGGGGGACATGAAAGGAGCAAGTTTGTTAGTTTCAGAACTGCTCTTTGCATCCTGTGTACAAAAACAAACCTCTGAGCTTGTGCAAAATGTTGTGCATCCAGCTGCATCTGCTTTTTCACCTGTGAGCAGTATGCACCAGAGTTTGCATCCACACATACACAAACATTCATAGACATCCATGAGAAGCAGGGTCTGTTATCCCTTTCCACCCCACCAGAACTACAATATCCACACTCACGTTGTTGTTGTTCTAGGTTTTAGGATTGCACAAACAATTAGTGTAGTTTGTCTTTGGCGGACAGTAAAATCTTGTCTATTTGATGTAAAATCCAATTAAAGTAAACTGTTATTATAACAGACAATAGCCATGTTTGTTTGACAGAAACGCCAGCATTCTGTAATCCTTTTACCAAGCAAGGAGAGAAATTCCTGGCTTTGCATCAGATTCAGGAGAGCCAAGTCAGGGGATCACAGGCTTTATAGATCAAATATAATGGAAAGTTATTTTAAAGGCATATTAATCCAGACACACTCCTACATCCCTTTGCTTGCAATCTGACATGGTGCACCAGCATCAGGCCTGTACCATATGAAGTATAGGGCTGTACCACATGAAATATAGGGCTGTACCATATGAAATATAGGGCTGTACCACATGAAATATAGGGTGTACCATATGAAGTATAGGGCTGTACCGTATGAAATATAGGGCTGTACCGTATAAAGTATAGGGCTGTACCATATGAAATGTAGGGCTGTACCACATGAAATATAGGGTGTACCATATGAAGTATAGGGCTGTACTGTATGAAATATAGGGCTGTACCGTATAAAGTATAGGGCTGTACCATATGAAATGTAGGGCTGTACCACATGAAATATAGGGTGTACCATATGAAGTATAGGGCTGTCCCGTATGAAATATAGGGCTATACCATATAAAGTATAGGGCTGTACCATATGAAATGTAGGGCTGAAACATATGAAATATAGGGCTGTACCATATGAAGTATAGGGCTGTCCCGTATGAAATATAGGGCTATACCATATAAAGTATAGGGCTGCACCATATGAATTATAGGGCTGAAACATATGAAATATAGGGCTGTACCATATGAAGTATAGGCTGTGCCGTATGAAATGTCCGAACGTGCACTTCCACACTCAGTTTTATTGCTTTGCAATTCTATTTTCTTTAAGGTCAAAAAGTACACAGGAATTCAGGTGTGGTGTTACCAACACCAGGCAAAGCAGTAATACAATCTCTCCCTGACTGGGTAAGCAATCACTTACTCTACTCCGTGCAGCAGAACAGAGTTGGCTTTCTTCCCAATTGCCTTTTTACTGTGAAGTCAATCAGGGCCGACTCTGGTTTCAACTTAATAATCGATGGGGACTGTTGCCTTGAGGCTAAATTCCTCCCTCCGCTCTGTTCTCTCTTCATCCAAGTTGTTACCTCAGAAGTTTTGTGTCCCCAATGCTCTCAGGCTCCGAGTCCTCATCTTACCCCACCAAGGCTGTGCTCTTATGTAAATTACGTCTGGATTAACATGCATAGGGTTAAGTCCCATTGAATTCAGTAGCATTTACTTCAAAGTAAACGTGGAGAGGCTTGTGCTGCCTATCAAGATACTGGGTGTTCCGTTCCACCTAACTGGTGGCCCATTTCCTAATTATTTAGGGTGACCATATGAAAAGGAAGACAGGGCTCCTCTAACTTTAACGGTTGTGATGAAGAGGAAATTTCAGCAGGTGCCATTTCTATGCGTGTAGCACCAGGTGAAATTCCCTTTACGTCACAACGGCTAAAGCTGCAGGAGCCCTGCGCTCTTTTGTATCTGGTCAAGAAGGCAGGGCACCTGCAGCTTTAACTGTTGTGATGAAGAGGGAATTTCAGCACATGCTGCACGCATACAAATGACACCTGCTGAAATTCCCTTTTCTGTACAACTGTTAAAGATACAGGAACCCTGTCCTCCTTTTCATAGGGTCACCCTAAATAATTAGGAAATGGCTCACCAGTTAGGTGGAATGGATCACCTTGTACCTTGATATGCAGCACAATTCCCTTTTCTATACAACTGTTAAATATAGAGGAGACCTGTCCTCTTTTCCATTTGGGGGTATGCTTGGATCCAGAACTGTCACTTGAGGTACAGGTGAACTCAGTGGCAAAGAACACTTTTTATCAGCTTAACCTGATATACCAACTACGCCCTTATTTGGACAGAGATAGCCTAGCTACAGTTATCCATGCTCTCATAACCTCTCTTTTGGATTACTGCAATGTGTTCTATGTGTGGCTGCCTTTGAAAACGGTCTGGAAACTTCAACTGGTACAAAACAGGTCAACACATTTATTAACAAGGACTGGCTAACAAGACCACATCACGCCAGTCCTTTTCCAACTTCACTGGCTGCCAGTCCAGGTCCGGGCCCGACCTGGACTGGTATTAACATTTAAAGCCCTAAACAGCTTGGGGCCGGGCTATCTGAAGGAATGTCTCCTCTCATATGTACCTGCCCAGACCCTAAGGTCATCCTCAGGGGTCTTTCTCCGTGAGCCCCTGCCAAAGGAAGTGAGGCAGGTGGCTACCAGGAGGAGGGCCTTCTCTGCTGTGGCACCCCGGCTGTGGAATGAGCTCCCTAAGGAAGTTCGCCTGGCACCTACACTATATTCTTTCAGATGCCAGGTGAAGACCTTTTTATTCTCTCAGCATTTTAACAGTCTATAAATCCAATTTTAACTTTGCTGTTTTAAATTTGTATTTTAAGGTTGTATTTCTGCGCTTCTGCTGATTTTATCCTGCTTGCGCTTTTATATTGTATTTTATATCATGTTTTTATACTGTTTGTTTTATCCTTTGAATGGTTTAAATTTTTGTGAACTGCCCAGGGAGCTTTGGCTATTGGGCAGTGTAAAAATGCAATCAATCAATCAAAAATAATATGGTCACCCTACCTAATTGAACTGAGGCAGGAACAACTATTGCAAACAACTATCAAGTGTGCATTTATATGAATACTATTGGAGATGGTGTTGGGAGATTTAAGCCTCATAGATGAAAATGCCCCGTAACTATTGAAATAGAAGTGGGGCGGGGAAGCCGGGACAGTGACCATAGCTAGAGGGGGCTTCATCCTGGGGCGATCCCTTAGGATCCTTTAGGCTGTGGAATGTGTGGCCGGGTGCCGCTGTTTGTCCCGGCTCCTTGCGGTTACTCACGAGGAGCTGAGATCCATGCACGGGACACAGAGCTCATCAGGAGCACTGCGCCCATGGGGGGTGGGGTGCAGAGAGCAGGGGAAATATTTTTTAAAAAAAACACCTTTTGCGCACGAGTACTTGTGCACTGCTGCCTCTTTAAGATTTTTTTAAAAAAATGGCGGGCATGATGCCTCTCCGTCTGAGGTCATCGCACGCTGCGTGTGTACGGAGGGGGGATCTCACGATAAAACCATCGTGAGATCTTCACCCCTCTGTTGTGGACTAACAGATAAGTCTAGCTAAGGCCAGTGTCATGGTGCTTTGAGGTGCATTGAGGACTAGCTTTGAGAGGCAATTAGTATCCCATTAAACCCCAAGCAGGGTTAATACACTTGATCGACATTATATCCTGTATTGATTAAAGTACCATGAGTAGCACTAAATTTGTCTGCCTGTGATCCAGATGTACGACAAAGGGGGTGGGGAAAGTACATCTTTAATTCAGAAAATGTGCTGCTCTCTGCACTATTCCTGGCTGGCAAAAATGGTGCCAGAACAGAATATGCTTTGTTGAATTAAACTGCTTTTAAAATTTGCAAGGGAAGTTTTCATTGGAAGGTCATTCTGAATTTATGCCATTTTTCTCTTCTTGGGGTTTCTTTCCTTCTTTCTAAAATAATTAGGTCTCCCTTGTATGATTACCAAACAGCAACCATGACACTGGAAACTTGCTTACATGGCACCATCCCCATAACTTTCAGCTCGTACATGTCTTCGCCAAATCTGCCTTTCTCTGAGTTTTTGCAATGAGTTCTCCAATTAAAAAATACATACAAAAGTGCTTATGTTAGGGATAATAATGCTAAAAATGCATTTTTTGCAGGAAAAAATGCTTGCAAATAAATAGAATATTAGACAACAATGTGTAAAAATTGCATATATGAAAAGGAGGACAGGGCTCCCGAATCTTTAACAGTTGAATTGAAAAAGGGAATTTCAGCACCTGGTGAAATTCCCTCTTCATCAAAACAGTTAAAGCTGCAGGAGCTATACTAGAGTGGCCAGATACCAAAGAGGGCAGGGCTCCTGCAGCTTTAACGGTTGTGATGAAGAGGGACTTATACCGGGTGCTGCATGCATACAAAGGACAACTACTGAAAGTCCCTTTTCCATACAACTGTTAAAGATAAAGGAGCGCATATGGGGCATGTCTGCACTGGGGAGGGAAGGGGGGAGGATCTCACAATATGCTGATCGTGAGATCCTCCCCTTTGTCCACATGCAGCGCGTGACATCCAGGGAGGAAGGAGGACGTCGTGCCCACCATTTTGCTTTTTGTTTTCTGAAGATGAGTGCACAAACGCTCCAACAAAAAATCAGTTTTTTTTTTTTTTAAAATGATCCCGCTACCACCCCCACCCCCGATGGGCACGGGGCGCCCAAAGTGCCCCAGGCCTGGTTCCTGGCTCCTTGCATTTATTCACGAGGAGCCAGGACGAAACCGGGATGGCCGCCCACACCTCCTGCAATCTTGGGATGATTCTGAGACCACGGGAAAAATCAGGCTAGAAGCCATCCCGATTATCTCGAAGAAATGAAGGGATCTTCCCTCCCTGCCCCTGGGATCCCCTGTGTGCCATGTGGATGCACAGGGATGATCCTTGGGTGATCCCTGGGATAAGGCATTGTTTAGACATGCCCACGGTCACCGTATTCAAGAATGCACTTTCATGTGAGCATTTTTTTACAAAAAAACCCACCTATGCTCAGGATGAACCGAACAAAACTTGAGAAATTGTCAACGTTCAAGCTGAATTTAAGATTGGGAAAAGGAGCAAAGGAGCAAAACTGAAATGCACAGACTCATCCATTCCAACATCCCACTCTCAGAGCTACATCCCATGTACCTGCTTCCCTTGGATTACCCCCGTAGCACTAAGCTTTCACCGTTGTTGTTGTTTTTGCTACCGGGCGACAGCGATCCTTTGCATACCAGGAAGTGAGTTTAAGGGGGGAAATGTAAAAAATCATAAAAAATCAACGGATGACCCAATCCAATTCAAATTTGGTATGCTTAATGCTCTCCCTAATCTCTATTACTGTGCCAATTTGGGTGTCTTTATCGTTAAAGCTTACGCAGATGTAAGCATTTCTTTAAAATCCTGCTCCTGTGCCCCAGCGGTGGCTCGGAAGATACGCTCAAAAAGTAGGGGCTAAATACGGCGAATCTTTTGGCTTTATAGCACCATTAAGGCAGGATGCATGGGAGTACTTCACAATCAAAGCAGATTATAAGGTGGAAAACTTCTGAGTCCTTTGCATGCAATTCGCAGTGATTGCACAGTATAACACTGGTGTGATGAAGCTCAAAGGCTGAGTTGGGATGACACGCTAATCAACTTGGAGGGGGACTAATAGGAACAGAATGTTAAACAACCGTTGATTAGTGCATCGTCCGAACTCCACCTCAGTGTTGGTGGTAAAGCTGCTTTTTAAAACAGGTTGTACAAGTCTGCCATGTTGCATGGGAAGGATTCACACACTCCTTTGTCCTCCAGTGAATTCCCCCCAGCTCCTGGTTTGCTCTAACCATGGTGATGTATTACGTCTGCATAGGCAGTAATCAGGATTGCTCTTGTAACACTGTAATCTTGACCGGCTTCCTCTACAGTAAGCACAGATGCAGATTGAACCGTATGCCCAGGTTAAAACCATCTCTGGAAATGAGCAGGTGATTCGTGCACCCGAGCACATGAGCCTGCATTATGCTTCTGGTCTTCTAGCCGTAGTTAGGAAAATGGGAATGTTGCATCTCCACTGTCCCTGAGTTTGGTGGAGGGGGGACAAAAGGAAGTAGATATAGCAGCTAGGTGTTGATGAAAAAAATCCAGTGCAAAATATTCACCTTGTATGTATATGAACACGGTTTCCACTCCCCGCCATAAAATAGACAAAACTGGGAGGGATACCAGCTGGATAACTCAGCGACATGCCTCTCTTGGGCAGAGCTATTTTCTCTCATTCCTTCTTTTGTAAAAAAAAAAGAAAGGAAGGAAGGAAAGGAGACCAACCTGGACACAGCAACCTTTAAGCCGAAGGCCTCGAGAACGGAATATTGAAACGTCGTCGGGAGTGCCAAGATAAGATCTGACGTCAGGCGCATAGCAACTGTAGGCACAAACTCCTTCTCACCCTCATTTCAAATGGCAAGAAAACAGTCCGTTAACATGCCAGGAGCCCTGTGGATTTGCCAACCTGAGAATGCTTCTTGGCCATATGGAAGGGGAAAGAATGAGGGCGTAATTTGAAGTGGACTCACTTGAACCGAAAGATCCCGCAGTTTCCTGTTAACTCCTCTTAGGGAAGGGGCCGTACAGTGGCACGAGAAGAGTGCATGCTTTGTATGCAGAAGGGCCTCCTAGCTTCTGCTCTGTCATGACCAATGAAAACGTTCTAGAGTAGCGGGTTTGGAGGCTTACAGCCATTCAGATGGCACTCCAAAGCTCTTACTGCCAATAACTGGACTTTAGGAGAGACGTGTGAGGCTTGTATAATGTGGGGGGAAACTGTAGAAAAGCCAGGAAAGTGCCGAAAGCTCAGGGAGGGGAGATCCCCAGAAGGCCAAATGTGACCTTCAGTTCTGAGGTTCTGCACTATCGCAACACAGGCTGGGTTCAGACGACACGATCATCAAATGGGAGCAGGGAAAGAGGCAATTGTCCGTTGTGTTGATTATTGTGTCGTCTGGGGGGCAACACACAAGGGCACACAACTCGCAGTACGTTGTTTTCTGGAATTAAACAACAGGGATAAACAGGCTGCTCCATTGCTTATCCGGAGACCTGTTGATTAACATGGCGCGTGGCCGGCTCCGTTGTGTTATCTCCCCCATTGAGTGCGCTATTCCAGAAGGTCATAGAGTTCTCTGGCAGGAGCAGCCAAAAGCACCCTGGCTGCTCCTCTACAGCCAGCAAAACTTGCAATGCATGATGGGATAGGGCCAGGAGGACTGAGGGAGGGAAGAGCACCAGCCGCCCAGAAGGACACCCGGACTTTCAGCCGTGCAAAGCCGTGCAATACTTATGGGGAGTATTTCGGAAATAAGGTACTGTGCATTGCCTGTTCCCTCCTCCATTGCCTAAACTGTTGTCCGAACATGGCCACAGAGCAGTGGTTAGACTGTCAGTTTAGGACTTGGGAGATCCATATTCCCACTTATCCATAGAGCTTAGTAGATGATGAAGAGGGAATGTCACCAGGTTCTCCATGTATATAAAAGACACCTGCCGAAATTCCCTTTTCTATGCAACTGTTAAAGATACAGGACCCCTGTCCTCCTTTTCATATGGTCACCCTAGACAGGGCTCCTGTATCTTTAAAGTGTCATTTGAATGCATGTAGCACCTGGTGAAATTTTGTCTATATCTTAACAGTTAAAGCTGCAGGAGTCCCGGCCTCTTGACCAGATACAAAAGAGAGGAGGGCACCTGCAGCTTTAACTATTGCAATGAAGAGGGAATTTCACCAGATGCTGCATGCATACCAATGACAAATGCTGAAAATCCCTTTTTTCTACAACTGTTAAAGATACAGGAGCCCTGTCCTCCTTTTCATAGGGTCACCCAATGGCAGATGGGGGAAACCATGGACTCTGTGCTGAGCTCCTTGGAGGAACGATTTGGCCTCTTGACCAGATACAGAAGAGGGCAGGGCTCTTGCAGCTTTAACTGTTGTGATGAAGAGGGAATTTCACCAGGTGCTGCATGCATACAAATGGCACCTACAGAGATTCCCTTTTCAATGCAAATGTTAAAGATACAGGAGCCCGGTCCTCCTTTCCATATGGTCACCCTAGTGAAACCAAAATAATTTGTCCCACCCTAATTGCATACAATGTAACAAATAAAACTCCTCTTAATTTATTTTACTGCTGAACAGGTGTGGTGCTACCAGTCCGCTGGCAAGTCCTGTTCCTAGAGACACTTCGAAAGGAAACAGGCCATTGCATTGTATTCAGTTGTTAACCATTTACTGACCCTAACTGCCTTCTTGCAATGAGGATGGAAGGACGGATTCTTCACATGTTTTTTGTCCTCTTTCTTTTTTTCCTCTCTCATTAGGCCGGCATGATAAAGGCAGGCGAAGATGAATATTTCATTGAGCCTTTGGAGAAAGGGAAACAAATGGACGAAGAGACAGGAAGGCCTCACATGGTCTATAGGAGGTCAACAATTGCACAAGATCCAACAGATATGACTCCTGACTTCCACAGTGAAGGTATTTACGGTTCCTTGAATTTGTTGTCACAGTGAGCATTTATTAACCTTTTAACTACTTCTCAACTTTTACCTTTTGGGGAAAAGATGGCTAACCTTGGCTAACAGCTCAATCCTATACATGCATACACAGAAGTAAATCCTATTTACCCTGGTTGTGCTTTTTATACTGTATTTTGTAATTGTGCTTTTAACCTGTTGGCTGTTTTATTGTGGTTTAAATTTTTGTGAACCGCCGAGAGAGCTTCGGCGATTGGGCAGTATAAAAATGTAATAAATAAATAAATAAATAAAATAAATAAATATTTTGTTTAACAGGGTTTACTCCCAGGTAATATAGGATTACAGCCCCTGTTGGTCAATATTTCTGAGGTTGCTTTTCTTTTGTGTGTAGGAGTTCGGCATTTGGGCAACTACTAAAAATGCTATTTTGGGTGGCACATTGGTGACAGTGGTAGTGTGACCATATGAAAAGGAGGACAGGGCTCCTGTAACTTTAACATTTGTATTGAAAAGGGAATTTCAGCAGGTGTCCTTTGTATATATGGGGAACCTGGTGAAATGTCCTCTTCATCACAAATGTTAAAGCTGCAGGTGCCCTGCCCTCTTTTAAATATGGTCACTCTAGTATAGCTCCTGCACCTTTAACTGTTGTGATGTAGAGGGAATTTCACCAGGTTCCCCATATAAACAAATGACACCTGCTGAAATTCCCTTTTCTGTGTAACTGTTAAAGAAACAGGAGCCCTGTCCTTCTTTTCATATGGTCACCCTAGACAGTGGGTGTTTTGGGGGTGGGGGTGAGGGTGGTTTTCAGATCTTCAGCCAAGAGTATTACAATGGATAGGTCTGATTAAAATCTAAAATTCTTTGTTGGGGATTGGATTCACCCAGTGGTATAAACTAGAGTGACCATATGAAAAGGAGGACAGGGTTCCTGTATCTTTAACAGTTGCATAGAAAAGGAAATTTCAGCAGGTGTCATTTGTATATATGGGGAATCTGGTGAAATTTCCTCTTCATCACAGCAGTTAAAGCTGCAGGTGCCCTGCCCTCTTTTAAATCTGGTCACTCTGGTATAGCTCCTGCAGCTTAAAACGTTGTGATGAAGAAGGAATTTCACCAGGTTCTCCATATATACAAATGATACCTGCTGAAATTCCCTTTTCTATGCAACTGTTAAAGATACAGGAGCCCTGTCCTCCTTTTCATATGGTCACCCTATATAAACCGCTTGTTGAGCTTGGTTCAAGAAGGATTGACTCTCCCATAATTGTAGAAGAGACTGCAGAATGAATTCTATGAGCTGAAAACTTTGGATGAATTGTCCCAAAATGCTGATGTTAAATGACAAGTTTAGAGAAGATTAAAGGGACACATGATAGCTGTCTTCAAACATCTGAAGGGCCCTCTTACAAAAGGTGGAGTAGAGAGCCTTCTGCAAGGGATGTTGTCGTTGCAAGATTCCTGCATTGTGTATTGGGGTGGACTAGGGGACCTCTGAGATATCTTCCAACCCTTGGCATTCTGTGAGCCTAAGTGAAATGTCATATTGGATTTGTGGTCTGATCCATGAGGTCTCTTCTTATGTTCATATGTATAAGGTTGATCTTTTGGTAGTGGTGACAGACAATATGCTAGCTGTCCATAGAACCACCATAGAGAAACATCTGAGTGGTGAAACTGATTGGTAATGGTCTATAAGATATCACAATGTGATTAGTCCTGACCCTCAGAGACTTGTGGTCCATGGTCATTTTTCCCATGAGAGTCCATTACTTTGAATTTGAGTGAGGAACGGCTTGAGAAGTAGCGAATCACCATATTTGCATCGTTGTCCACCAGTGTTGAGTTTGGCAAGGAGCTTGATTTACTTATTTTCCAGTTGTGCTTATCTGATGCTCTACGGCAGATTTCCATTCCTAGTTATACAGGGGGGAACCCAAGGGAAATGGTTGAGAGTTTATAGTGAACCAGACCATTGGTCCATGTAGCCCAGTATTGTCGACACTGACTGGCAGCAGCTCTCTAGAGTTTGTGGCAGGAGGTTCTCCATCTCTATCTGAAGATGCGGAGGATTGAAACTGGGATCTTCTGAATGCAAAGCATGTGCCCTGCCACTGAACAATGGCCCTTCTTTACTGTACGTACTGATTTGTACTGCATGAGCCTATAACTTTCTCAGAGTAATTGTTTTGTATGGATATATTTGGATGTAGGCATAATGTGGTTGGTTCATCATCATACAATAATGCTAAATCTAATCTCCAAGATCTTTTCTCCCCTCTCGTCTCAAAAATATTTCTTTCCTTATAAATGCTTGAGAAGCTGAGTGGTTCATGGACAAACAGCGAATTCTTTCACTGGAAGCTCATAGTGCACATTCCATCCGATTCAGAGACGGTAGCAAATAAATCTCTTAGGGCTCATCTACACCAAGCAGGATATTCTGGTATGAAAGTGTTATATAAAAGGCAGGAGCCACACTACTGCTTTATAGCAGTATTGAAGCGCACTGCAGGATCTATACTGCTTTATAGTAGTAATGAAGAGCACTGACATCTGTTGGGGCCCATTGACACATCTTCACCAAGCAGGATAAAACACTATGAAAGCGGCATGAAAGCGGTATATGGTCTGTGGGCCTTGCTAGACCAGGGGTTAGTGCAGTGCGAGGCCCGTGCTCGTCCAAATGACGCACAGGGGATCCCGGCCTCAGCCAGGGCTTGAGCCGCCCTGGCACCGCGCTAACCGGAACCGCTTGTAGCGCGGTTCCTCCCACGGTCCTGGCCTCAGCTTGGGCTGAGGCCGGGACCGCGAGCATGTGGATCGTTACGCCGCTTTTCCCGGCTACCGCACTTATGCGCGAGTAGCCGGGAAAAGCGGCGGACGGGCCGCATCGCTCCCGCTCCCTTCCCCCAATTCTCCCCCACGACCTCCCCTGGCCTCTGAACCCCCCATCCCCACATCCATGTCCCGCCACCCTCCCCCTGTCCCCACCTGCTGTGTTCTGCTGCCGCCGCCAATGTCCTCAGCCGGTGTTTCCTGTTGTCGCCATGTCCGGCCTGCACGAGCGACAAAGATAAGTTGTTGTTTTTTTTAAAAAAAGGTTCCCCACTCCCCCTGCCCCTGCTCCCCCCATCTCTCCCCAGCTGCGATCTCCCCCCCAATCTCTCCCCTCCGATCTCTCCCCCCCCCCCCCGGACTCCAATCTCTCTCCCCCGATCTCCCCACCCCCGGCTCCAATTAGCCCTGCGCTCCTGTGGGGCTTCTTTGCCCTGTGCGGGGCTTCTCCCAGCTACGCGCGGGCTAGACCTTCCACGATACCGGGCTCAGCCCGGGACTGCAGAAATACCAGGCTACAAGCGGAGCCCGTTATCCCAAGCTAAGGGAGGGTTGAGCCCTGCCTGACGCTGGGATCCCCTGTGCATAATCTGGACGCACAGGGGCGAGCACCGGTGTCAGCCCGGGCTCACCCGTGGTCTAGCAATGGCCTGGGTTTCATTGAGAACCAACCAGAACTCTAAAGGAGCCATCTAAGATGCTCAACCTATTTTGGGGGTAGGGTTCAGGATTTTGGGTAGCTCCTTTAGAGTTCCGGCTGGTTCTGCCTGAAACTCAGCCTCACCAAAATTGGAACCACCAGACTTCATTGGCAGAGATATGATTTTTCTCTTTTGACCCTGGGTTAGCAAATGGAGCAGCCAGCAGTGTCTCCTAGGGGTGTGTGTGTGCTGGTCACATCTGGCCCAGGAACCTTTGCTTTCTGACTCCCATCTTAAAGGTGCAGGAGCTCTTTGCATCAGCAACTCTACATAGAATTGGTTGAGTAGCTCTACAGTACTTTCTTCACTGGATGTTTTAGTACATGTAAAGTGCAACAGTGCCATACTTCTGACAACGTATGGTTGCCTTTATGAAACAATGACACCTCCATGGCGTGATGTTCCCACAAATAAAACCTGTCCTTTTTGTTGTGGGGGTACTACGTCGTAATAGTTGTACACTTAGTTTGCCTTGGATTCTCGAAGAGTCCAGAGGGCAAATCCATTCTAAGAAGATTGTTATTTATAAAGGTGGAGTGGTGTGTGATTGGCTGAGCTTTGGGTTACCATAATGGGCATTGTGATTAAGGAATCCGAGTCACCGGGGGGGGGGGGGAGGGGGAGTGTGTGGGAGTCCCCTAGCCTTCCCAATCTACTTACAGATCTGAGAGTTGATTACATGCCAACTCGTCACGGCCGAGAACAGATGTAGCACACTATTGGATTAAGGTAGCTCTTGAAGAGGAGATTTGGCATGACACCTATGCAGCTGGGTTCAGGAAGCTGAGAGCTGACTGGATTCATGACATGTCGTTCTAAATCTCTGTGCTGGAGACTAGAGGTAGCTAAATCAATGGTTGTGTGTTCAAGTGGTGAACTGGACCAAAAGCGTTCCCCCCACTCCCAATTTTAGTTTATGTTTTAGAGAGGGAGAACGAGAAGGAAAGGGTAAAGAAGGAGAGGGAGCAAAACAGAGGGAAGAAGAAAACCACGTGTGAGAGAGGAGATCTAAGGTCAAATCTTCTAATGCTTTTATTTGACAGCAGCTTTAAGAAACTCCGGATTTGGTTGGGACAATACAGTAAATGGAAGAGGGTTTTTCTGCCCTGACTCTCCTCTCCTGCAGATGCTTCTATTAATCCAGCAGGGGAAAAAAGTATGTGCATATATATATTTGGTATTAGGGTGACCATGTAGAAAGGAGGACAGGGCTCCTGTATTTTTAACAGTTGCATTGAAAAGGGAATTCCAGCAGGTGTGATTTGTATGCATGCAGCACCTGGTGAAATTCCCTCTTCATCACAACAGTTAAAGCTGCAGAAGCTTTAACTGTTGGCTCATATTCAGTTGTAGATTGCAAGCTGAATATGAGCCAACAGTGCGATATGGCTGCAAGAAAGGCAAATGCTATTTTGGGCTGCATTAATAGAAGTATAGCTTCCAAATCACGTGAGGTACTGGTACCTCTCTATTCGGCCCTGGTTAGGCCTCATCTAGAGTATTGCATCCAGTTCTGGGCTCCACAATTCAAGAAGGATGCAGACAAGCTGGAGCGTGTTCAGAGGAGGGCAACCAGGATGATCAGGGGTCTGGAAACAAAGCCCTATGAAGAGAGACTGAAAGAACTGGGCATGTTTAGCCTGGAGAAGAGAAGATTGAGGGGAGACATGAGAGCACTCTTCAAATACTTAAAAGGTTGTCACTCAGAGGAGGACCAGGATCTCTTCTCGATCCTCCCCGAGTGCAGGACACGGAATAATGGGCTCAAGTTAAAGGAAGCCAGATTCCAGCTGGACAGCAGGAAAAACTTCCTGACTGTTAGAACAGTACGACAATGGAATCAGTTGCCTGGTGAGGTTGTGGCCTCTCCCATACTAGAGGCCTTCAAGAGGCAGCTGGACAACCATCTGTCAGGGATGCTTTAGGGTAGATTCCTGCATTGAGCAGGGGGTTGGACTCAATGGCCTTGTAGGCCCCTTCCAACTCTGCTATTCTATGATTCTATGAAGCCCTGCCCTCTTTTGCATCTGGTCATTCTATTGGTATCTCTAGGGGTTAGGGGGGTGCGCTTCACACTGAAAATCCGAGAGTCCAACGGTGCTCCAGGGGAGCTCTGAACTTTTGGTGTGGTTAGGAGACATTTTTAAAACTGTCAGATACCCAAGGTGTAGAGTGAAGGTCATTCGGAGCTCCATTCCATTTTTGGATAACCGCTCCATTGTAGTCTATGGCAATTAACAAAAATGCTTACATGTCTGTCATTTTAAAAAGATAATGAGATGAAACTTGGCACAATGATAGCACTTAAGGAGGGATATAGACCTGCCAAGTCTGAAACAGATCCCTTCTTTCTTTGACTTTTAAGAAATTTTTAAGACAGTCTGTCATTTTTAAAGATAATGAGCTGAAACCTGGCATGCAGATAGCTCTTAAGTAGCGCTTTAGACATGCAAAGTTGGAAACAGATCCCTTCATCCCTTGGTTTTTTAAATTTCCCCCCTCAAACCATTCCCCCCCCCATACAAACACCCACCTACCCACCTAATTTTGCATTAATTCACCCCTGCACATTTATGGAGGGAGCTTTTATCTTTTACTTTGGTGATGCACAGTTGTACATCTCCAGTTTATATAAAAAAATAGAGATCTGCTGTGTTCCCTGACCGTTTGCTCTAATGGGGTGAAATGGGGGGATACTCTCCCTATGAGAGCACCCTCACCCCAATTTTGCCTCATTACAGCAAACAGCCAGGGAATGCAGCAGATCTCTGTTTTTATAAACTGGAGATGTACAATTGTACATCAGCAAAGTAAAGATAAAAGCTCCTTCCATAAATGTGCAGGTGTGAATTAATGCAGAATCAGGTGTGTGTGTGTGCTTGTGTATGGAAGGAATCAAGGGATGGGGGGATCTACTTCAAACTTGGCATGTCTATGTCCCTCCGTAAGAGCTATCATCATGCCAAGTTTCATCTCATTATCTTTAAAAAATGAAAGAGGTGTAAGCATTTTGTTAGTTGCCATAGACTACAATGGAGCAGTTATCCGAAAATGGAACGTAGCTCACTCGGATAATCCGATGAAACAGAGCAAGGGGAGCCACTCCGAAATTGGAGCAGAGAATACAGTCAGCAGAGCTCCGCTCTGCACATCCCTACTAGGGATGTTTGAGAGTGTCATTTCTGTCCACATACGAATCCCATTCTCAACTCCAAATGTGAACACGAGCAGGAATGGAATTCTTGGGAAATGCTCATGATTTCCTGAATTTACATTTCAGAGTGTGAATTTGCGAAAGTGTGCACTTCCCAAAATGTGCATTTGCACAGGTGAGTACATGCACAAATGCACATCTCCGCCCCCCTCCACATTTTCACAATTTAGGCTATGGGTGCAAATGCACATTTTAAACGGAGAAAATGCATATTTCTAAAAAAAAAAAAAATTCCATTTGGGGAAAATGAATGCTTTTTAAAATGTGCACTTTTCCCAATCAAAAAGGTACATTTTTCCCGATAGAAAAAAGAAAGTCGCTTGCATTCAGGAACAGGAACAAGGCTAAATGAACTTTTGGGAAGAATTCTTAGAACCTCAATGAGTTCAAAGATCACGTCTTCATCCATCTCTATGTACCTCCCCATCCAAATTCCCCCTCACCTCCCCCAGATTTTGGAGTTCCAGCCTTTTTCCTCAGTGCAGGGGGGCGGGCAGAGGAGGTTATAATTACCATAGCCTAAGCCCAGTAAGGCTCAGAAGATGATATGAGGGGAAAACCCTGAGAGGAGAACACTGATGCAAAACGGCTTCCCTGCATGTCTGCCCGATGCTGCACGTAAAGGAACAAGCGTCCCTGAGGGAAATTTCCTTCCCTGCAGGTTCAGAGCCAGAGCCAAAGAACTGGGCAGCCCTGTTTCATAAATAAATAAGGAAAGGCTCTAAACAAACAGGGCTAGTGAGTCAGAAGCAGCCAGACAAGTTGAGTGAGACCAAATTTATCATCACAGGGGACCAGAGAGTGTGTCCCTCATGTGCAATCACGGATGCTCTCTGCTTCAACAGGAGAATTTCAGTGCTTGTGAAAAACACGCACGCACGCACGCGTACCACACATAAACAAACAAAACCAGGGCCCGGGCCGGAGAGCCCAAGAAGACAGTGTCGGACTTAAACGTGAGGTCACATCGGGTCGACTTGTTCTTGGAAGTCACGGAAAGTATTTGCCTCGAAACTCTCCATGAAAGAGACGATTTTCAGCCAAGGCTCCCGACTTCTTTCAGTGTACATTTTTAGTTCAGCTTTGCACACAGGGACGCCAAGCTATGAGTTTCTTAACGGCCTGTCTCACCCACCCACCCAGTTATTTATTGATTATTCACAGTATTAATTACGTACACATCATAAAGAATACTTTATTATTTACAGGAGTTTTAGAGTGTTCCTCGGTCAAAATAGCTTCCATGCAACCAATCAAATGAAACAGTCCCTGGCTGCAAGATTGCATTCTAGAAGGACGCAACACAAAAGGGAAAAGGGATGAGGAGGGGAGAGGAAAATAAATAAGTTAACTTTCTGCAGGGAGGGTGAAGTGGCCCTGCTTACCCTCTCATCTCCCTCCCCCCTCCCCCCTCCCCCCTCTCTCTCTCTCTGTGGGCATATCTACACCAGGCGATATCTTGGGGATCATCCCAGGATTGTCCCTGTGCGTCCACATGATGTACAGGGGATCCTGGGATCAGGGAGGGATGATCCCTCCATTTCCCTGGGATATTGTCATACAATACACTTTTGTCGTGTTTTTCCCCGCGATCCCAGGACGATCCCGAAGAACACGGGTGGTGTGGCCGCCAATCCCGGCTTCTTCCCTCTTCTCTGTGATTAGCGGGAATCATCAGAGGGATGGAGTCAGGTTCGGGAGAGTGCAGGGCCATCAGGGGTTGGGGGCGGGTTGTTGTTGTTGTTGTTTTTAAAAAACACTTACTTTTTCGCTGGAGCATAGGTGCGCTCCAACTCCTGTCTTTTTTTATTTAAAAAAATGCTGGGTGCAACGTCCTGCTTCCTCCCTGGACATCACACACTGCGTGTGAACCCTGGGGGAGGATCTCACAATCAGCATATTGCGAGATCCTCCCCCTTCCCTCCCCTGGTGTAGACATGCCGCCCCTCTCATCTTTTGCCACTTCAAGAGCCTAAAAGAGAGGGGGGGGGGGAAATACTAGCCCATGACCAGTTTACCAGTATTTATCTCCCTGATTGCAGTGCCTGCATTGCAGTGCCGGTGATAATTGATTTTTGGTATTTTCAGTAAAATAAATGGCATGATGATAACACCCACATGAGGACAAAATGCTTACATGAACACAAAGCACAGATTTCAAAAAGCTAAGGATCCATATGGCATAGCCCTAAACACTTCCAGAGCAAAAGGTACACATGTTCATTCAGAAGTAAGTTCTACTACTTTGCAGGGAACTAACTCCCCAGGAAATCTATTTGGGATCGTAGCTGTAACTGCAATGTCGTCACAGCCCTAACCAGGATTGCACAATCTGAGTCGCCCTTTACCTCCCCCCAGAGCATAATGTCGATTGTGCGATTGCAATGTTCTTCATTGTTTAAAAACACAATCGTGTGTGTATTTGGGTAGGAGGTCAAGCTCAGAACCAGGGCATACGGGGAAGATTTTTTGTTAACCTTTTCCTATGCACCATGGTCTGGATGAAAATTGCCCTCCGATGCTGCTATTTGCCCTAAGACTGGAGCTTCCATTGCAGTCATAGACACGTTAATTGCAATTACCCAATTCACATCCCTTCTTGTTTTGCTATGTATTTCAGTGTTCACAGTGAGACTTCCAACGCAGACTTTGGAAGGGAAACAGTTGTGTGCCTTTCTGTCCTTCACTAGCTCATTTTGCAGAATGTGTAATACTTGCTCATTTTGCATTGCACATTATCTAGTAGCAAGCATTTGTTTGCAAACACATGCCCACGCACAAGGGAGTTGTGGCAACTCCTGGTTCCCTGGAGCAATTATCTATATGTGCACAAAAAACTGCTTGTTGATATGCATGCATTACATTTTTGAATATGGATGTAAGACATACTCCATTTATACTTTAAAAAATACATATAATGAAAAAAAAATACATACAATGCATAATTTTCTTAACAATGTCCCATTTTTAGTTTCAGGGCATTTCTACACCATGCCTTATCCCCAGGGATCGCGCTGGGATCATCCCTGTGTGTCCACATTAAGCGCAGGCGATCCTAGGGGCAGAGAGGGATGATCCCTCCATTTTCCTGGGATAACCGGGACGGCTTTTACCCCAGTTTTTCCCACGGTCTCGGGATCGTCCCAAGACCATGGGAGGGGTGGGCATCCATCCCGGTTTCATCCGGGCTCCTTCACAAATAAACATGAGTAGCCAGGAACCAGGCACAGGGCAGGAAGCTCTTCAAGTGTGGAGGGGAATGTGGTCGTGGCATATATATATATATATATATATATATATATATATATATATATAACGTACAGATAAATCTAGAATGATATAAACATAAATAATTTACACAGCTAAAAACGTATTAAATCATTAACAAATTAAAATGGTAGAAAAAATTAAAAGCTATAAAAGCAATTTAAAACAATTAAAACTATGTGTAACCATGGAGAATTTAGCCCTGTGAGCAGAGGGCACGCACACAAAAAAGGGGTACATGGGGGCTAAAGGAAGACCAGAGATGTATTAAACGTGTGTGCGTTCAAAAATGTCAGGAAAAACTTCCTGACTAGTAGAGCAGTACGACAATGGAATCAGTTACCTAGGGAGGTTGTGGGCTCTCCCACACTAGAGGCCTTCAAGAGGCAGCTGGACAAGCATCTGTCAGGGATGCTTTAGGGTGGATTCCTGCATTGAGCAGGGGGTTGGACTCGATGGCCTTGTAGGCCCCTTCCAACTCTGCTATTCTATGATTCTATGTCTTATATATTTGTACATTTAATAATAATAATAACAATGGGTGAAATCCAACATAAGTCAAACTTAGAGTAGACCCATTGAAATGTATGTGACAAGTTTCTCATGACTAACTTATGTCCCATTCATTTACCTTAAGTAAGATTTAAATTGGATTTTTCTTTTCTTTTTACTGAATGTATATTCTTCTGTGGCACATTTACTGGCATAAACTTTCATAATTGCCAGCTAATAAATTTGTGTACATTTGCGGGAATTAACAAATCTGGGAATTTGCTGCAACCCAACCCCTGCTGCAGAAACTGCTGGTTGAATCGATAGAAATCTAAATTCATTTTGATCCATCCGGCAACCGTAGATGTCACCTACAGGGCGTAAGGACCCTGTCAAGGTTGGTACCTCATCCTGGGAATTAGCTGCATGATACATTCTATTTGTTCCCCCAAAGGTTTATGAGTCCTGAATGAAAGACTTCTATATTGAAGCATTCTCTAAGATAGGCTAGTGAATAATAGAAAATGTGCTATTCCACATGCAAATATTATATATGTAGTCATGCCTAAAAACAAATGGATCAGTTCTTTTTCTGGTGCGCTTTCCTGCACTTTCCCAGCTCTATAATAACTTTTAAAAGGTGTGGTGACCAGAACTGTACACCGTTTTCTAAGTGTGGTCACACCGTAGATTTGTATAAGGGCAGTACGATACTGGTTGTTTTACTCTCAGTTCCTTTTCTTATAATGCCTAACATATTAGATTGTAAGCCTATGCGGCAGGGCCTTGCTATTTACTGTTTTACTCTGTACAGCACTATGTACATTGATGGTGCTTTATAAATAAATAATAATAATAATAATAATGGAGTTTGCCTTCTTTACGGCGGCCGCACACTGGGTGGACATTTTCATCGAGCTGCGTACCTATGTCCATGTGTAAAGCTGCTCCATGTGAGAGGAGATCCAGATTGGCCCAGACATCCCCTCACACTGAGGTGCTGTACATGCGCATATCAGTACCCATATAGAGCTAGGTGTCTGGCTGTTACTTTAATAATGTATTAGTTTTAATCAGTTCTATGTATTTGATAGTATTTTTGTATTTGATGTTGTTCCCTGCCTCAATCCAGAGGGAGAGGCGGGTAAGAAATATATTATTATTATTATTATTATTATTATTATTATTATTATTATTATTATTATTATATGCAGGGCCAGCAACCACATTATTATAGAGCATTGCATTAGCCTACAGAACTCTGTTAACCTCCCATAAAGGATTGCTAAATAAGCTTCAGGAAATCTAGTTCACACATTTCTGCAAAAACCCCTCTAACCTTTACATGAATTTAATATTATTTCATCTCCACCCACCCCACAAAGGTCACCACTCCCCCTAAGAACCAGGGCAACGACGAGACTAAAAGGTGATTTTAGCAGAGGCATTCCAAACTAACTGGACAGGACCTGGGGATCCTAGGGATACATGAGAAATATACTCCACTGTTGATGTTTTAAAATGGATTTACCCAATTTGCATCTACGGGCCTGAAAGCAGACTTGAACTGCAATTTGTGGTTGTACATTTCCAACCCTGGAACGCATTCAGCAACAAAAAGAAAAGGGAAAAAAAGGTATTTGACTACATGCACACATTTGAAAAAAATGTGCAAAGAAAAATGTGTACATTTCCAGAATGAACTCCAACATACGTTAATTAACGGGTACACGCGTTCTAAAATGGGTGCAGACTAATGTATATCTTAGGAAAAAAGTGATTAAATGTCTGTACTGAGTTTCAACAAAATAAATACACTGCAAAAGCTGATGTCCAGATAGGATGAAATAGACAAAAAAAACTGACCTAAGGCCTGTCCCCATCCAGTAATCTCAGTGAGACCACATTGACAAATCTTTCTATATCTAGTGATCTTAGGAGAGACTTCGAGGAAAGCTGTGGCCATTAATTTGTACCTCTTTAATGAAATACAGTAACTGAAACTGAAATACAGTAACTCAAAAGAGCACAGTAGTTGTGCTATAAGTAGAAGAAATTATGCAAAGCTCTGCTGATTTTCTCTGTCTCTCTTTTAAATAAAATACTGAACACTTTGACAATTTTCCAGTCTGTGAAGGGAAGGGAATGTGCAGTTGACTGTATTAGTGACCCTATCATCTCCGGTGGTGACGAAAAACCAGCTTTTGGATGTCTTTTGCTGTACGCAAATATTTGCGTGTGGAAAGATTATAGTGAGAAACCACAAAATACTACCCGGCTGGTGGAAATGATGCCTCTTCTTCTTTCTGGCGCTAGATTAGCTTTCGCTTGCAAATCTCTGACCATAGGAAAGAACAAAAGGCTCAAACGTTCTGGCCCTCTGAGAATAAGGATCTTTGAATTTCGATACACCACCGGAACGTACGTGCAGTTTGGAACGGCGACTCTCTTTCAGAAATCACATTTCTTTGACTTTCACAATGCAGTCTTCAGCTTCCCCCCACCAAAAAAATGTCCCCAAATGACGATAAAAATGCATATTTTTGGATGAAATAGATTAGCAGTGCAATCCTATACCCACTTACTTGGGTGGAAGCTTCATTGAACTCAATGGAATGTATTTCTGAGTAGACATCTATAGGATTGCACTCTTGGAAATGCATACATGGGGCATGCCTACACCAAAGGATGTAGAGGGAGGGAGGGGGGGTCGTGGACTTACCTGCTTCCCCGATCCTCCCCCTGTCTTTTGACGGCCGTACGACGTCTCAGAAGGGAAGAGGGATATCATGGCCGCCATTATTTTTTTTTGAGGACCCACACATTGAGAAAAAGATAAGTAAAAAAACAAAACAAAAAAAGCCAAGCCCAAGAAGGGACAACCTGGGAGTGGCAGCCACACCACCTGCACTCCTCAGGATGGTCCTGGGACCGCAGAAATATCAGGAAATCCACAGTCCCAGATGTCCTGGGGAAAGTCCCTGGTTATCCCGGGTTACCCTGCACATCATATGGATGCACAAGGACAACCTAGAAACGGCCCCAGGATATCTGGTAGGTGTAGACGTGCCCTTAGTTAGAAAATATGCCCAGAAATACATATTTTGTGAGAAAATACATTCAATATATATTGAATGTAATGAATACCATTTGGATATGAATTTTAATGCAGCTGTTTTGTTTTGTTGTTTGAAAGAAAAATCACAGATCAATGCAGAAACAGTACGGAATGGACCTATGAATGAACCCATGCAAAATTGGCATGGACAGATAAGAGGAAGTACGTCATCACACAGTGCATGGTTAAATTATGGAACTCTCTACCACAAGATGTAGGGATGGCCCCCAATTTGGATGGCTTTAAAAGGGGGTTGGATAAATTCCTGAAGGCTATCAATGGCTACCAGCCCTGATGGTTGGGTGCTATCTCCAGTATTCGAGTCAGTAAGCCTGTGTGCACCAGTTGCTGGGGAACATGGGCGGGAGGGTGCTGTTGCACCATGTCCTGCTTGTGGGTCCCTGGTCGACAGCTGGTTGGCCACTGTGCGAACAGAGTGCTGGACTAGAAGGACCCTTGGTCTGATCCAGCAGGGCTCTTCTTATGTTCTTATGTATCTTATGCTCAGCCAATGCCTGCTTGGCAGGGGAGTGGCTGGTGGGTGTGTCAGCTGCAGAGGGGTGGGGATACCACATGTAGCCCTGCAACCCCCTCAGCGCATGAGGGCAGCTTGATTGAAAACCTCTACTATCATCTCCTACTTGCTGATCTTTTTGACAATGGAGACTGGTGGTTCCCATTTTGGTGGGGCTGTGAAACCATTCTGGTTTTTAATCAGAGCTCTAAAGGTGCTATCCATGGTGCACAACCTATTTTGGGGATAGGTTTCAGCATCTTGGACAGCTCCTTTAGAATTGTGTCTGGTTCTGGCTAAAACCCAGCATGGATTCACAGCCCCACCAAAATCGGAGACACTAGCCTCCACTGCTTTTGGATAGAACCCTTAGAGATTCGCTTTCCTGGTGTAGTGGGTTAAAACCTATATGATGCTATCAGATGTCTGCAGGCACAACAGGAGTTTCTTCCCTCTTTTCCAGGGCTGTAGTGATAAACTTTGAAGTGCAGGCACGACAGTCCCCAGAGCCATGCCCCCAAGGAGAGTCCAAAATGGGTTGACCCACATCAATAAACAAGTCCTAGCACTTTTCATCCCTAAGAGGAGCAAGTCTTTTGCACAGGTATTGGGTCGTAATTACCCATTCAAGACCGAGCCATCCCAAAATACTTCCCCTCACAACAGAGGACCGTGTATAGTTGCTGGGAAACTCCATTCCAGCTACTGTGAGAATCGCAGCTAAGCTCACAGGGTACAGGGAATTCTGAGGGCTGGGTGGGTGGCAGGTGACACCAGTCTCCCTGCTACTCGAATGGTGTGGGCACTGCCTTCCTACATGTCATGGTTCCACTACTCTACTCCCACCAACCAGTGTGGTGTAGTGGCTAAAGTGTTGGACTGGGAGTTGGGAGATCGTGGGTTCTCATCCCCACTTGGCCATGGAAACCCACTGGGTGACTTCGGGCCAGTCACAGACTCTCGGCCCAACCCACCTCACAGGGTGGTTGTTGTGAGGATGAAATTGGAGAAGAGGATTATGTATGCCATCTTGGGGTCTGTGGAGGAAGAAAGGTGGGATATAAATGTAATTAATTAATTAATTAAATGTACAGCCTTCTGCAGTGCCTAAAACTCTGCAGTGGAAGATTTTCCAGCCCTCTAGAGCAAATTTTGAGGAATCGTGTGTGTGTTGGGGGGGGGAACCTACATGATGGAGGGTGAATTCCCCCCCTCTCAATTGTTTCCATGGATGGTCCCACAGCAGAATTGCATCATTGGATTCAACCCAATGTTTCCCACGCATAACCCTCATGGGTATTAATCCCCTATTGCGCTGTCTCTGGGAATTTTCTTGTTCGTTTTTCTTTTCTTTTCGTTTTTTCATAAGCCCTTTTCAGATAACCTGGTGTGTGTGTGGGTGTGTGGGTGTGAATGTCTCATTCCTCTTGAATGTGCTATCGTAGCCCTGGATAACTGAAGGGACCAGGAATCCACACGGAAATGACTCATGTGACAGAACGCAATGTGCACCCCTGGGAATCGTTCCCAGTGGGTTACAGTTCATGCATGCGTGCTCTGAAAAGGTTACTGGTTTGCGTAAATCTGACTAAAGTGCATCGGTCAGGTCTCACAGCATGACCCGGCCGTTTTGGGAACGGCGGAAACAGCGTTGGGCTGAGGGAAACCGTTCTTGTTATCAAGGAGGCCTTGTAGCCCGATTCTTTCCAAGGATTTTAAGTATGCGCGTGCGTGGGGTGAGGAGGATTACATCTGTCCAGACAAGATTCGGAAGACTTGGTTTGGCAATCTTGCTTGGAAAGCGATGTGCTCTTGGCTCTCAAAGATAAGACACATCATTAACTTTTCACTTACAGCATGGAGCAGCAGGGGAGGTGGTGAAAAGCTGTTCTGGTACTTTATTCAGTGCAGGATAGCCGAGAAGAGGCCGGAACGGGAGGGAACGCACTCCCAATATAGATGAGCAGAAAAGAACTGATATGGCATTCACAGTGCAATCCTATACAGGTCTACTCAGAGTTAGGGGTGTACAAGAATTGTGATGCTGTTTGCAAAGCACGCGGACATGCCCCGTTTGCAATTCTGAATGTGAACATGAGCAAGAGCACTTTGGGGGTGGGGGAATAGAGGGTGCAATGTTCACAAATTCCCGAATGTGTAATTGCATTTAAAAATGTGTGTGTGTGTGTGTGTTTTTTAAATGTGTACTTTGAAACGTGCATTTTCCTAAAAGAGAGTGTTTTACACACTTCGGTCAGTGGGGAGAAAACTGCGCACTTAAAAACACACACACAGAAATGCACACTTTGTGTGTATGAAATGCACGCTTTCCCCATTCGAATGGGAAGAAAAGGCGGCTGAAACTGAAAATGGGAGCGAGCCGAAATGAGCTTCGAATTATTTTTGGAGAATTTAGGCCAGCGCAAAAAATGTTGCTTCTCTCATGTCTACTCAGGGTCAAAGGTTTTAGACCACCATCGCCCAGTTGCAAATACCCCTTTCCTAGGGAAGGTACTGGAGAGAGTTGTTGTGGTACAACTGCAGGCCTTCTTGAAGGATACTGATTATTTAGATCCATTGCAGTCCAGTTATCAAACAGGCTATGGGACTAAATCAGGATTTGTCACCCTTGGAGAGTCCTGATAATTGTACTCAATCACTCACCGGCTTTTGATACTATCAACCATGATAGCCTCCTGGATCAACTCTGTGGGATGGGCATTGGAGGCGCTGTGTTACGGTGATTCCAGTTTTGCCTGCAGGTTCAATTTCAGAAAGTAACATTGGGCGACCATTCCTCGGCTCTTTGGCAATTGCCCTATGGGATTCTGCAGGCCGCTATCCTGTCCGCAATGTTGTTTAACATCTATAGGAAGCCCCTGGAAGATGTCATTAGGGGATTTATTTATTTATTTATTAAGACATTTACATCCCGCCCTATATCACAAGGATCTCAGGGCTGCGTACAGATAAAAGCATACAACCGATATAAAGCAATGAATATACATAGCTAAAAACAAATTAAGACGTTAATAAGCTAAAGCCAGTACAGAATTTAAAATTTGGAGCCAAGTGCCATCAGAACTCGTCAGAACTCTATAGGGAACTATCCAAAGTGCTGAACTCTATCTCCAAAGTAGGTTCACCACCTTCGACAGCTCCTTTGGAGTTCTGGGTGGTTGTGATGGAAACCCAGAATGGATTCATAGCCCACTGTAATCGGTGCCAGTGTCATGGCTAACCCTATTGCCCCTGTTTTGGGAGAAGGTGTTTCAGGTAATCATTCAGACTCAGATTTGGAACTAGAGGAGGCATCGCCAGACACCAGCCAGCCTGTACCAGTGGGGGAGGAAGCTCTCACGGGCGATTCACCAGCTGGGAGTCAGCCCTCCCCAGAGCTTATCTCCTCAAGGCCAAATCCTACACACTCAGTGGGAAGTGAGCCTTCTTGTGGAGGTGAGCGTCCCGACGAGCTAGCTGATGCTAGGGTCCGCTGGAAGCTAAAACGCACAGAGCGGAATGAAGGAAGGTGTGAGAAGGTCGGTCCGCCTAGAATTGCACCAGAACCTGCCTCCACACCAAGTCAGTGTGACTAGGATTGGGCCAGAACCAGGCTCTCTGAAATTATGGGTGTTAGGGGAATGGTTTCCTGTTCTCCTTGATCAGACAATTGTCTTACTTTGTTTGCACAGTTTTGCCTACGGGGAACTTTCCAAGAGATTAGATTCTATTCTGGTGGAAGAGATGTTTGTTGCTTATTAAAAGCTTTGTGGATTTCCTAGCAGGCCTCGTCATTTGACTCCCATCGAAAGCAGGAGTTTTCAGAGAAACACGACAACCACCAGCCTCCACTGAGCCCCTGGACTTCTTCATTCCTTTGGGGGAGTGAAAGCTTTCCATTCAATCCCAGTTCCAAGTTTTCCAACTGTTACATTGGTTCTGTTAATCACTGTGGAAACATCATGCCGGAGTCATGGGCAGATTTGCGGTTGTTTCCTTCCTCGGAGTGCTGAGGGATTCCCTTGGCCAGAGAAGTACACCAAATTGCTTGTGCCCTTTTCCCGTTGGGAAGGTTGATAACAGCAAAAGACAATTTGTCTTTTGAGTGGATTCCAAGTACGTTGCAAACTGGCTCGTTCTTGCCTCATGAAGATAATGGGCACACTGAGCCCACAGCTTCTTTGAGTTAAGGCAGCAAGAAGTTAAATTCCTCCAGTTTGTGATTCCTGTTTCCTGTTCTTGGGAATGAATGCCAAGGGGAGACTTCTGCCTTTGGAAATTCACGCTCTGGGGTAAAGTATATGCAGGTGACATTGTCCTATGGGCAGGATTTCTTCCAGGCCAGCCTCAGGCATTTTGCAGAAAATGCCCCCAGCCCCTGAACATCGCTCAAGTCAAAGTGCAGAGTACCCAAGGCCAGTCAAATGAGGGGCGACCGCTTTTTTGCATCACCAAAAAAGGGGCGCACATTTGCATAATATTTGCAAATGCTACTTCATATTACAGGTGAAAAATTAGAAATAAAATGATGAGGGCAGAAGCCGAAACATTTAGCTTAAAAATATTTTTAAACACCCATAGAATCATTGATTAGTAGAGTTGGAAGGGGCTTGTAAGGCCATCAAATCCAGCCCCCAGCTCACTGCAGGAATCCACCTCAAAGCATACTTGGGTGCGTCGACAGTGGATCCTTGTTGCTTTGCTATTGGGCACTTTACCCCTCCCTCCCTCCATCACACACACACACACACACACACACACACACACACACACACACACACCCCTAAGTGTTTGCTGTTCTTTTACAAAACTGCTGGAGGCAGGTGAATACCAATTCACCTCAGAGTCCTATATAAACTTCTCCTGTTGACAAAAGCTTTTCATAGCCTAGCTCCTTCCTATCTTTCCTCTCTCATCTCACACTATTGCCCCGCTCGTGCTCTTCGCTCCTCTGATGCCATGTTTCTCGCCTGTCCAAGGGTCTCTACTTCCCTTGCTCGGCTTCGTCCATTTTCTTCCGCTGCCCCTTACGCCTGGAACGCTCTTCCAGAACATTTGAGAACTACCAAGTTCAATCACAGCTTTTAAAGCTCAGCTAAAAACTTTTCTTTTTTCTAAAGCTTTTAAAACTTGATTTTGTTCTGACTTTTATACTGTTAGTTTTACTCTACCCTGTGCCTGTTTGATGCATTCTCTTCGCCTTCTTATTGTTTTATTATGATTCTATTAGAATGTAAGCCTATGTGGCAGGGTTTTGCTATTTTATTGTTTTACTCTGTACAGCACCATGTACACTGATGGTGCTAAATAAATAAATAAATAAATAATAGCTACCTCATTCTGTGTAAATGCTAGGGTCGGCACTGTCAATGCTGAACTGAAAGTTCAGCTTGGGCATGGAAGGCTGGCAGAAAAAAGGAAGTCAGGGAGAGAAAAGTTTTTGCTTGGTATCCAAAAACTCACAGTGTAGGTACCTCAGGACTATATTGGGGCGAGTATTCCAGTGGTTACACAATCGAAAAGATCACCCATCATATTCACTTATGAAGGTGGAGGCACCTCACCAGAAGCAGAAAGGTCCAGTATTTATTTATTTAATTACATTTATATACCGCCCCATAGCCAAAGCTCCCTGGGTGGTTTACAAAAGTTAAAAACAGTGAACATTAAAAACAAATATACAAAAATTTAAAACCATCAAAGGCATAAAAACAACAATATCCATTTGAAACAACTATTCTGGGGGTAGTTTTAAAACTTAGCATATGTTACATGATGTGCTCCACAAACTTGCACACGTTCTAATGAGACTTACACCCGCTTATAAGGAATCTTTTGACATCAGCAATAGAGCGTCAGTGGCTAAGAAAGGCGATTCTTACTCAAGAAACTTACAGCACTGAAGGGGATAACGCCACAATGGCACATTTATTGAGGTTGAAACAAATACAAAGGCATAAGCTAGTTTTGGGGAAATTAGCTGAGCAAGTAGAGGCTTAGAAGCAGTTTCAAGACTGAAAAATAGATTTTTTGAGACTTAATTGCATACACACAGAGACAGCAGGGGAAAGAGTAGAGGGCATCTTTAAAGTCAATATACCTTTCTTGGGGCTGCAGCCCTTTCCTGTAGACCAGAACTGGGGAGCGTTGCAACTCCTGGTCTTAGGTGAAGAGGAAAAGAGTACAGCGAGGCAAAGCACTCACCCACGGCAGCTTGCTCTTGCAGGCTGGAATCTGTAGTATGCTCTGTGTTTCTAGTTTAAGAGAGAGAGAGAGAGAGAGCTAGCCTCCTTCTTCCCCCCAAACCTGAAGGTTTTGTGTCCTAATCAAAATCTCTAAAGAAAAGCAGTCATCACAGTGCTCATAAACACTGGGAGATGTTACTTGTTATGGGAGAGAGAGGCATAACAAAAGAGGGTGATTGGGGATTGATGGTTGCAACAGGGCTGCATTAGCATGTGTATGACCAGGTATGACTCTTGCCATCCAGCATTCATATTCTGCTTAGTTTTATCCCTACCTTTGTCTCTGAGGAATGCATTTGAAGAAGTCTATCAGGAAATGGTGACTTGACTTGACCCAGGCCTTTTGTGAGTGCTCTCAGTCTGTAGGTGGGGTTTTGGGTTGCTTCAAAATGGAGTCAGTACTGCTCACAGAAGCTACCTTGTAACACATATATTGTTAACTACCTGGGAGAAGAGAAAAGGCTTGACCTGGCACTGAAAAGATAACAATGTTGGCGCCAGGCGAGCCTCGTAAGGGAGATCATTTCATAATTAGGGGGCCACCACTGAAAAGGCCCTCTCCCTTGTTGCCATCCTCCGAGCTTCCCTCGGAGTAGGCACTTGGAGGAGGACCTTAGATGTTGAGCATTGTGTACAGGTAGTGTCAGAAACCGGTGCAGTGGCTAGAACAGCCTTCCTCAATTTGGTGTCTTCCAAATGTTTTGGACAGCCACTCCTGGAATTCTTGATGATGGGCCATGATAGATGGGGAAGAGAAGGAAGGGGGTTTAAAAAGGAAGAATCAGAAGCTTGATATTGATGTGGTGCATGACCAAGAGGCAATGTAAGATCTTCCGGAGGGTTGGGGCTGACAGTGATGCATTCACAGTGAATGGAGGGAAAAGATGAGTTTAGCAGAAGCGTTCTGAAAAGGCTGGAGAAGGGACAGGATTTTAAATAAATATCTAGGCATTGCAGAGTTCACGTGCTGCTGAGTTGATGCTCATGGAACATGTCCTCAGAGGCCCTTCCCTGTGGAACTCTGTGCGATCTGCTTGCCATGTACAAAATGTATGCCCACGTGCAGACATGTTGTGTGTCTGTCAGACAGATGGACCCAGGTTCTCTCATGCTCCACAAATAGCTCGTTGTCACAGCCTTCCCAGCTGTTAATAGGGCCTTAAAGGCCCTCATCAGTGGGGAGGGGAGAGAAAGAAACACATTTTCCCCCAGGCTGGGGAAATTGCATATTTTCTCCTGCTGCATTAATGATAGCCACCGACTGTTAACACAGCAGGGAAAAGGACAAAGGGCACACACAAGTCAGAGTGGAAGAGAGTTCTGCCTGGATCTCTGCCTTCTTTGTCCTGAACCAGCAATGTGGTGAAACTCCACTTGGTGCATCTGTTGGGGCCTGGAAGGGCCAGATCTGAGTGTGTCTGCCACCCTCACGGGCCCAGGTGGATTTTCACCCCATCACTAGTGAGAGTAGGGTGAGCCCTATGGTCCAATCCATTTCCCCAATTTTCCCGTTCAGCAGGGATGAGGAACCCTCTTACAAGACTTGTTTGGTACCAGCCAAACTGCACATCCTAAAATAAATGTTATGAGATCAGTAGACATGGCCAACCTCTTCAAAATGATTGTGGGAACCCTTCTCCTCCCCATACACATACATGAGGTAGCCCATCTATCCCATATTTTCCTCTCCTAACTTGGATAAATTCCTGGAGGAGAAGACTATCAATGGCTACTAGCCCTGATGGTTCTGTGCTACCTCCAGTATCCAAGACAGTAAACCTGTGTGCACCACTTGCTGTGGAACATGGGTGGGAGGGTGCTGTTGCCCATGTCCTGGTTGTGGGTTTCCTGTTGTCAGTTGGTTGGCCACTGTGTGAACTGAGTGCTGGACTAGATGGACCCTTGGTCTGATCCATCATGGCTCTTCTTATGTTCTTAACTGCTCAATGCACAACAGTCAAATGTCAGAAAACCTTCTGGAAGCCTTGAACCAGTCCTAACGCTGCACATGGTGGTCAGGCGGCAGTATTTTCCTTGGCAAGCGCTTCGGACATCGTCACGGCGACATGCACTTTTTCATTGCTTCCAGTGCTTTGCTTGTTCCAGGATGCTGACAGTGCCCAAAACGTTAATAATGACAATTGGAAGATGTGTTATTTATTCTTCGTTGAAAATGACTTTTTAATATGGAACAGAGGAATGGAAGAATCCAATTAAAGGAAGCCAGCAATGCGTTTCGAGGAATGTCAGCCGAAATTCCAGGGAACTCCTAACAAACTTGTTAAAATTGCTCAGGGAACAAGTCTGAGGGTGGAATTTCTTAAATGAGGACGGGGGGGGGGGGTGAGAGAGGCGAGACCTTTTTCTTTTCTTTTTTTAATGCTTTGGCTATTTGGTCAAGAATGCTCCTCTGGCAATTCTAAGAAATCAGAATGCATTGCTTACGTTTGCTTGTATGTTTTAAAGATGAAACATGCCTTGCCAATACTGACGTGTGTGCAAACACTTCCTCCTACACCAGCTCTACTTCTGCTTGGAGCTGTTTTCAAACCAGTAGTACAAGAAACGTAGGATCAAAAAAGATATGATAGAGATCTGTGGATGGATCTCCTGCCTCTTTATATTTCTCGCCCTGGGGGAGAGGAAGTTAAATTATGACTTGGGAAAGGGGAGGCTGAACATTTTTTTACGAGGCCATTATATTGGTGTAAATTGCTTCCCCGTGGTGATATTTGCCCCATTAGAAAAAGCAAGAAGATGTGGGTACACACATAGGGATGAACCAGAATCCTATTTAGGGGTGGCTTTTTGGCAATTGGTCAAGGTGATGGAAGAAATGTGGGTGAAATGGACATGGAGCTTACTGGAAGCAGTGGCTAGCAGCATTCTTCCTGGAAGTTTGTGTATTTTCCCAGATGTCCTCTTGGAATGATGCTATGTCATCAAATAGCAACCCATTCCCAGTGGATTTGTCTCCAGAAGTCCCCTGAGAAAAATGCTACATCATCCTATAGAGTTGTTCCCAGATGACCACTGGGGAAAATATGCCAGCTGACAGGAAGTGCTGTCCTTCCTGTTGCTGCTATGAAACTTATGGCTGCAACAACAGGAAACAAAACAAGAAGAAAGTCCCCCTTTTGCTCACTTACCCTCCCCGCTTTGAGCTGAAAGTTGCATATGACAAACTTCTTGAAATGGATCAAATAGCAATTGGGGTGGGTAATACAGAACACAGCATTGTCATCTCCTAGATCCTGATCTCCCCCCACCCCCATTGGATGTGTGCTATTCTTAAAAGAAATTTAAAGAGACAGAAGTCCCATCAGTGACGACTTTCCTAACCTGGTGCCCCCCAAAAGTTTTAGATAACAACTTGTCAGTGTGGTAATGTATGGCCAATAGTAAGGGCTGGTGGGAGCTGTAATCCATGGAGTGAGATGCCATCAGTATCTTTGTGAAATCAATTCTGTTTCGCCTTGTCAGTCGGATGAAGCTGTAGAAGTGCTGAACTTATGGTGTGTTTGGTGAGAGCCAATAAACTTAGGTTTAATACCAGCAAAATGGTGGTGCTATAGGTAGGCAGTTCTTGGGTTCAAGGAGATGATATTCAAACAGTTCTAGATGGAGTTGCACTGGTCCTTTGCAGCTTTCAAGTTCTCCTGCTTTCAGGGTCTCCTGTACTACTGGTTTGAAAACATCTCTAAGAAGGTTCAAGAGGCCTCAGTGTCCTGGGTGCCAGCTGGTTCACCTGGACTACGACAGTCTAGGCACAATTATCCACACCTTGGTAACCTCCCAGTAGGATTACTGTGATGCATTGTACCTGGGGCTGCCCTTGAAGACACTGCAGAATCTTCAGTTTGCACAGACTACTGCTGCCAGAAATTTGACCAGCACGGCCTCTTGAGATCGTATTTCACCAGAATTCAAAGCTGCCTGCTTGGTGCCTTCGAAGACCACTTCAAAGTGCTAGTATTGACTTTTTAAGTCCTGGATGGCTTCAATATAATTTTGTAAATGGACCTGGAATGAAATTTGGTGAAGGGTGATACGCAGACATTTTAAATAGTCAAAATAAAATAAATCACATGTTATTTCTAAACAGACATATATTTATTTCAAAGATTATTAGGCTGCCATACAGGTCAATGTCTGGTGTACAGTTTACAAACAAAGGACAAATAATATCTCAATTCCAGAAATATAATATAATATAGAAATGACAAACCACAAAATGGTAACAAGCCAGCAAGCAATTAAGGTAATTACAATTAACTAATTAATTCCCTTCCATCTGTTCAGTTTCAAACTTCAAGTTCTGAACAGAGAAGTATTTCAAAGCAAAGTCAATAGTGCCTGTGCACACTGCTTGTGGGATAAACAAGAATCTAGGCACATTTTATTCAGGCTTTCAAGGTGAAACTATACCAGCTTCACACTCACAACTTTATTTATTTATTTTTATTTCACTTATATACCGCTCCCATAGCCGGGGCTCTCTGGGCGGTTTACAGAAATTCTAAAATTGAGATAAAAACAAGTATACAAAATTTAAAATTCTAAAACACAGAACATACACACATAAAGCATTAAAACCATTAAAAAAACTAAACATGTGGGTGATTAAGATGTGCCGCCATATGCCTGGGCAAAGAAGAAAGTCTTAACCTGGCTCCAGAAAGATAGCAGCGTTGGCGCCAGGTGAGCCTCGTCAGGGAGATCATTCCATAGTCTGGGGGCCACCACTGAAAAGGCCCTGTCCCTCGTTGCCACACTCCGAGCCTCTCTCGGAGTAGGCACCCGGAGGAGAACCTTAGATGTTGAACGTAGTGACCGGGTATATTCACGTTGGGAGAGGCGTTCCGTCAGGTATTGTGGTCCCAAGCCATGTAAGGCTTTATAGGTCAAAACCAGCACCTTGAATTGGGCTCGGAAACATACAGGCAGCCAGTGCAAGCGGACCAGAGCAGGTGTTATATGGTCAAACTTTCTGGTTCTCGAAATCAATCTGGCCGCTGCATTTTGCATGAGCTGCAGCTTCCGAACCGCCTTCAAAGGCAGCCCTACGTAGAGCGCATTGCAGTAATCTAACTTGGAGGTTACCAGAGCATTTTCTTTGGCTCTTCAGAGAGACTTTTCTTTGGCTCTTCAGCTTCGGTTTTAGCTTTTTGCCAGCCCTTGTGTAGATGTTCTTGCCTGGCCTTCTATAATGGCACATCAATGTTCAGATACAATGTGAGGAAAATTGCTTTCCTATGAAAAAGGGTAGCTCAGGATAAGATGTATAGTTATTGATTTAGGGCACAATACTTTGCATGTTAAGACAGGAAAAAAATCACTACAACTACCAGCATTCCCTAGCCAGGGGAATGTTGGGAACTACAGAGCTTTTTTCCTGTCTGAACATGCATAGAATTGCACCATTAGAGCACTTTCATTTTGAGCATTTAATGCTGCCTGCATGGGGCATTCTCATGTAGTGCAAGCTGGAATCCCTTATAACCATCATAACTTTACCTAACATTTCCTCCTTACAATGTTCCCACACTAGCGTAAGGTTTCACATTATTATTCCCAAACATTTTTTTTTTAAAAAAATTCTCAATAAAACTTGCAACAGCCTGGTCTGCCATCTCTAATTCTAATGATGGCCACAGCTAGACCGAAGGTTTATCCTGGGATCATCCAGGGTTCACCCCTGCCTGAGCACTGGATTCCCTGTGTGTCACCTAGATGAACAGGTTTGACCCCTGGATGATCCAGGGATAAACCTTAGGTCTAGCTATGGCCGATATCAGTGCTTTTCAACATAAATTCAAGTTTCCAAACCTTCATTATCCATCCTCTTACTGATGAGGCACCTTTTTGCTTCCATAACTAATTGTGACTCTACAGTTATTAACAAATAAATGATCCTTTCCCAGTTTAGGTATTTGTATCCCTTGCTCATCCCCAAATAATAATAAATCGGTTTCAAGATAGGTTGTATCCTGTTGTATCATTGATATTTTCCAGTATTCTTTCTCCAAAGATTTTGGGGCAGTATCCAACACTGCCATTGGAAGGTCTGCTAGTGCAACAGGAAACTAATGCTGGTTACCACAATGAGGAACTAGCTAAGATGACCATTTCTAGAATGAGACAAGTCAGAAGAGCTTGTGAAAGGGAGCTTTGTTGACTCAACCCATTCCAGAAGCAGTAGTTCCAGCTAACCAACAGTAGCTTTCTACTGCATTAGCACTTATTAATGCTAGTGCAATGTATTTAACACTGGTGGACTGTCAGCACTGGAAATTGCTCTTGATGTTTGGATATTACCAAAAATGATGGGGAAAAAGTGTGATACCTCCGTTCTTACACCTCCAGTCTCTGCTTTCTGTCCCTGATGATAGCTGACTTAGGGTGCAATCCTACGGGTATGCCCATCAACCTCCAAACCTGGAGGCTAGTGGGCATCCTATGCAGAGCTGGAGGAGTGCAGAGGCAATCTTCACCTCTGTACTTCTCCCACTCTGCATTTTTTTAGATGGGCTTTTCTGCCCATCTAACAAAATGGTCATTTTTGCTAGATGGGCATTTTCCCCATCTAGCTAGGGCTCTGAGGAGGGCGAGTGAAGGAGCCTGGCGAGGGCTGGAGATAGGTTGTATCCCCCAGTCCCCACCCCTCCCTGCCCACAGAACTGCCCTCATATCCCTTCTCTTCCAGTTCGCTTTTGTGAGGCCAGAGAGACAGCTGGTGAGGTTTTCTCCTCACCACCTATGGGAAGGAGGCAGAGGGGTGGGGAGCTTGGGCTACTGGATCCAAGGTCAGGGTGGTGGCACTAACCTCAGATCTCTCTGTGCCAGCTGCAAGGGGGAGAGGGCAGGGTGCTGGGAGCCCTACCTCCAGCCTTGGATCCAGGAATCTGAACTCTCCAGATGCTGCTAGGGGCCATAGGTTTGCTGTCTTAATCTTTTGGGTTTTAGATAACATCTAAAGATATATATTTTTTTAAAAAAAGAACTTTCACCCTTAAATGGTGTTTTCAAGGGAACATTTCCACTTGACCATATATCTTACCTTCCATGCTGTTAAATGACCCGTGTAGGTTTTTTTGGGACTGACATAGACGTCAACTGTACAAGACCTCACTCTCCCCAACCATGAGGAATTTACATATGCCCTAACTACTCACCTCTGAAGGCTTTAGTACTCCTCCAACATGTCCATGAGAGTCCAGAAAGCTGCTCATTTAATTAAAAGTCAACTAATTAATTGAGGGAGTCCTTGAAATGCTCCCTTTCTGCCAGTTGCTATGGAAAGTATGCTTAGAGAAAGAAAACATATGTGTCATTTTTATTGCTCACTTCAGATTTACCCTGACATTCTAATTCCCTTTTGGACTTTATTCTTCTGCTCAAAAAAAGTAAAAAATGAAGAGGCTGCCTAGTCAATCTGTTTTTCAAAGTACAGACTGAGAATTCATTTATACCAAACAGCATGTTTTGTACACTAGCAGTGTAATCCTTTATATGTATACTCAGAAGTAAGCCCTAATGAGCTCTATGGGGCTAACTTCCAGATAAGAAAGTATAGCCTTGTAGCTTTGTAGAGTAATTCTGTGCATGGCTACGTAGAACCAAGTCCCACAGAGTTCAAAGGGATGTACTCAAATAAGTGTGTTCAAGATCAGAAATGATCACATGTGCAATAATCCAGAGGCATTTTTCCCCCTTTTTTTTTTTGGCATACCTAGGGGTACAATACACACAGACAAATGCATTTCTACAAGAGCTGTCTGCTTCTTCTCTGTGGTTTTAAAATATTGATATTTCTGGACATGGTCAAGGAAGTCACACTCACTTTATGCACACGTTCACACTACACTATGGACCATTGATGAAATGCAAGAGGATTCCTTGCAATAGTTTGCATACTCGCCCACTGTTTCCCATGGGCTATTAATTGCACAACATAAATAAATGCATAGCATCTATGAAGTGCTGTGACATTTGAGTTTGTGATGCAGCCAAAGGGAAACAAAATTTATTTTTGCACACATGCACACACATGGATTGTGCCCAGTTGTGCCCTTTCATGAACAGAATGATTCATTCCTCTCCCAGGTCTCTGCGAATGGAAGAGGAAAGGATGTAATTTCCACAATCCCTCCTTCCCCTTCCACCACATCCCACACTTCTCTGGAGACTCCACCAATTCTCCGGAGCAGATTTTTCTTCTTTTTTAATGGGTACAAGAGGTTCAGGGGGGATGATTCACCATCTTTTCGCTCTCCGTTATCTTGGCTGCCCAAAACGATGTCTTTTATAGGGTCTAAACGTTCAGAGTTGCTTTCCACCATTTCCACTCCACTTTTAAACTGGTTTTAAGAAAGGGATGTAAGGCCATTTCTACACCAGCCTGGTGTAGAGGGAGGGAGGGGGGAGGATCTCGCGATATCCTGATTGCGAGATCCTTGCCTTAGTCCACATGTGGGCGCGACATCCCTGGAAGAAGGAGGATGTCGCGCCTGCCATTTTTAAAATTTATTTTTTAAAGGAGCTGAGTGCACATGCGCTCTAACAAAAAGTGTGTGGTGGTGGTGTTTTTTTAAAAAGCCCAGACCCCACTTACCCCACCCCCAATTCCTCCCGGCCCGGTTCCTTCCCTCTGCTGCTACTCGCTGGGAGGAGGGAAGAAGCTGGGATGGGCGGCCACACCTCCCGGACGATCCTGAGACCACGGGAAGAATCGGATTTTCCCAGGCATTATTTATCCCTGGGAAAACCCGTGCTTGTCCTCCCTGCCCCTGGGGGTTCCTGTGAGTCATTTGGATGCACAAGGACTCAGCTGTGACCAGCCCACTTTTTCAGGCTGGTGTAGAAACCGCCTAAGAATGTTCTTCAAAGAAAGCCAGGGAGAGACAGAAACACACACACACACAGAAAAGTCTTTAGTGCACTTTTTGTGTCCTCATTTTGGAAATCTGGTTAAGTAGGCCATGTTAAGGACACCATTTTTCATCCATCTTAATGGCCTCTTGAATATGTTTTGATCCCTTCTACTGTTAAAGAAATTGCCAAATGGATCCATTTAAAGATGCACAAGGACACCTCAAGGAAAGGATCAAATCCTTTCCCTTAATGAAGAACACCGGCCATTTGAAAAGTGGAAGTTATCTTCAAACTGAAACACAAACTAAAACGAAATCCCTACCATCCCTAAAATAAAATGCGGCACTTAGAACCAGCTGACACAATTACCCTCCTTTTGCATAAGACTGGAATGCTCCAGCTTACTTAATGTGAACCGCAGTAAAGCCCATTTTGTTTCAACTAAGCTGATAAAACCTTTGCAAATTATTGGACCATTTCATTAAAGCAATGACATTAAAATGGTGTTAGGGCTGGAAAATAGGTGGACGCAACCCATTTCATTCTATGAAGCTTAGAGAGTGAACTGATGGGGCAGGTGCATGTGGGGGGGGGGGGGAGAGAAATATTCTTCTTGTAAAGGACTGCTGAATAAGCCAATTCATCCAAAGTGCATTAGTGGCTCATCTGCAATACGCCAGACATCTGCTCTATCTATTGATTGACCGCCATGAATATCATCTCTAGTTATCATGCTTGGCTGAGCTCCAGTTTTTGTGTGTGCAAAAGCCAGCGAGATTTTATGTTCCTTTTGCCTGGAACTTCCCCCTCCTCCCAAGAAACACCTGGATCAGGGCCGTCATCAAGGGTAAGAACATAAGAACATTAGAAGTGCCATGCTGGATCAGACCAAGGGTCCATCTAGTCCAGCACTCTGTTCACACAGTGGCCAACCAGCCATCAGCCAGGGAAGAAGAAGCAGGACATGGGTACAACAGCACCCTCCCACCCATGTTCCCCAGCAACTGGTGTACACAGGCTTATTGCCTCGAATACTGGAGGTAGCACACAACCATCAGGGCTAGTAGCCATTGATAGCCTTTGCCTCCGGGAATTTATACAACCCCTTTTTATAGCCATCCAAATTGGTGGCCATCACAACAACTTGTTGTAGTCAGTTCCATAATTTAACAATGTGCTGTGTGAAGAAGTACTTCTTTTTATTTGTCCTGGATCTCTCACCAATCAGTTTCATGGGATGACCCCAGGTTCTAGTATTTTGAGAGAGGGAGAAAAATGTCTCCCTGTCCACATTCTCCACACCACACATAATTTTGTACACTTCTACCATGAGGGAATCTACACGTCCTACTGAAGGCGCTTGCATGCGCCCCCAGTACGCCCCCAAAACGATGGTGTAGATTCTTGCCTACCTGCAGCCCAGAAGAGACGGAGGAGGCGGCGGCTGGGGAACCGGCCGCGTCCTTGCTGCCGCCGCCGCCTCCCTGCCGGCCTCCTGCTGCCGGGGTAAGAGCGACCCGGGTCGGAGAGCTCGGCGGAAGCCGAGTTCTCCGACATGGGTCGCTCTTACCCCAGCAGCAGGAGGCCGGCGGGGAGGCGGCAAGGACGCAGCAAGGACGCGGCCGGTTCCCCAGCCACTGCCTCCTCCGTCTCTTCTGGGCTGCAGGTAGGCAAGAATCTACACCATCGTTTTGGGGGCGTACTGGGGGCGCATGCAAGCGCCTTCAGTACGACGTGTAGATTCCCTCCAGGTCTCCCCTTAGCCTCCTTTTTTCCAAGCTAAACAATCCCAGTTTATGTAACCTTCTCTCATAGGGGAGATGCTCCAGCCCCTTAATCATTTTAGTTGCCCTTTTCTGCATTTTTTCCAGCTAAAAAAATATCCTTTTTTAGATGTGACCAGAACTGTACACAGTATTCTAAGTGTGGTCACACCATAGATTTGTATAAGGACAGTATGATACTGGCCATTTTATTCTCAGTTCCTTTTCTTACTCTCTTCCTTTTCTTGACATGGTTGGGCCATGCCAATGGCCCACACTTCAGCAGGGGTCCACTGACAAGAACTCCCCTGGAATTGTTCCTCCTCTACAACATTGTATGCTTCTTCTGGTGGAGATCTGTCATCTTATACTCTGTAAAGTCCCATGCACTCTGGTGGAGCTACATCATGATGGTGATGATGATCAGACCCTTGGTCTGATCCAGCATGGCTTTACTTATAGCCTTATGAAGGCCTGCCCAAACCTATGGTCCTCTCCATTGTGGAAATAGCTGCATCTATTGAAATTGGCCGGTGCAGATGTGGGGGAATTTCATTTCATTTTGGTTTTGATAAGGTTTTACCAAATTTTGCAAATGCCTTCATGTTTGGAAGAGTAATGTGGGAGAACGTGAAGCTGACAGATCCATCCGTGCTTATAATCTTAAGAAGTATCTTAAAACTTGTGTCTCTGAAGATACTTAAACAGGAATATTACAGACTCGTGTGTATGTGTGTTTAGATGTTTCAATTGAAGAAATGCACTGAACTATGGATTTTTGTTGCACTTCTATAGCTAGCTGTCAATGGCAACCACTGCTTGTGCTTTAAGAACCGTTAAAAAAGACTCTAAAGGAGCTTCCAGCAATCGTAAATTCTGAACCGATTCACATTATGGCAGGTGTGTGGAAGAAAAAGCTGTCTGAGGAATGATCTCATAGGCATTCTTTAGCATGGAACTGGCAAATATTCTGCGTCCGACACGCCTTTCTAAAAACAGCTCCTGTCTTCGCTGAGGCTGCTGCCCTCGTCTGCACTCCATGCCCCTCCCTCAATGTTTGCATTAAACGCACATGTGCTGTAGCTGGAGGCTGATGGCTTGAAGGCACATTCAGTGACTTTAAAAAAAATCAATGTGATGCAGGAATCGGCTTGGGAAAGATAGGATTTTGATCTCACATACCTTTTAATAAAGCTTTCTGGTGGGAGTTTGATTTTGCTCCAGCCTGCCCAGCGAGAGACCCACCAAGCTTGAATGCACAACATGACCAGTCTAGGGGAACTTCCCCTAAGGCCTCCTCCAGATGTGTTGTGATGCAACTCCCATAATTCCTAGCCAGCATGGTCATTGGCCATGCTGCCTAAGGATTATGAGAGTGACATCCCAACGCATCAGGATGGGCCCAAATTGGAGAAGCCTGGTGTGATAAGCTGTGAAAGAGAATGCCTCTTTGAGAAAGCTAAATATATTTTTCCCCAGCTACTCCTTAAAACAAGAGCTAGCTGGCTCATTACAGAGGGTGATGTTTTCTCATAGATAGTCCCAGGGCTCACCTACACCAAGCAGATATTCCACTATGAAAGTGGTATGAAAGTGGTATATAAAATGCAGGAGCCACACCACTGCTTTATAGCTGGACAACCGTCTGTCAGGGATGCTCTAGGGTGGATTCCTGCATTGAGCAGGGGGTTGGACTCGATGGCCTTGTAGGCCCCTTCCAACTCTGCTATTCTATGATTCTATAGTGGTATTGAAGGGCACTGACAACTGTTGGGGCCCATGACGCATGCCATATACTGCTTTCATACCACTTTCATAGTGTTATATCCTGCTTGGTGTAGATGTGTCAATGGGCTCCACCAGTTGTCAGTGCACTTCAGTACCGCTGTAAAGCAGTAGTGTAGATCCTGCAGTGCACTTCAATATCACTAGAAAGGAGTAGTGTGGCTCCTGCCTTTTATATACCGCTTTCATACCACTTTCATAGTGGAATATCCTGCTTGGTGTAGATGAGCCCCCAGTCTCAATTAGTCAGGATCTACCTTATTGCTCTAGAAGGGTTTGTAATGGTATTGACAACTGTTGGGGCCCAGGACACATTTCATATACTATTTTCAAACCATTTTCAAAGTGTTACATCTTGCTTGGTGTAGATCTGGCCCTTAGTCTCCAAACCAAATTTTCCTGTCTGTTGTCCGGCTTCACCCACAGAACTCCTTTTTTTTTCCTCCTACGTCCACCACAGCTTGTCCCACAGCTGTGGAATTCACTCCCCCGGCCACTGTGGTTAACCAAGAGCTTGGAGGTGTTTAAGAGAGGTTCAAAAATCTTTCTTTTTGAATAGAGGGCTTGGCTGGTTGTTCCTGAGGTAGTCAACAAGAAACCCATTTATTTACAATTATACAAAAGTTATAAAAAGGCTGATGTATCCCATAGTTGTTTAACAATAGTGGTGTTGGGTACTATAATACAATAACACAATAATTCCTATATCATTTACTTAAAGAATATACAAGTCTATAATATAGCCCAAATATTCTTTAAGTAAATGATATAGGAATTATTGTGTTATTGTATTATAGTACCCAACACCACTATTGTTAAACAACTATGGGATACATCAGCCTTTTTATAACTTTTGTATAATTGTAAACAAATGGGTTTCTTGTTGATCACCTCTATTCACTAGTGTGTTTGGTAGCTGCGTGCTTTCAGGCGCCTTATATATTAGTCATTTAAAAACTACTGCCTTCTATTTATTTGTGTTCCTGAGGTAGAGCATGCTGGTGGCCCTTGTAGTGGCCGCTATGTATTTTACACAGGTTTTTATCTTAAGCTTTTATTGTTTTAGGCCTTAGCTAGACTTCAGGATTATCCCAGGCAAATGGAGGGGTCGTCCCTGCCTGCTCCCGGGATCCCCTGTGTGTCATTTGGATGCACAGGGATGATCCTGGGATATAGGCCTGGTCTAGCCATGGCCAGTCTTTTTATTCCGTTTTCTATTAGGACTATTGTATTTATTGTATTTTTGTAAATGGCTGACCTATTTTATTTTATGTACAGTGCTTTGTAATAAACCACTGTATAAACTATTATTATATCCTCTCTTTTCTGGCTCAGGGCAGTTTTTCTAGATGGACATGATGGGCTTTGCCAAGTCATGCTGTCTTTTACAGATTCAGGAATTTCCTGACAATTGAGCATGTTTCAAGCGTGACTGCTTTCTGGATGTTGGGGTGGATGTATTTTGGTAGGCCCAGTTTCTGAAGGTTTTCGGAATGGCTTTTTGATGTGATGCCGGTGACTGATGTGACAAATGGAATAATTGTGACCATTTGTTGTTGCCATAGTTCTTTGACTTCCATGTCCAGTGGCATCATCATCATCATATTATTATTATTGTTGTTGTTGTTGTTAATAATATATTATTTCCTTTTGTTTTCATCTATTTTTATATTTTTCCCATTGTGGCTTGGAATTTGGGAATGCTGCAAATACTTAAAGGTAGAGTAGCAAGGCTAGCGAAACCTCCGCCCACACTTGGCCTCTTACAGCTGTTCTAAAGTTAGGTCCACATTTCACAACTGAGAACCTTTAGACAAATTGGGGAGGGGAATTCAGGGGATGAGAGAGGGACTGCTTACCTTCATTTGTAATGTTGGGGTCTGAGGAGAATACTCACCTGGGCTCCTCTGCCCTCCATTATGTCTGCACTCAACTCCAGGCTCAAAAAGATTCCACACATCTGATGAAAATCCAAAACTCACCCAGTTTCTGGGTTGTCCCCAATTTCTTGAGTGGTTTCCCCTTTTCCCCAACCAAATGTGCCAATAGCATCTCATTTCCTTTGCCCCATGGGATACCAAGGGAACCTTTCACCAGACCTCTACCCCAAAATCTGCATAGCTCCACCGCTGCTTCTATTTCTTGGTCACAACTGTGTGACAAAGAGATGAAAGCCAGGAACTGAGCTTTATATGAACAATTATCATTATTATTTTGTTTAGGCTCATAGAACTTCATTTCTTAAAAGGATGATTCTTAAAAGGATTTTAAAAAAAAGTCTACCCAGGGTCTACTGATATTTTAAACACCCTATTTTTTTAGAATGCAAAGCAATCCCTCCATTAAAATTTTGTCATTTGGGTTGCTTCCATTTCTGTGCTATGTGGCAAGCAGTGTTTTTTATTATTATTATTTTATTTTTTAAAGGTTGCTTATGGAAGACGGTTCTCTTTAGTAAACAGTTTTACAGTACTTTTTGGCTCTGTTCGCTCTTGGCATAGAAATAAGTTCACTTTCTTTTTTTATGAGAGAGCTCATTTATGTCTTATTCTGGGGCTTGGAAAATACACTTCAACTTAAAACAGCTCTCTGTGACATACTATAATGTCTGCTCAAAGGGCACAGGCAAAGAGTTATTTTTAATCTTCATCCCAAAATATTCCTCCATATCAAAAGGAATGTTTAATATTTGCAGTCAGTTAATACGGGAAATAGTCAGGTTGTCAACCTAAAGATGTTATTAGTTTATTAATCTTCTGTCATTAAATTAAGTGGCTTTAAAAGTATTAGACATTATTATTATTATTACTATTAATTTCTTAGATGCCTTTCTCAGAAAAGACTCAAGGTATCTTACAAAATTAAAACATTTTAAACAATTTAAAATAGCTACAAACAATTAACAATAATATACCATAACCCAATAAAGCAACTAAGAAAATGACCCTGTGTCCCCTAGACAGCATCTAGAGGGTCATAGAATTGTTCAGTTTCCTGGCTCCAAGGTCAGAGACAGGGCTTTGACCTCAGAGCCAGGAAACTGCACTCCCCATCCCCACCCCCACCCCCTTGCAGCAAGCATGGAGAGAATGTTGCCAGCTGATCCTACAAGCTTCAAATGCAAGCTCATAGAAGGGTAAAAGTGGGTGTGCTGATGGGTGGGAAGGGAAGGAGACTGAGAACAGGGGAATATGAGCTACCTTCAGCTGTATCCAGCCTCCTTCTCTCCCCTTCCCCAAAGCATCTGCTAGATGGGCAAAAATGCCCGTCTAGCTAAAATGTGAAGCAGAATACACAAACACCTACTGCTCTGCATTGGATACCCAAAAGCCTCAGAGTTTGGAGGCTTATGAGTACCCAGGGTGGACCTGACAGGATTGTGCCCTAAATTAAGAAGTCCATCATATACTGCCAAATTGTGTGGGAGTAGAGGAAAGTCTAAACCTGGCATTAACATGCAATGTTGATTCCAGGCATTGCTCACAATTGTGGGGCCCTCAACAAACAGGCCCAGTCAACAGAAGCAGGCTGTTTGGCTACTGAAGGGACGATTAATCTGATTCAGTAATGCTCTGTCATAGAATCAGAGAATAGTAGAGGGAGTTTCTCATGTATCACTTCTCAGTTTGAAACATGTGGTATGATCCCTGCTTTATTTATGTCGGGGATGCACAACCTGCAGCCCTGAGTTGTGCAAGTGGAAAGAAATTCTGATACATCCTTTAAAAAGAAAAAAAATCCAGTTCTGTCAATGAGTGGATGATAGAACACCAGACCCCTGACAATCCTCAAAATAATCCTCAAAATGGATTTAACAAAAACTGTGCATCCCTAGTAGGGTTGGGGAAGCTATTCCCTGGCTTTTGTGCTCACTCTTTCCCTGCTGCTAGTAGCAGCAGAGAAATCACAATTTCTCTGGCAATTGCTCAGGGTTAGGAGAGGCTGCCCCACTCACAATGACCCCTAGATCTCAGTGGTCAGAGAAGAGAAGTTGCATGCTGAGGGCTGCGTGTGCAAGGAGGATGAGTGAGTGTGTGTGTGTGTGTGTGTGTGTGTGTGTGTACATGCATATATTTTTCCTAGATCCCCAGATGACACCAGTTTTGGCTCCTAGGGGCAAAAAAGGGCTGTGCATCCTTGATTTACCTGGAACAGAGCAACATTTGAAGCTGCCTTATACTGAGTCCGTCCATTGGTCCATCTAGTCCAGTATTGTCAACACTGACTGGTAGCATCCCCTCTCCCTGGTTTCACGCACGATTCTTTCCTTGCCCTACCTGGAGAAGCCGGGGATCAAACCTGGGTCTTTCTGCATGCAAAGCAGATGGTCTACCACCTGTCATCAATCAATCTTTATTTACAGTCAACAGGCCATTAATGCAACATGTGAAGTACACACATATTGATAAAAACACATGTTAGTAGAAGAGGAAAGATACAAAATCTGTAAAAATGCTAATTAGTGAATGTAAAAGGGATAAGCAAACAGTCATGAGTGTTCTAGTGAGAATAACCACATCCAGAAATGTGGTCACTTGCTCAGTAACTGAGGGCCTTGCTAGACCAGGGGTTAGCACGGTGCGAGGCCCGTGCTTGTCCCTGTGCGTCCAGATGACGCACAGGGGATCCCGGCCTCAGCCAGGCCATGAGCTGGCACCACGCTAACGGGAACCGCTTGTAGCGTGGTTCATCCCGCGGTCCCGGCCTCAGGTCGGGCTGAGGCCAGGATCGCGGGCGTGTAGCCAGGTCCGCTGCTTTTCCCGGCTACTGGGTTTACTCCCGAGTACCCGGGAAAAGTGGCTGATGTGCCGCAGTGCTCCATAGGAGTGCTGCAGCCATCAGGGCTACGGTGGGGACATGGGAGGGGGGAATGGAGGCCGGGGAGATTGGAGAGAATCGCAGCACAGGGGACATCAGGGGGAGAATTGCGGGTGGGGGGGACATCAAGCGGGGGAAGGAGAATGGGGCCGGGGCGGGCGGGCAGGGGATCAGACATCGCTGGTGGGGGGGCAGGTGGGGGAAGGAGAATGGGGGTGGGGGGATCAGACATCACGGGTGTGGGGGCGGGCGGGGGAAGGAGAATGGGGCCGGGGGGAGATTGCAGATGGAGGGGAAGGAGATTTTTTAAAATAAAAAACCCTCCTTATCTTTCCTGCCTCCTGCCGCTTTAAAAATAAAAATATGGCGGCTGCAACAGCTCTCCGCCAGAGCTCGTCGCGTTTCGCGTCTGAATAAGGGCGAGATCTCGCGTTATTCATAATGTGAGGTCTCCCCTCCTCTCCCCCGGATTCTCACTTAGGTCTAGCAAGGCCCTGACTTATTGGTGTCCTGGATTACAACCATCTTGGGTATGCTTCCCCTAAAAGTTAAAAGAAAAGAAAAGAAAAGGTAACTATTGCAGCTATGGAGCATGTGAAGGGCCAAATTGAGCTTGTTTGCAAGCTCAGTTTGGCCCTTTTGGCACCCTGTAGGCATTATGGAATGCCAAAAGGGTTAAATTTAGCTTGCAAACAAATTAAATGCAACCATTGTAGCATTCTGTAGCGCTACAGAGCGATTTGCCACCGAATTGCAGCTGTAAACTAGCAATTTCTGCTGGGAGGGGAGCATCCTTGCCTTGTTCCTCGCATAGATGAATAAATAACTGTGAGAAGCTCTCATTCAAATCTGCGTGGCCTTGGAGAAAACAACTCGTTCTCTACTTTGGGTCCCTATCCACTGTATAAGGTGGGGATTTTAATAATAGGAACTCTCCTCTCCATGACCTGGGTAAGTTGTGGGAGGAGAAATGTAAAAAGTTCAAGGTTTTTTTAACCACCAAACAGCGCTCTGGTATACATTGTGCTGAAAACAGACAACAGTCCTAAGAGAATACAAAACTAAGAAAATAAACACATGGACACACCAATTGATTGAAAAAACAGAAGAGAAAAAGGAAACAATGGAAATTCATAGTCCTCCAGCTATAACAAATATAAAATATCTATCTATCTATATCTATGTATCTATCTATCTGTATTTCTAGGCCACCTTTAAGGGTGGAACCAAAAATGTATCAGTTACCTCGTGTGGCTTTCAGTGATGACATCACATATTCTTTCTTTGAACTGCCACAGTGGAATTTCTCAGTTGGTGCAGAATATAACAGTCTACAGTGCAATGTTTTTTTGGGGGGTTATTTTAAGATTTGATCATTAAAACTCTACCCAATAGGTGGTGTGCCTCTGGCTCAATCTAAGTCGATATTCATCATGTTTAGGGATGGACAGATGTCTGTTTCACATTCATTTCCCGCCCACCACATCCTTTCTGTGAAGAGATGTGCACATTTTGTTAAGTTTTTATCAAACAACGAACCAAAAAATCCTTACCCATCTGCACAAAACAAAATCAATAGGTACAGGTATTCCAGGGACGTAGAGGAGGGCCATGTACGTAACTGCCATGTAGCTGTTAAAGGTGAGAAACCTGCTGTCCTTGGTCCCACTGCCTCCCACCCCATGAAAAGACTATCAGTGGCTTCTAGCCTTGATGGCTAAGTGCAATCGCCAGGATCAGAGGTAGTAAGCATTGGGCAGGGTGTTGGACTCGATGGCCTTGTAGGCCCCTTCCAGCTCTGCTATTCTATGATTCTATGATTCTAAGCCTGCATACACCAGTTGCTGGGGAACATGGGAGGGAGGGGGCTGTTGCATCATGTCCTGCTAGTGGGTCCCTGGTCGACGGCTGGTTGACCATTGTGTGAAGAGAGTGCTGGACTAGATGGACCCTTGGTCTGATCCAGCATGGCTTTTCTTATGTTCTTATGAAAAGACATGTCCTTAAGAGTTGTCAGCAACATTTTACTGCATTGTTCGAGGAAAACAAAGAGTCTAGTAACAGTACTGAAATTCCTTAGATATTGGGTTTGGGGCGCCCCACACATTGCAACATGAGGGTCATGAATTCCAGTTGATTACGTGGACGTGGATGCATACATCTGGAGCTCCATGGCCTGCTGCTATCTGCTTGTGGTGCAGGAGCCAATAACCTGCGGTCCACTAACCTCATTTGGCTGTCAGTCTGATTCACAAACCAGTTAAGCTGGCATTCTTCTATCTAAGATGGTTTTGCCCCACTAACCTAAGTGGAACTGCACTGGCTTGAATCCAAGGATTCAAAGCAGGTCAGGCTATTAACTTGCAGGGCATGTGTGTGTGTGTGTAGGCGTGCAAATAGCAGGTAGGTGAGCGTTGAGTGAACTGTTTGTAGAAGTACTTTATTTTCTTGGCCTCACAGCTAACAGGACTGCCCTTGCTGAACTGAAGAAAAGACAGGCTGGACTTATTTCAGTCATAATTTGAAACCAGAGTTTAAACCAGCAAAAACAAAGAAGACGGATTTCACAGTCTGCAAAGTCATGTAGCTTTCATTGGATTTCATTTATTACTTTTCTATAGCCAAAGTTCTCTGGGTAGTTTAAGGAGATTAAACACCATAACAATACAGTATTGTTACGGAATATAAAAGCTATTTACATACAAAACATAACTCACCCACCTACCCCACACAGTATGTGTACAATGCTTAACTATCAACAAATATAGAATCATAGAATAGCAGAGTTGGAAGGGGCCTACAAGGCCATTGAGTCCAACCCCCTGCTCAATGCAGGAATCCACCCTAAAGCATCCCTGACAGATGGTTGTCCAGCTTGTTTTATCCCAAACAAGCATGTAGGATAACTAGTTATTGGAGCAAATGGACTTGTAACTAAAATAAGACTTTATAGAACCTAGGAGCTTAATGTAAAACAGGTGCAGGACATCAAACCTGGGTTAATTTTTTAGGCTGACCATATGAAATGGAGGACAGGGCTCCTGCATCTTTAGCAGTTGTACAGAAAAGAGAATTTCAGCGCATTCATTTGTATGCATGTAGCACCTGGTGAAATTCCCTCTTCATCACAACAGTTGAAGCTGCAGGAGCCCTGCCCTCTTTTGTATCTGGTCACTCTGGTATAGCTCCTGCAGCTTTAACTGTGACAGCTGCTGCTGTAGTCCAGCCAGCAGAATTCACAATGGCTGATGGGATACCAGCGGGAGGACTAATAGCCAACTCAACGCTGGCCTTAATTCACACCACAGTCGATTAAAATCATGTTGTGTGGGGATTACCCCCTCAATAATCAACCGTGGAGTTGGCTATTAACCCACCATTGACTATTGTGTTGTCCGAATGCAGCCAGTGCCTCTCCATGTACAAATACAAGAATGCTACACAAGACCACCTCCTTGATGGCTGATAGTCTACAACTCTCCAGAAGGAAGAACTTCTCCAGTTTGACACTTTCCATGGGACGTAAATGTCCATGGCACTTTGGTTGGTGGAGTTATAAAGATTCATGAGATGAAACTGAGCGCATTGCAGAGTAAAGGTGATGGATGGTACTATGGGTCACTCCTTAGCAAGTGGATTATTCGGGATGTCAACTGCACTGGATGATACAGGCCTTAGCTAGACCTAAGGATTATCCCAGGCAAATGGAGGGGTCATCCCTGCCTGCTCCCGGAATCCCCTGTGTGGCACTTAAATGCACAGGGATGATCCTGGACAATCCCGGGATATAGGCCTGGTCTAGCCATGGCCACAGACTAGTAACCCCAGGATATTCCACTATGAAAGCGGTATATAAAAGGCAGGAGCCACACTACTGCTTTATAATGGTAGTGAAGTGTACTGCAGGATCTACTCTACTGCTTTATAGTGGTACTGAAGTACACAGACAACTGTTGGGACCCATACCACATCTACACCAAGCAGGATATAACACTATGAAAGCAGTATGAAAGCAGTATATGGTATGTGTCAATGGGCCCCAACACTTGTCAATGTACTTCAATACTGCTATAAAGCAGGAGTGTGGCTCCTGCCTTTTATATACCACTTTCATAGTGGAATATCCTGCTTGGTGTAGATGAGCCCAAGATCTGATTTTACATAGGTTCTTTACTTTACTTTAATATTCCTTCCTTCCTTCCTTCCTTCCTTCCTTCCTTCCTTCCTTTCTTTTTTTACCCACATTGTTAGGATGATCTCTGAATAGTACACAGTTCATACATAGAAAAAGATCAGTGTTACACACTGCACAAGTGCAAAGCAAAGAGAGAAAGAAAGAAAGAAAGAAAGAAAGAAAGAAAGAAAGAGATAATGAACCTTTGAACCTTCTAAATTCAGAATGAGATTGTGCAGCATTAGTATGGCTTCCACAAATCTGCCAACAGACCTCTGGCAGGATTCCCAACTGGTACTTACCAAAGGAGAAACAAACCAAGAAAAATGCAACTTTTTATGCAGTTACACAGGACAGTATAAATCATGGTTTCTGGGTTATTATCACAGAAAGGATGGCCACTTAGGAATTGCTAAAAAAAAGGGGATGGTCCTTGAGCTGAATTCAAGGAAACATCTGAAGAGTTCTACAGCACTTGATACAGTGTTTGATATTTCCACCCTTAAATATTCTCAGAGAGTGAATGTCTCTCAATTAGGGCTGTGCTCCGCTCCGTTTCGGGTCGTAGAAGCAGGAGCGGAGCGGCCCGATTCGCCTCTGCCAAAGACGGAGCCGAATCGGGTTGGGGGAGCTGCGGATCGAGATGGAGCGGATTGAGACAAAGCGGATGACTTCGCCTTGATCCAGAGCTCCGAACACAGGTAAGTGGGAGGGAGGAGAGCTTACCTGGCGCCACCGCAGTCCGTGCAGTGATGGCGGCAGAACCAAGTAAGGGGGGAGGGGGGTTTACCTGCCTCCGTCGCAATCTGGCGCCGGCTTCAACTTCAACTGAGGGCCAGGCCTCAAACTGGAAGAGCAGGGCGCGGCCTGCTCTTCCGATTTGAGGCCTGGCCCTCAGTTGAAGCCGGCGCCGGACCACGACGGAGGCAGGTAAGTGGTGTTGGGAGGGTGCCTTACCTCGCTCTGCCGCCCACCGCTGCTGCGGTCCGTGTGGCAGCGGACGGCGAAGCCAGGTAAAGGGGGGAGGGGGACTTATTCACCCCTCATTTTGTCCCCCCTTTCCCACTTACCTGCCTCCGCCATGGAGATAAGTAAGTGGGGAATGGGGGCAAAATGGTGGGTGAATCTCGATCCGACCCTTCAGATCTCACTCCAGGATCCGATCTGGAGTGGGTCAGGGGAGGGTCGGATCAGCCTGAACTGGTTCAAGCCTGATCCAAAAGTTCCAGATCGGGCCACGAAGCGTTTTGGGGGGCTGGTGCACAGCCCTACTCTCAATCCATGTGGCTTGATTTCATAAGTCTCTCTCTCTCTCTCTCTCTCTCTCTCTCTCTCCCAATAAGATTTAAAGAGATTCTCCCAATGATGAGAATTGTTCAGGAACTAGCTGCATGTCACTGTTCAGGAACTAGCTGAATATCAAGGAAAAGAAAACGCTTCATTCTGCCCCCTTTCCTTGCTTGCGTACGCAAACAAAAAAAGGAGGATCCTCCACTTTCTCCTAACCACAAAACCACTTATTTAAAGAGGGAAATGGAAGCCAAACCCAAAGGTCCTGCCTGGAGCAGATGGCTCTTTCTTCCTTCTGACCTGCTCGTTCAGAGTATTCCATTCATGCAGTGGGCATAATGATATGATGACATGACTGTATATTTCCATTGGACGTGGCACTCCAAAAACCTTTGCCAGGAGGAGCAATTTTTAGAAGCTGGAGCCAGGGTATGAATTTCCCACTTGTGCGCTATCACAGGGGTTGCATTCTTGAGCATGAAAGAAGCTGAGGTCAAGTCGTGAGGCTTGTTTGCAATGCTTGGTTTACTCACCCACAAGGCAATGGCTTGCAGATCCAGGGAAGTCTCTCTGTTTGATGTGGAGAAAAAGGGAGCGTTATTTATGTGTTGTTGAGCGGCTGAGATGTATCGAGGAGGGAGAGAGAATTCCCGGCTAATGAGCCAGGGGCTGGAGAGCGTGCATGGCTGGTGAGGTAGTTTTTCAGAGCTGCGATCCAGTCCCTGTTCTCTGCACTGTCCACGTTCAACTTAGCAAAAGTAAGCAGACACCACATCTCAAAAAAACCAAAAACCAAACCAAGGGGATGGAGCCTCATCCCAGCTCACTTCCATCTCACCAGGTTGAAAGGGACTCAGTTGTGGTGGTGGAAAGCCAGGCATTTTTCCTCCACCCCTTTAAAACAAGATGGGGAGAGAGCCCCTACCTTGTCCTAAAGCAAAACTGTGATCACTGAGAAGCTTCTGGGACTGAAATTCTGCTTCAGAGCAAGTCGGGTGCTTCTCACCCACCTTGCTTTAAAGAAAAATAATACCACCGTCTTTTAGGCGCCACTGCACCACCAGATTTCGGTGGCATACCGCCATGTTCTTGCTTCCACTGCTCCAGCAAATTTAACAGTGGCAATGGGGCAGTGCTGGAGGCAGCCGAAAAGGTCAGGAGACCTGCATGGGGTGGGTGTTGTCCATCACTGATTTAGAGCCTGACAGTCCTTACTGTGGGGCGCATCCTGCTAACACTGGGCAAGTCTAGACGAGGGGGTGGAGGGCGACGACCTCGCAATTTTATGATTGCGAGATCGTCTCCCTCGTCTACACGTGGCGGACAATGTCCCAGGAGGAAGGGGATGCGCCCGCCATTTTGTTTTGTTTTTTCATTGGAGAAGAGCGTACGAGCGCTCCTGCGCAAAAGGTAGGTCTTTTTTTTAATAAAAAAAATGTTTTCCCGCTCCCCCCAACCCAACCCACCCCGGATGAACATGGAGCTTCTGAGGAGCTCCACACCCCACACCCAAGCCCTGGCTCCTCGCGGTTACTCGCAAGGAGCTGGGACAAACTGTGATTATTATTATTATTATTATTTATTTATTTATATAGCACCATCAGTGTACATGGTGCTGTACAGAGTAGAACAATAAAATAGCAAAACCCTGCCACATAGGCTTGCATTCTAATAAAATCACAATAAAACAATAAGAAGGGGAAGAGAATGCACCAAACAGGCACAGGGGAGAGTAAAACTAACAGTATAAAAGTAAGGTCAAAAACAAGTTCTAAAAGCTTTAGAAAAAAGAAAATGCCTGGCCACACGTCCCACGGTCTCGAAATCATCCCAAGACTGCGGGAAAAGCGGGGAAAATGGTTAGGGCGATATCCTGGGGCAAGGGAGGGATCCTGCTCACAGGATCCCCTGTGCATCATGTGGGTGCGCAGGGATGAACCGGGGTGATCCCCGGGATAAGCCCTCGTCTAGCCATGCCCACTGTGGCTTCCAGGTAAGCAAGCAAAGGTGTGGTGATAAGGGTTCAGACTGGAGTACTATGATTAGAGACCAAATCTGGACCCAATTTGGGAGTGAGATTATACTGTCGAATGCCTGGATGTCTTCATCAACATAATCTGGGTTTCTACAATTATTTACAGACTGAACTTGTGGACGGGGGCAATGGCTGCTAGGGCCGTCCACAACCCCCCTCTGACTCACCTCAGAGATAGTTTCAGTGCCTCCAAAACAGCCCCGATTCAACTTGGGGTGCTTCAGGGCTGAGCCGCCTCACTTCAGAACTGAATACAAAGTGAAGTTTGCTCCTCCCTCTTGCAGGCTCTTGGGCACCCACCACACATTTCTCTGTTCCATCCCTCCCTGCTCACCCCACCGAACGGGGAGCCGCCGCTGTGGGACTTATGTATGCCATCTGACCTCCTCTATGAGTACCACCTCGTATTCGGGCCAAGGTGGAGTGAATCAGCCTGCTTCACCTCAGAATCGGAGGCTCGGCTGAGGCGGTGCACAGACCTAGTGACTACCATTTATTGAAAGCAGAACAATCTTGGGAGAAATTATATATGATAATTGAACATTGTTTGTTTGTTTGTTTGTTTGTTTTTTACTCCTTAGGATCTGATCTTGGAGTCCTGCACACACTCGACTCTACCTATGCTGGCATAGAGCAACAGCTGAACGAGACGCTGAGGCAGCGAAGGCACGCTGGGGACAACGACTACAATATCGAAGTGCTTCTTGGTGTGGATGACTCTGTGGTCCGATTCCATGGCAAAGAGCACGTGCAGAACTACCTCCTCACCCTGATGAATATAGTGAGTGCGAGTCTCTCTATTTGTTTATCTATTTGTTTATGTATGGGGGATATATCCATCCCACCCAAGTGGCAGATATACTCGGGGTGTTTTTCAATAAAAAAAAGAAACTATATAGCAATCAAAACAATAAATACAACAATGAAAATATCAAAATATTAAAACTTTAGACGCACAAACCTATGGACTGTGTCCTCACTGCTCAGAAGCCCCCGAATCTGGAGGCTGAAGTATCATAGAATCATAGAACAGCAGAGTTGGAAGGGGCCTACAAGGCCATCGAGTCCAACCAATTCCTCAATGCACGAATCCACCCTAAAGCATCCCTGACAGATGGTTGTCCAGCTGCCTCTTGAAGGCCTCTAGTGTGGGAGAGCCCACAACCTCCCTAGGTAACTGGTTCCATTGTCATACTGCTCTAACAGTCAGGAAGTTTTTCCTGATGTCCAGCTGGACGTGAGCCCGTAATTCCGTGTCCTACACTCTGGGAGGATCGAGAAGAGATCCTAGCCCTCCTCTGTGTGACAACCTTTCAAGTATTTGAAGAGTGCTGTCATGTCTCCCCTCCATCTTCCCTTCTCCAGGCAGGGAGAGAGGAGTAGGAGAGAGAACCTTTGCCTCCCCATCTTCCAGTCTTTAAATTTTTGCTAGATGGTTTTTTTTAGCCAGTTTAGCGAGGGTGCTTCAGATAGGGTGGGAGGGAAGGAAGCTGGAGAAGTCTCTGGATATTATGTATCCTGGCCACTCCAGTCTCCACTCCTCCCCATTCACTGGAATGCCTACATCTTCCGCTCTTGGAGGTCAATTTTCCGACCCTGGAGAGGCAGCCGCCCTGTTTCTCTCTATTGACCTCAGAGGGGGACATCCAAGTCTGCAGCAGAGACCCTCCTCTTTCTGTGGATGTTCTCTGTACAATTCAGGTCTGCGAAATCAATGAGACTTAAGTTCATCATGACTGATCTTTCACATTGATTTCATTGGGGTCTAGGGATCTACAGATGGTGCAAAATCCATTCCGTCTGTGTTTCACAGATTCGTCCCATCCTCCGCCCATCAACAGAATCAGATTTTTTTCCCCAGTTTTCAAATTCGTGCAGATACAAATTTACACAAATTCACACATGTGCAAATTTCCCCAAAATGCACATCAGCCTATGCAGGAAATGTACATTAGGAGCTGGGTTATTGTTGTTGTTTTTATTTTTGCATCTACAACAAAACTTGCACAAAATTCCTGAAGGTTAGGTAGACACTCTGCAAGTTTGCGGACTCCAACTGACAAGGGAAAAGCCAGTCCGGTGTGAAATTCACAGGTCAATTTCATAAAAATCAGAACTAATTTGGTTCATTTGTGGATTTCTTTTAAGGGAGATTTACTTGGCCAACTTGATCTCACATGTAGTAGGTCAGAAGAAAAACTATGACTCTCCTTTCTTTTTCAACACAAGCTACAAGATAGCGTGAAGTCAATCATATACTGAAGACAAGGGCCATGATCCAGCTCTGGTTGAACACAACAGCTGACCTGGATTCAGGGATGCATATCCCATCTGCACCCCACCTCTCAAAAGAACAACAACCTGCAACTATGGGCCTTCCTAGATGGGGCTTTAGCCCGGTGCAAGCCCTGGGCTCACCCCTGTATGTCCAGATGACCTCCCTGGGCCTGGGGTAACCAGCACCACTTCAGGCCTGGTTTTTCCTGCAGGCTCGAGACTACAGGCGTGTAACCAGGTCCACTGCTTTTCCCAGCTACCGGATTTACTCCCTATTTCACTGCAGCCATCAGGGCTACAGTGGGGACATGTGGGGGCAGGAAACAGAGGCCAGGGAGATTGGGGGGAATCGTGGCCCAGGGGACATTGGGTGGGGGGGAACTGCAGGCAGGGGACATCGGGCTGGGGATTGGACATTGTGGGTGGGGTGGCGGGCAGGGGATCGGACATCGCGGGTGGGGGTGATGGGCAGGGGAAGGAGAATGGGGCCTGGGGGGAGATTGCGGACAGCGGGAAGGAGAACGGGGCCGGGGGGGGGGAGATCGCGGATGGAGGGGAAGGAGAACTTTTTTTAAAAAAACAACACCCCTACTTACCTTTCCTGGCTCCTGTGTTGCTGCCGCCGCTTTAAAACTAAAACAAAATGGCGGCCATGACAGCTCTCCTCCAGAGCTCGTTGCGGCTCATGTGTGAATAAGGGAGAGATCTCGCATTATTCATAACGCAAGGTCTCCCCTCCTCTCCTCCGGATTTTCCACCAGGGCTAGCAAGGCCCTAACTCAATGGGTCTGGGTGAAACACAGCCATACGCAAACTGATTGGAGTATTTAGTAATGATGCCTCCTTTTAGAAAGGCAGTTAGCAGAAAAAAACCCCCAAAAAAGGCCAAAGAAAATAAGCATTTCCCAGACCCACATGTACACAATGCTATCTTGGAATAAAAGGAAACCGCACCCTGCTTTGGTGAAGAAAAAGGAAAATGTTTTTAGTCACCAAAACTGTTCTTGCAGATGTAAATGCAGGTGCAGTGTAGAGTTTGTTCAGTCTATTTTGTGTTCCACGACACAGGCAGGAGTGAGAGAGCAAACGTGTGTGCTCCCAGCAATGGTGGAGGGGTGTGTGTGTGAGAGGAGGGAAACGAAGGGGAGGAGCAAAAGGAAGAAATCTCAGGAAACCACATTGTAGGCTATAAAGATCCTAAGGGAGCTGTGGTCAAAATTCCCATGAACTAGCTACCTACAACACTGCGTCTTTCCGATAACTTGCAGATGAGGATGCAATATTCCCAACACAACCCTGTATGCACATCAGCATTTGCAAGAAGCTGTTTCCACACCAAGATCCCTTTCTCTGCATCATAAGAACAACAGAAGAGCCCTGCTGGATCAGACCAAGGATCCATCTAGTCCAGCACTCTATTCCCCCAGTGGCCAAACAGATGTTGTCCAGGGACCCACAAGCAGGATACAAGTGCAACAGCACTCTCCCATCTACATCCCCCAGCAACTGGTGTGCATAGGCTTCTGCCTCTGGGAGGTAGCACATAGCCATCAGGACTAGCAGCCATTGATAACCTTCTCCTCCAGGAATTTATCCAACCCCCCTTTTAAAGCCATCCAAATTGGTGGCCATCACTACATCTTGTGGAAGTGAATTCCATAGTTTAACTATGCACTTGTGAAGAAGTCCTTCCTTTTATCTGTCCTCAATCTCCCACCAATCAGCTTCATAGGATCACCCCATTGGGTTCAAGTATTATGGGATAGGGAGAAAAATGTCTCCCTATCCACATGCTCAACAGAATGTGGAGCAAATATGCTTCATGGAATCTCTTCCTTTTGTTCTTGATTTGCTTCGATCAATTAAAGTCATGGTGGATTTTTAGCAGTGCAAAAATTAATCTCCCACGTTGGCTTTTATGTTTGATTATAATTATCCTTGCATTTTAAATGCCTTTGGAATATTGGTTTAGAGAGTTAACACAAAGAGTCTTCACTTTTCTAAGCCAGAATTGATTTGTTTTTATTCTCCAAATGGATTTGGCTATGATGGAAGAAGAAGAAGAAGAAGAAGAAGAAGAAGAAGAAGAAGAAGAAGAAGAAGAAGAAGAAGAAGAAGAAGGAGATGGAGAAATAGCTCCCTCTGTTGATAACATAGAATACCTCCTAATACTGTTATTAAATTTACTTAAGATTTGATCATGGAGGATAATATTTTCCTTTTGAGATGTCATGCCATATTTCATTCTATGGGATTCAGTGCTTTTAGATGTCAAATCTGCAAATGGTTTGGGCAACTAGGGACAGTGAACATGCACTATTTTATTTATTTATTTATTTATTCATTTATTTATTTTTACATATTTATACTGCCCAACAGCCTACAACTGGGCAGCTTACAACTAAAACCATAAAATCCAATTTAAAACTTTAAAATCACATAAAACCAGAAGAAGTTACAGTCCAGGGAAGGCTTGTTTAACCAGATATGTTTTTAGGAGGAGTTTAAAAGATATTACATTTTCCACCTCCCGAACTGCATGAGGGAGGGTTTCCCAGAGGGTGGGTGCCGCTACAGAGAAGGCCCTGCTGTTGAAGTTCTTCATGACAACATTCTCTTCATCTCGGAACGATGAGCCGGACCTCCTCTCAAGATTGTAAATGTCACCTGGGAAGGCGGTCTGCTAGGTTTCCTGGTCCCAAGTTGTTTAGGGCTTTATAAGATAATACCATGACCTTGTACATGGCTCGGTGGCTTGTTGAAGTCTCTGAATTTGTCCTCGAAGTTCATTTCCCCTCGTTTGGATTCCAGAACGTGAGCAGTAATTTTTTCCGACCAGAAAAAAATGTGCAGGAGGATACGAACCCAAGTCTAAAAACTATTGGACTATTTAACTTGCATATTTTTGCAACACTAGAGAATGCAGCATTTATTGAATAAATAGTCAGTCAAAGCAGGGATTTGATTGGCCAGTCAATATATTCAGGGCTAAGAAGGCGGCCTTAGCTAGACCTACCAGATAATCCTGGATGGAGGAGGGGTGATCTCGCATTGCAATTAATGTGAGATCTCCCCCTCGTTGACACGTAAGGTGCGAGGACCTCAGGAAGGGAGGCATCATGCCCGCCATTTTTTATATTTTTTAAAGGGGACAGAACGCACAAACGCTCATGCGCAATGGTAAGGTTTTTTTTTAAAGTTAAACTACTTTCCCCGCTCCCCCCCCACACACACACTACCTCCAATGGGCGCAGCGCTCCTGATGCACGCGGAGCTGGCTGAAGCCGCGGCAATGGGCCACACCTTCTGCGGTCCCGGGCTCAGCCCAGGACTGCAGAAAAACTGTGCCCAAAGGGGAGGGCTGTATCCCGGGGTCCCTGATCCCGGGATCCCCTGTGCGTCATCTGGATGCACAGGGCCGATCCTCCAAAACTACAATCATTTAGGCTTGTGGTATTTATTTATTTCAAATATTTCTATGCCACCTTTCAGGGCAAAGCTGTCCCAGGGTATCTCAAAGTACGTAATAAAACATACAGTCTAAGCATGTCATTACAATAAAACTAAAACTACAATCTAAGAACAGCACATTACTTCATGCAAAACCCATCTCCACCTGGAGAGGGTTTTTACCATTAAAGGCAGCCTAAAAATAAGTTTAAATAATGCAGTTTAGAAGGAAACAATTTAGAAGGGAAAAGCCCAGCAATAATGTACACTACTGAATAATGAAACTCGATCCAACATTTCTTTTTGAAAGCAGATAAAAATAACTGGGTTTTCATCGCGGCCAAATTCTAAACCCAGTATGAATGGGACCCAACCATATATCCCCTTGAGAGGGAGTCCCACAAGTAAACGGCCACCAATAAGAAGTCTCTGACCCTAGAGCCTGCAAATTTGATTGGTCTTGATGGCGGGTCCATGAAGAGGGCATCTGAAACCCATCTTAAGGTACAGACAGGGTTATACGGGTGACAGGGATCCTTGAGATAACTCATTGGATTGAACTGATCCATATATGACTTTGTTTGTGGTTTTATGACCATTTGCCAGATTTCTCTAAATTAAAAGGTGTGTTTGTTAAATCCAAAAGACCATTTATGAAGAGGTAACTTCGCAGTTGCAAAGCAACTTGATAGGCAGGTGAGGAGACTCTTACCTCTGCTAGTTCCTGGATTTTCTGATCAGGTGGAGAAGTGTGACAAAGTAAGGTTTCCCTCACCTTTGCAGGTGTGTAGTTTATTATGTAGTTTATTATGTACTTCAGGCACATAGAGGTAAACTATGAGTCATCTCAAACTCTGAGAATGCATCCAGTCTTAAACCTAAATTTGGAGTTGTTGTGTTTTTAAAGTCTTTGCATGAAACATTTTGTATGCACAGTTCTCCTAATGCATTCATCTTGTATACATCTGGCCCCAATATATGCATTTTTTGAGTAATTTCCCCAACATAACACATCTTTATTTCCTCTGATACACATCCTTGCACAATTCAGATATGAGCTGATCTTGAAGGATAATTGAGTATCAGTTCACATAGCGGTTTGAAAGTGTGCAATTTGGTATGTTGGCATTATTTAAAATGTGAACCAAATGAATTTCTCCACCATTGCTAAGGGAGATGCCATGATAGCATTCATGCACCAGATCATCACTACATGTGGTAACCCATGAAGCCACCTTCTGGGTTCAGATCTGCTTTAGCTGAGGAGGCTGATTGAAATGCTCCAGTGACTATCTGTCCCTTGCAACTGAAGCCTTTTTCTTTGCCAATAACCATTCTCACTCAACTCCCCCACCCCGCTGACGCCACAAAAAAGTGCTTTGCAAGCATAGCAGGGAAATCAATGCATCTTCAGCTTTAAATGGATGACCTGTGTCGATTTTTCATGAACCTTTCAAAAGCAGCTGAAGCAGAAGGCTTTCAAAGCTGTGAGCACTGCACGTGTCTGAGGGAAATGGATTGCTTCCAAGAAATACTGAGGGTTATGAGCTGTAGGGTCTCTGCACTTTAATGTAGACCTGTTTGGTGATGCCTGAAAAGAGACATGAGTCTCTGATGCGTCCTATGTGCATGTGCGTTGGGTACAGAGTCACTACTGAGAAGGACCGATCTCTTCTTGATATAAGGGCAGCGGTACATCTCCCTTGAGATTTGCTGTTCATTGTACAGTAACCAGCTGCCATAAAAAGACCTTCCTTCCTCATGTCGTGTTGTGGTTGGTGAGATGATATTTCATGGTTATGTTGCTTGAGAGGTGATCCAGGATTCACCCTCCTAGTAATGGTCTGAGAGAAGCCCCGGTGTGGTCAGTGTTATCCAGTTATCATGGTTCCAAAGGCATGGTTCTCCATGTGAGAAGCATTTGCCAAAAGCTGAAGGTGCCATGGCAACTTTCCTGGTCAGGCTGGCCAGGTGCCCTGCTTTGCAGAGGACAGTCCAAAAATTTGGAGAGAACAATCCTCTATTTGGAGGTGTCCTCTTTCCGAAGAGCTGTTCAGTCCAAATCTGGTTGCAGTCAAAGAGTCCTAAAGAGGAAGAGCAGTGAGGGAACATGAAGTTGACGATCAACAGTTAACATCTCGATGGCAAACTAAGCAGGCACAAATGTCACCTAGGGCTCATCTACACCAAGCAGATATCCCACTATGAAAGTGGTATGAAAGTAGTACATAAAAGGCAGGAGCCACACTACTGCTTTATAGTGGTATTGAAATGCCCTGACAACTGTTGGGGCCCATTGACACATACCATGTACTGCTTTCATACCACTTTCATAGTGTTATATCCTGCTTGATGTAGATGTGTCAATGGGCCCCAGCAGTTGTCAGTGCACTTCAGTACCACTATGAAGCAGTAGTGTGGCTCCTGCCTTTTATATACCACATTCATACCGCTTTCATAGTGGAATATCCTGGTTGGTATAGATGAGTCAGTCTTTTTCACTCTAGGGGGATGTATTATATTTATATTTAAATTATAGTTATTATTTCTAAATTTGCACTTATACAAATACATTTGCTATGGGCTTCAGAAGCCCAATTTAATATTGTTCAAAGATTAGTAGACCTAGGTCTACAACATTTAAGAACTGCTGCTAACAAATCCTGGTCTCCATTGCTCTATAATAACTGCAATAACTACAAACTCACTGCAGCTTCATATCTGCACGAGTTAACCATTCCAAAGTGCAGAAGAGCATTTATCTTTGCTCGCTTTAATGTGTTGCCATCAGCACTAATAGAAGGACGATTTAATAAAATCCCGGTTGATGAACAGAGATGTCTCTGTGGTTCTGGAGCAATAGAATCTGTCGAACATGTCATTTTGCATTGTAACATTTATAAGGAATGTGGGGAAAAAGCTCACCTTTCCCTTATTAACAGCCTTTTCTGGAAGTAACACCACAACTTTGGTATCAATTTGTTTAAGGGATGTGTCCTCCCATATTACTGAAAGGGTCTCTAAGGCCACAGCTAGACCTAAGGTTTATCCTGGGATCATCCAGGGTTTGTAATGGCACATCAATGTTCAGATACAATGTGAGGAAAATTGCTTTCCTATGAAAAAGGGTAGCTCAGGATAAGATGTATAGTTATTGATTTAGGGCACAATACTTTGCATGTTAAGACAGGAAAAAAAATCACTACAACTCCCAGCATTCCCTAGCCAAGGGAATGTTGGGAACTACAGAGCTTTTTTCCTGTCTGAACATGCATAGAATTGCACTATTAGAGCACTTTCATTTTGAGCATTTAATGCTGCCTGCATGGGGCATTCTCATGTAGTGCAAGCTGGAATCCCTTATAACCATCATAACTTTACCTAACATTTCCTCCTTACAATATTCCCACACTAGCGTAAGGTCGCACATTATTATTCCCAAACATTTTTTTTTTAAAAAAAAAACATTTCTCAATAAAACTTGAAACATTCTGGTCTGCCATCTCTAATTCTAATGATGGCCACAGCTAGACCTAAGGTTTATCCTGGGATCATCCAGGGTTCGCCCTTGCCTGAGCACTGGATCCCCTGTGTGTCACCTAGATGAACAGGTTTGGCCCCTGGACGATCCAGCGATCCAGGTCTAGCTATGGCCTAAGTTTCTAATGACCTCAATGCAAATTAGAAAAACAACATTTCAATCCTCCTAAGAGAAGGAACTCTACAAAGCTGTATTTTGTTCTCATGTCACTTTTTATCTATAATTTGTATGTTTTATATTGATTTTGCTTATCTGTGACTGTAATACTTGATTGATTGATTGATTGATTGATTGATTGATTGATTGGAAACACATTTGCACATGCAGGAGGTTTGCACATTGCTGCCCAACTTTGCCCTCTTTTTTGGCGACGCATATGTGGCCACCCTAAATCCACTCCCTCGACCTTCTTGAGCCTGGTGATGGAGCCAGACCAGTCCTGATACGACGCTGGAGATAACAGGGGACCTTTGTTCTTCTGGATACCTGAAACAACAGGATGTCATTCCTTGTGGGTTTTGCATAAATTCCTGGAGGAGAAGGCTATCAGTGGGTACTAGCCCTGATGACTTTGTGCTCACTTTTGTATCAGAGGCAGTAAACCTATATACAGCTGTTGCTGGGGAATATAGGTAGTAGGGTGCTGTCGCACATGTGTCCTGCTTGTGGATTCCTGGTCGACAGCTGGTTGGCCGCTGTGTGAACAGAATGCTGGACTAGATGGACCTTTGGTTTGATCCAGCAGGGCTCTTCTTATATCCATATGTTCTTATTCTTACTGATAGATGTGTGTGTGTGTTTCTTTCCCCTTCCTATCTGTGTCTCTTTCCCCCCCCTCCCCTTAGGTGAATGAAATTTACCATGACGAATCCCTGGGAGTCCACATAAATGTTGTGCTGGTTAGAATGATGATGTTGGGCTATGCCAAGGTAAATAAACCAGGTGAATGGTTCATCTATCTCCTTTCTCATTCAAATTGCTCTTACAGGGTGGGCTGGTACTGTGTATGCTTTTTGCAGCTAGGACAATATATGTATCGGTGTGTGCATGCAAGCACATATCTACTGTATCTCTTTGATTGTAAGTTGCCATCGATTGTAAGAGGCACACTAATTTCAGTACCACCAACAGAAAAAAAAAGCTTTGATTCTAAGAATAATAATTGCACCCGCGATTCTAAGATGCACCCCGTTGTTAGAGATGTTTATATGGGGGAAAAAGTGAGTCTTAAATTCGAAGAAATACAGTATATGTTGCAGGAAAGCTGATTGAGTGAGAGCCCCCTGCTGGTGGTTTCAGGGGGTGGGGGGTTAGTCGAAATGGATGTGATGCTAAGGATCTGTGATCAGAGTTCTTGAGGTCTGTTTGATACACAATTTCAACCATTTTCATCATGAAAGCACTCTCAGCAGGGGATGTCACTATTTGATTGGAGAAGCAATGCTGGGGGTGGGAGTTTAACCCCTTACCCTATTTATTCCTGATATGTGTACACCACCAGATAAGAATGGTTCTCTAGTAGCTTACAGTAAAAATAGAACTCTTCAGCTAGGAAGGCTGGTCACTGGTACTCCTAGGGGGGACCACATTACACCAGTTTTAAAATCTCTTCACTGGCTGCCAATTAGTTTCCGGGCGAATTATAAAGCGTTGGTTATCACCTTTGAAGCCCTACATGGTTTGGGTCCAGGCTACCTGAGGGATCGCCTTCTCCCGTACAATCCGCCCCACACACTCAGGTCCTCTGGGAAGAATTTACTCCAGCCAACAAAAACAAGGCTGACAACTATTACCCAGAGGACCTTCTCTTCTGCTGCTCCCAGGCTGTGGAATGGCCTGCCGGAGGAGATCCGTCAACTTAACAGTCTTTTAGCATTTAAAAAAGCGATAAAGACTAATCTATTCTGGCAGGCCTATCCAGTGGAATTTTAGGATGTTTTTAGGATGTTTTAATCATGTATACTATGTTTTAAATCAGTTTTTATGTGTTTTATATTCATTGTTGTTCCCCGCCTCGATCCAAGTGGAGAGGCGGGTAAGAAATGTATTATTATTATTATTATTATTATTATTATTATTATTATTATTATTATTATTATGTTGTCAAGGTTGAGCAGACCCTCACCCAGTACTTCTCATCCAATGAGATATCAGAACACTCTGCAGATGCTTTAAAGTTGAGATGGATTTGGGGGATTCAGGAGATTTGGACACTGATCTTGGATCTTGAATCTGGGATGAGGAAGGGGTGGGAGAGAGATGCACCCCGCCTGAGGATACTCCAGGCTATCCAAAATTACCAAATTGAAATCCCCTGCCCGATGGAACCGAAATTCAGACAAGCTGGAATCTATGATCTGTTGCGCACATTTGCACAATTCGTCTAACTTTGTGGAATTTATCTTGCAATGAGATTGCAAAGAGTTTTCTGTTTTTAATAGACATTGGGCGTGTCCAAGGGGCTTTGTAGGATATTGACATCACCTACCACCTCCACTGGGTCACTGGAACTCTGCCATCCCCTTCGGCTTCTGCGGTTTCAGCTGGCATTGCTCAAGCATTTTAAAGATTTCTTTGCAGTCATGAGATACAAGGGACCTGTTTTTAAATTTGAAAGCAGAGGTTCTCGGGAAACTGAATTCACATACTGCATTTCCCCCCTTGCTTCTCACAGAATCACAACATAGGATTATTATTATTATTATTATTATTATATTTATTTATTTATTTATTTATATAGCACCATCAATGTACATGGTGCTGTACAGAGTAAAACAATAAAATAGCAAAACCCTGCCGCATAGGCTTACATTCTAATAAAATTATAATAAAACAATAAGAAGGGGAAGAGAATGCACCAAACAGGCAGTATAAAAGTCAGAGCAAAATCAAGTTTTAAAAGCTTTAGGAAAAAGAAAAGAAAAAGAAAAAGATTGAATTCTCTAACTTCCCCTTGGAGGAAACTGGCAGAAAGTTGGAGTACAAGGCAGGGCAAAGGTGTTTTGCCATCCAGTGGCTGCCATGTTCTCCAATCGAAGCAAAGCCTGGAAATAGGGACGCAGGAAAAGTTCATTTAGATTTGTTTTTATTTCGAATTTTTCCTCTTCACAACCCCAAATGCAAATGTGAAGGGGTGGGGCATAGTTTTCCGGAAAAGCTCACAAGTTCCCAAACTTGCATTTGCATTCAAAAGTGTGCCTTTTTTTAATGCACACTTTAAAGTGCACTTTTGGGAGTGAGATGAACAAAGGTCAGAGATAAAAATCGAAGAATCTCGACGAACTCAAACCTTGCTGATTCTCCCAACCTTAGTGGCGATTGTCTTCCACTCAGTGGAGAAAAAAAGCCTGCCATCTGCATGAACTGATAGAGGTTAGAAAGTATAGCATATGCCAGTGGAGGCTGGTGGCTTCAATGTCAGTGGGGCAGTGAATCCGCTCTGGGTTTCAGTCAGAGTGTCAAACCTGTTTTCAGGGCTAGGGTTCAGCAGCTTGGGTAACTCCTTTAGAGTGCTTACTGGCTCTGAATAAAACCCAGGTAGGATTCACCACCCCACTGACACTGGAGTCATCAGCCTCTACTCAGATTCACTGGCCCATTTGTTTCTCATTGACTGCATTTTGGCTATAATTCTATTGGCACTCACTACTTGAGTTTGCTATTAGAAGGAGTGATGGCAGCCCTATACACCTGGAGCCGGACATTTTACAGTCCAGAATTCTGCCACTTCAGTCTGCATGATCTACAGCAGGGTTGTCTGTGTTCTTTATGTTACACAGCTGTTTGTCTCTCTACAAAGAAACACACTGATATATATATACACCGGTTATTCATCCATATCACTATGACATTATTTAACAGAGCGGCATAAAATGTTTGGGGTGGATGAAAGGACAACCTCATTGTTGTCCTCAAGTGCTAATAAATATTTACTGCCTTTGCATTTGCACACACCGCACATGTGCATATGCAGAGCTCTTCGTGTTGTCTATGTGTCTGTGTGTCATTGCTCTTAGACTTATCTTCCAAGAGTAGTACATTTCCCTCCGGCATTTTGGAATGTAAGCAAACCCCAGCTGTGTGGTCCCAGTGGTCACGGCTGAACAGCTGTCTCACTCTGGGCGCTTGTTCTGCGTGTGGCTTCTTCTGTAGAGAACGGGATCCCAAACTCATTAGTTTGATAAAGAATATAAACATTGGAGATAATGGTTTCTGCAGAGTTTCTAAACGCAGCTTTCACAAGCAGACCCACATGCCTGGACCCAAGAGAACACCAAACAAACCTCAATACAAGGATGTTTACAGCAGAAGATTCAGTTCAAATCACTTAACGCCTTATAGGAGGAGGAAATTGCCACATGATGTCACATCCTGTGCCGAGATTCCGGAGGTCTTATTGGGAAGAGGGAAAGAACTTGAAAGGGGATGTCATGGCAGGCTTGTGTCTCGTAATGTTTAGCTTCTCTCAGAGGGAGGGGGGACCAATGAACAGAACCATGTTTTTGCTGAATGATCAATATTGTTTGCCCGAGGGCTATGCATGCACAGTCCCCCGATTTGGCTCGAAGGCAGATTCGGAGATCCCAAATTGGCTACGATTTGACTTGGGGCGCCACTTGGGCCCACTTCAGATTCGGTTCTGAGTCTGAAGCAGGCCAGGATGTCCAGTCAACTGGGAGTCCATTGGACCTGCCTCCTGCCCACCCAACTTACAGTAGATCTATGACAGGCGCAGAGCGGCTCTCATAGAGGAAGGGCAGCTCGCCGGCATGCACAAAGGCTTGCGGGAGGAGAGGGAGACAGTGGCTGGCAATTGGGCTGAATTGGCCCGAAGCACTTCCTCTGCTTCGGGCTGAGGCAACCCAATCCAGTCCAGCCCAAATCTGCCCATATCAACTCGGATTCAGGGTTCAGGACCAAGGTAAAGCACACCCCTAATTTCAACAGTGACTAAGAAGTTGTCATCCAGTGGGAATAGAGTGCTTAATGGAATTCCACATGTGGAGTTCTCCAGGGCCATCACATTCAGGATGGCTGTGAAGTCCTTGCAACACAATAATTGTTGTGAACATCCCAGTGAGCTTCAGCTTTGGGGCAGTATAGAAATGAAATGATACCTGATGGTCGAGATCTTGTTCTGATTTCTATTTTCCATTCTCTCCTAGTCCATCAGCCTCATTGAACGAGGAAATCCATCAAGAAGCCTGGAGAATGTGTGCCGTTGGGCGTACCAGCAACAAAAAACAGACTTAAGTCATTCAGAGCACCACGATCATGCCATCTTTCTAACCAGGCAAGATTTTGGACCAGCTGGAATGCAAGGTAATGCGATCAAGGCTCTTCCATGTATGTATATGTGCAAGTGTTTCTGTGTGTGTGAAAGACAAACAAACTACTGCTAATCTGTATACAAGACACTCTGTTCTGTATTAGCTCAATTGTCTATTCTATCTGGAAGGTGAGAAATGGTTAAATCCCAATCAAAACTGGACTGCAACAAATTTCTTATGAATGGGAGTAATTGCTGTACAGAGTTCGGCTAATTTTAATTTTTTATGTAATAATGTGTGATAATATGTGTTAGGCTAAAACCCATTCAGGGTAGCCATGAATAAAATTTGTATTTGTATTTGTAACTCCTAGTCAATAGGGTTATGATGAAGTTTTGATGGAACAGGAAATACTGTAGCCAGACTGTTGTCTGGGGCTGGTTATAGGGAGCTTTACAACAGCTTCACTGGATACTGGTCTGTTTCTGGGCACAACTCAAAATGCTGTTTATGATCTTTGAAGTTGGCCTGTGCACACACATCCCTCATTTGCCTTGGAAGCCAATTCAGAGCTTCCGGACCAACTCTCCTGGAGGATGTATGGCACACCGGTGCCTGTGGAGGCTTCAGGTAAGTCCCACAGGCTTGTCAGCAGGTGGCAGCGGCTGGCCATTGGGCAGAATCAGCCCAAAGTGCTATGGCTGCTTTGGGCTGAGTCAGCACAATCTAGTCCCAGACCGGATTCGGGTTGAGGTGGGCCGAATTGGCTGCTTCCACTCAGATTCGGAGTTTGGGACCGAGGTGAAGCACACCACTATTCTAAAAATCTCTTCTCTCAGTCCTGATGCCATCAGATCTAATCGGGAGGCCCATTTGACAGTGCCTAAGGTTTGACCCACAGCAACCGGAGTGTGGGCATTCTTGATGCAGACACCCCAATTGTGGGACTCCCCACCTGTTTATATGCAGCCAGTGCCGAGCCTTGCAAGCTTTCAGCAATTGCCAAAGACTGATTTGTTCACCCAGGCTTTGGATTGGATCTGTGTTGCTGTGTCTTGTAAACATACTTATCTGTGTTACTGTACTGTCCCGTTTTTTCATTGGTGGATGTTGCATCAATTTATTGTGTTTTATTGGCTTTATATCCTCCTTTGGGCTTATTTTATAATAATCAATCAATGGAAATACATTTGGTAGGCTATGAAAGGGGGCCTTCTCAGTGGCTGTTCTGGGACTCTGGAACTCCCTGCCAATGGAGGCTAGGTTGGCCCTCTCTTGGTCCTTCTGCAAGCAGGACAGTTGGAGATGTATTTCATTCAGGCAGGGTGCAAGCCGCCCTGTTGCTGAAAGAAGTTTTAATTTTAATTCTTTTGTTGTTGTGTTTTTAATTTGCACTTAGGTTAAATTTTGATTAATATTTTGTTTTTAATCTGTATTTTACTATATTTAGCCACTTTGATGGTCATTTTTTGCTCCAAAGGCATGGCATGCATATATACAGGTTCCTGTGATGCAACAGAAAATATGTATTTTTCTGTTGCACGTCAGAAACGTAAAGAAATGCCTCCTTCTGCACTCATTAACATTGGCAACAAATTTGTTCTTTGAGTAGGTTAAGAACAGTAGCGATACCTTTGGGCAGATTAAGAAATACGGGGATGGTTTGTTTGTTTTCAAATCCCAATCTTTAACACTTTCAACAGGATATGCTCCAGTAACAGGCATGTGTCACCCTGTCAGGAGCTGCACTCTTAACCATGAAGATGGATTTTCTTCTGCCTTTGTGGTCGCCCATGAAACTGGCCATGTGTAAGTCTTGCTACCAAATAGCTTTCATTGAACTGCTTTTAAATTTGAATTTGCATTGATACGTTCTGAAAGAGGTGTGTGTTTGGTTGTTTGGTTGTTGGTTTTTCCAAATGTTGCCTCCTTAATAGATTAAGCCTCATGTGGCGCAGAGTGGTAAGCAGCAGTTACTGCAGCCGAAACTCTCCCCACGGCCTGAGTTCGATCCCAGCGGAAGCTGGTTCTCAGGCAGATGGCTCAGGTCGACTCAGCCTTCCATCCTTCCGAGGTCGGTAAAATGAGTACCCAGCTAGCTGGGGGAAAGGTAACTGTGACTGGGGAAGGCAATGGCAAACCACCCCGCTGCAAAGTCTGCCAAGAAAACCTCAGCGAAAGCAGGCGTCCCTCGAGGAGTCAGCAATTACTCAAGTGCTTTGCACGAGAGGTTCCTTTCCTTTCCCTAATAGATTAATGCTTACTATGAGCCCTTTGGGTACAGTGTACTACATAAAAATGACATATAAAAATAATCAATAAGTTATTATTATTATTATTATTATTATTATTATTATTATTAACATTTATTTATTATTTATTTATTTAAAACATTTGTATCCCGCCCTATATCATTAAGATCTCAGGGTGGCATACAGATAAAAACATACAGTATAAAACAATAAATATGCACAGTTAAAACAAATTGAACCACCCCGTAGCCGAAGATCTCTGGGCAGCGTACAAAGATTAAAAACAGTGAACATTAAAAACAAATATACAAAATTTAATACAATAATAATAATAATAATAATAATAATAATAATAATAAAAATTATTTCCTGCCCGCGTCTCCATTTTGATCGAGGTAGGGAACAACGATAAACGATAAAATACATAATAATTAAAACATAATATACATTGTTAAAAACTTCCTAAAAAACATCCTAAAAACATTTTAAAAACATCTTAAAATTCCACTGGATAGGCTTGCCAGAACATATCAGTCTTTATGTCTTTCTTGATTGCTAAAAGACTGTTAAGTTGATGAGTCTCCTCCGGCAGGCCATTCCACAGTCTGGGAGCAGCAGAAGAGAAGGGTAACAGTTGTTAATCTAGTTTTTGCTAGCTGAAGTAGATTTTTCCCAGAGGACCTGAGTGTGCAAGGCGGATTATACAGGAGAAGGCGATCCCACAGTTAGCCTGGACCCAAACCGTGTAGGGCTTTAAAGGTGATAACCAACACTTTATACTTTGCTCAGAAACTAATTTGCAGCCAGTGAAGAGATTTTAAAACTGGTCTGTTTAAAACAGACAATATCCATTTAAAACAACTATTCCAGGGTCAGTTAAGAAAAAAAACTCAGCATATGTAGCTACGGCTATTGGGCGGTATAGAAATGTAATAAATAAATAAATGTTGTTAAATAATAGTGTGAATGACTGAATGAATAGGGGTCTGCAACTAGACATCCCAGAACTAAATCTACCATATGATGTGTGTTTAACAGCCCTCTTCCTTCCCCAGTTTCCAAGCAAAAGAATTGAGATGGTAGTGGTTTCTATGGCAACAGAACCTGCTTCCAGGTATGGGTGGGGGGGGGCAGAAATTACTCAGAATCCATTCCTTTCTCAGAGTGGTCCTCCAAGGCAGAAATGAGTGGCTGACCCAGCACAATCACTAGCCACTTCTGATGAGAGTTGTAATCCAAAAGCTCTGGAGGAAACCAAGTTGGGGAAGACTGAATAGTTCTCACTGTGGTGGGTAAAGTATAGCGAGGGCTATACCACTTTATACTGAAAGTCTGTTTCCACATACAGAAAAAAAATATCTCCGGAGAAACTCGCACGTGACAGAACCTCTGTCATTTCCGAAGAGGGGAGGGATTTGGGGGGGTATGGAGGAGTGCTCCCTCATGTGAACCCCCAACTGAAATCTGAAATGGTAGAGCACAGATGCAAATTCACCGCTGCTGAGTTTGGCTCCATGAAATTCAAGCGACTCTGGATTTGACAGAGCGACAGGTCCTTAACATGCAACAGCAGCTTTTTGCTGGCTCACCTGGCTTGATCTTTAGCCCAGCCTGGTCAACTTTATGAGAGCAGAAGATTATTCAAGCCCCTTAATATATTTAAGGCAGTTTTCTCCTCCCCGCCCCCATTAATTCCAACATGATGGTCTTTGATTTCAGGTTGGGAATGGAACATGACGGACAAGGGAACCGGTGCGGGGATGAGACAGCAATGGGAAGCGTCATGGCTCCGTTGGTGCAGGCAGCTTTCCACCGATACCACTGGTCCCGGTGCAGCGGCCAAGAACTCAAAAGATACATACAGTAAGGTCCAGTGTGTGGCTAGCGGATGCTGTCCTGTGGGGCAGAGAATACCTGGAGCAAGGCTGGGGAGAAAGGGAGAAAGGTCAGAGTCTGGCTGGTGCCCACCCAGAGGACAGAACCTGACCTGGAAGCATTTATAATCAGGTCAGGAGGACCAATGGACAGAAGCCAGCAGAACCATGTTAGGGCAAAGAAGAACAACTCCATCCCCTTCTTTCTTTGCAACCTGCAGCAACTCATGCCAAGGGGTATCAATGCACAGGTAGGGGGCTTCTAATTCAACTCCAAGGCCCTTTCTACACCTCAAGGTTATCCTAGGAAAATGGAGGGATCGTTCCTGTCTGCTCCCAGGATCTCCTGTGTGGCATTTGGATGCACAGGAGCTATCCCGGGATATAGGGCTGGTGTAGACATGTCCCTGGTAATCAGACATTGGCTCAACTTAGACAACACATTTCTCTATGGCGGTTTTAGAACTCCATGGTGGAGTTTTTACACCACCGTTGAGAAATATGTTGGCTGGTGGGAAAACTCCACTCAACGGTGGAGTTGGGTTTTTTTTTAGAAAACACTCCATGCTGAATATCCATCCTGTGCAGAGGAGAATTCCTGCACAATCGTTGAGTTGTGTGTTGTGTGGAGGGCTCCGTGGAGTTTCCCATTGTGTTGAGTGAACTTTACTCGCTGGCTACAGAGTTCTCTGGCAAGACCGGCGAAAGGAGGGAGTGCCACTCCAGGAGAGCCACCAGGATTGTTGGTTCTTTCAGCAATGGCTGATGGGATACCATTGGGAAGACCAGGAGAGGAGAGAGGGTGGAGGAACTGTCAATCAAACATTGTGTTGCCTTTTACTCAACTCCACAGGGGCCCACAGTCACACAACGGTGGAGTTAGAACATGTTGTGTGGTGAGTGCCCCCTACAAACTCAACCGCTGAGTGGAGTTTTCCCACTGCGTGGAGAAATGTGTTGTCTGAGCTGAACCATTGACTTTTTAAGGAGTGTTAGTGAGGCAACAGATGCACCTGCTTGAAGACCCACTGTGTGGAAAGTCTGGGGGTAATGGATAGCAATGGGGAAAAGCTCAACTGTCTGATTCCATTTTTGAGTGTGGTAAGCTGTCCTCTTTTCCCAAAAATGCTTGAAATGTTTATTCTGAGCATGGTTATGATCCACGTGTGGGATCCTGTTCTGACTTTCATGATGCCTTTGGGAGTGTGATGGAATTCCCTCCCCTCCACAGAAACTGTGAGGCTGCTCACCCCTCCCTCATATTTCAAGTGAGCATTGCAAGCCAAGAAATACGTGGTGACATTACTAGTCGCGGCCATAGAACTTCTGCAGGAATGTATGAGAAATGTATGTTTCAGTTTGGTTTTGATCAGGATTTACCCAGTTCACACCTTCCAGATCGAGAAGGGACTGAAACTCAATCTATGGTCAAAGTCTGTACATTTTTAGCTTGCAATGCGATTCACAGACCAAACAAAGAAAAAACATTCTTTGGCAACATGTGTCCATTTGAGAAAAGTGCCTGGGAAAAAATGCATACTTTTGAAAACTGTGCACAAATATGCCATAATCACTGGGAGAAGAATGCGTACATTTCATAGATGCGCACAACTGATGCACACGTTTGGAAAACATAAGCACGGATTTTCATAGGAAAAGGAAAATGCCACAATGCGCACAATCTGATACAGACTTGAGTCGGAACAAGCTTTGAAACGGAATTTGGAGATCTTCGTTGAGCTCAGGTTTCGCTGATTCGCACGTACCGAAATTCTTCTGTGCCTTTCATAAGAACCTAAGAAGTGCCCTGCTGGATCCGACCAAGGGTCCATCTAGTCCAGCACTCTGTGGCCACACACAGTGGCCAACCAGCCATCAGCCAGGGATGAACAAGCAGGACATGGTGCAACAGCACCCTCCCACCCATGTTCCCCAGCAACTGGTGCACACAGGCTTACTGCCTCGAATACTGGAGATAGCACACAACCATCAGGGCTAGCAGCCATTGATAGCCTTTCCTTCCATATGTATTATGGGGCTCAGGAGAGTAGATAATGGGTGTGGAATCGTAGAACTAGAAGAAAGCAAAACATCATCTAGTCCAGTTTTTTCCCAACAGCAGGATGATCTACCTAGCAACTCCCTTGCAAATCAATAGGAATCACACATGATTTACATAAAGCAAGAACACCAATACTTTTTACTTTTTTTAAAAAAAATGCTGTTAAGTTTCCTGGTTAATTCTAGCTCTCTAGTCCAACTGTCCTTTTGCATTCCCCCCCCCCCAGTTTGTGTTAAAGTTTATCAGTCCTCTGGTGCCCTCTAATGGCGGACGCCATGTTTCGATTGAGAGGTGGAGAATCTCCCATTCTCTAAATGTCATTGCAGGCATGTGGCTCCTGTGGCCCTCCAGATGTTGTTGGAACACAATCCCCATCATCCCCAACCATTTCCTGGGCTGGCTGGGGCTAATGGAACTTGGAATCCAACAACCTATGTTTCACATTGTGAAAGGATAGGCAATATCCTTGTTTTCCCAGGCTACTTATACATTCACGTGATCATAATCAGTAAGACATAGCATCCCCTTCTGGCTGAAATGTAAGCGGAGCCTGCATCCCCAGCTGAGGACTCTGTTGTCTTCTCTTTTGCTTCCCCCACAGCTCCTACGACTGCCTCCTCGATGACCCCTTTGAACACGATTGGCCCAAACTTCCTGAGCTGCCGGGGATCAATTATTCCATGGACGAACAGTGCCGCTTTGATTTTGGAGTGGGCTACAAAATGTGCACGGCGGTATGTCCAGAGCGCTTTCTAGAAAGTAAGGCTGGACCAAACTTTCGAGCCATTGAAAGTTCAGCCCAAATTTGATTGGGGTTGGGATGAAAGGGTGTGTGTGTGTGTGTGTGTGTCTGTGTCTGTGTCTGTGTCTGTGTGTCTGTGTGTGTTCATCTACCGTCCTTCTTCCACATTTTTTGATGGACGGCCCGCAATTTGGGAAGTGTTGAACTTCAGGCGCACTAAGCCAAGTCAGGGTCACCTGAGATCACATAGAATCATAGAATAGCAGAGTTGGAACTTGCCTCTTAAGGCCATCAAGTCCAACCCCCTGCTCAATACAGAAATCCACCTTAAAGCATCCCTGACAGATATCTGTCCAGCTGTCTCTTGTGTGGGAGAGTCCACGAAATCCGTAGGTAATTGTTTCCATTGTCGTACTGCTCTAACAGTCAGGAAGTTTTTCCTGATGTTCAGCCGGAATCTGGCTTCCTGTAACTTGATCCCATTAGTCTGTGTCCTGCACTCCGGGATGATCAAGAAATCACCCTGGCCCTCTTCTGTGTGATAACCTTTCAAGTCCTTGAAGAATTCTATCATGCAGGTGCCATGTACCAAGTTATGCCATCAGCACACCTAATACATACAGTCATCCCCTCTAATAGTCAACTCAGGTGGTGGCATCAACAGAGGGAGCCAAAAGGAGAAGATGACAGTCTGCTGGGGGAATGCTGAAGTTTGCAGAAGTTAAACAAATATTATTTCAAACTAAAAACAAAAAAATAAAACTAAAGGGCCCAACCTCCCCACAACAAAACACACACAGTCCAATAGCCACCCAATGTTGAGTGTTTGTTGGAAAAGAAAACTGGGGTCTGATGGGTGATGGTGAAATGGAATGGAGTGTCCTAGAGGAAGGCCTGGCTGGCTTGCTGGTTGGAACCCCAAACAGGATCCCTCCTGGAGATGAGGATGTGCTGCAGTGACTGGTTGCAGATCCCACTTGTATTGTTCATTGGTAGCTGTTCCAAGTCTTAGGTGGAGAGGGCATTGCAAAAACTGTTGTCTGACATCAGTTTGATTATTATTTGCTGTTTCTGCTTTTATTGTGTGTGTGTGTGTGTTTATGGTGATACATACATTCCCCAATCTGCCACCACCTTCCTACAACTCCCATCATCCCCAGCCAGCCATCTCTGAATGGGGATGATGGGAGTTTTAGTCCAGCACATTTGGAGGCCATGGGATGGCCATGTACACATTGCCCCCCCAAAAAGAGAGCAAAACACAACATCAATTTGCACAGCATTTGCATATGCTATTTCATATGTATAAATGCAAATTTACAAATAATAACTATAATTCAAATAGAAATGCACTACATCTCGCCATAGTGGAGAAGACTGACCAGCAGGGGAGCTGTATGCCTGCTCAGTCGGCTATCTAACTCCTCATGGGCAATTAGAAGGCCATTGCCTGCTTTCTCTCCCTAGGGTTCTTTGACTTTAAACTCGACTTGGGCAGGACAACTCTTTAAATAGAGGACTGTCCTCTGTCAAATACGTCACCTGGCTACCCTGGGAGTGTACCAGGTTGGGGAAGGTCTCCGTGTGTGTGTGTGTGTGTGTGAGTGTGTGTGTGAGTGCATGTTTTAATATATAGAAATAGTCAATAGGACATGGAGATGTAAGCTAACATATGTGCATTATGCTGAAAGACGCAGTATAAATTCTCTAACTACATGAAGGCACCATTAACTATGGTACTTTCCCCCCATAATGATAGGGATGGGCAAACTCACCCGGGTCCGACTCATGGGATGCTTGTCCCACTGCTGCGGCGTGAGCTTCTCTAGTGGTTCATCAAGTGTGCAATGAGCTCCCATCGGCTGTCTGCTCCTGTCCAGAGCCTCTTTTCTGCGCAACAATGGAGGCTCCAGAAATATTACATTTCTCCTGTTCCATAAATTGCAGCCGTAAAGGCCCCATTTATGCAAGAATAAAGGCATGTACAAGCCGTCGCGCACAATGGAGGCGCCAGACAGGGATGGACAGTTGCCGGGTGCTCATTGGGCCGTGTGGGCTTGCGACCCACAAGTCTGCAAATGTCCAGGGGGCAGATGTGGGAGAGTCTGTTGGACTCCGGGTCAGGCGCCCACGATATCCCTACCCACAATCCTTTCTAGAAGGACTCCCAGCAAATGGAACTAACTAGCTCTGTACCAATAACCTGCTGGTACATTTCGTTTCAGGAGTACACTGATCCTGTACAACCATTTTTCTTACTTTCCATATTTGGAGCCCTCTGTATGTTGAATTGTTCATATTGTATATAAACTCTCTCTCGTTTTGGGAAAAAGCCCTGATCTCTGTGTTTCACTTTCCCCAGTTTCGAACATTTGACCCATGTAAACAGTTGTGGTGCAGCCACCCGGACAACCCCTACTTCTGCAAGACGAAGAAGGGGCCTCCCCTTGATGGGACGGAATGTGCCCCCAGTAAAGTGAGTGTGTACTTTTGTGTTTTAAACAGCATGTTGGTTTTCAAAGTTACAGAGAAGTTGTCATGCGTGTCTGTTTTGTCTCCCATCAAATTTCCATTGTTGGGAAACTTCATCAGTTTCTTTTTGTTCTTTCCCTGTGAAGTATGGCTTGGTTCCTAAGTTTGTTTGGATCGTCTGGAGCTATTTAAAGATTTACACATGGGGCCTAAAACAGAATAATTTCTGACCATTGGCCTTGCTGGCTGGAGATATGGAAACTGATGTCCAAAACATCTCAAGGACATCAGGTTGACTACTCTTGACATGTCCTAACGCAGGACCTTCAGGTTCCTTCTTACTTTCTCCTGAGTTGGCATACGTAGACCTGTCAATCTCCATTTCACTCCGTTTCTCATTTTTCCAACCATACATTTGCTTTGTCCTATTCCTGCCTGCACAATCTGTACACATTTTTGGGACGCAGTTGTCCCAAATACAACATATCTCTGCGTGTTATTTTCACCAAGATCTGCAGTTTTCTATCCCTTTCCCCTAATATATGCATTGCAAAATTCAGGACAGCGTGGATATTGAAGTATAACTGTGTTTTGGTTTGCATATTGATCCAGGAAGTGTGAATTTAGTAAGTTCACACCAGTAAGTTCAGGCATGGGAGGCCTTGTGTTATCACATGTGCACTGTACTTCCCTGTTTGAGCTTCCTATTAGTCTCATCACCATGTCTGCTCCTGCAGTGGTCATAAAGGATCTAGAGCTGGAGTGCGTTATTGGTCAGGCTGTATCGGGTGCACTGCATCTGCTACCTCTCTTAGTAGGGTATTTTCCAAGAAGGTGGTCTCAAGACATGTTTTCAGGGGAGGGATATGTAGTGCCTCCTCTTGGTTCCTGCACACCAGCCTTCTGCATCCTGGTGCCTTCCAGATGTGTTGGACGACAAGTTCCATAATCCTGCAGCCAGATGGTCATTGGGTGGATGATGGGAGATGTAGGCCAACACATCTGGAAGACACCAAGCAAGGAGATCTCTACCCAAGGGATTTCATCTGAGGAGACCTGGCTCTGGGTTGGCCTGGCAGGAAGGTGGCTGGATGTAACACTCAGCTGTGTCTTAGATAATCTCCCAGCTGGACTTTGGGTGGATGTTGGAAGATATACCCCAGGGCCAGATTAAGGCCAGCTGATGCCCTAAGCACAGCCCAATAATGGTGCCTCCTTGGCCCTTCCATTGCTTAGCTGGCAAAGCATTAAGGCCTTAGCTAGACCTAAGGTTTATCCCAGGCAAATGGAGGGGTCATCCCTGCCTGCTCCCGGGGTCCCCTGTGTGTCATTTAGAAGCACAGGGATGACCCCGGGATGATCCCGGGATATAGGCCTGGTCTAGCCATGGCCTAAGACTCAATAAGTGCTTAAGGTGAAATAAGACATTCAAAACCCAGTTTTCTTCAAGGCCATCCCCCATGCCAGAACACACAACTATATTAAACATAAACTGTTTTTTTATTATTATATTTATTTAACACTAAATAGCAGCAAGCAATATAAGCCAATTACTTATAACTAGGGCAACAGAAAAAAAATACAAATTTACATCACTGTTCTGTGTATTATTATTTTTAATAAAGCTGTTATAAGGGGGAAATGCAAATGCAAAAAATTATTGAAAATGATTTTTAATCTGGAATTCCTTAAAATTAGATGGCTTCAGCTATGGTACCGGTACTCTGTGGTGGTCCCTTCCCTTGGTGCCCTGAGCATGTACTTAAAGGTTAATCCAGGGCTGGTGATCTGGAAGGTACCAAGTGCCTGCATTGTAGACCAACTGGCATAGCCTGCATGGTTGGCAAACTCTATTCCCAAAGTTTCCTGACCTGAAAAAGGGACAGGAGCAATCCATTCTGCAGGCACCTTGGCAGGGCAAACTACAGTGATGCTGCAATAAGGCCCTATTTTATTTTTGTGTCCTTTCCCTCCCCCCCCCTCAGTGGTGCTATAAAGGTCACTGCATGTGGAAGAACACGAACCAGCTGAAGCAAGATGGCAACTGGGGAGCGTGGACGAAATTTGGCTCCTGCTCCCGGACATGTGGAACCGGCGTTCGCTTCAGAACCAGGCAGTGCAACAATCCCATGTAAATCAGGACAGTGTCCTCTGCAACCTTGGGGATCTTGGGGTTTACAGAAGGAGGGGGCCATTCGAGTCACGTTTATCTCTGAGTCCATCTCAAACCATCAAACCCATTCACACACACACACATGCCTACATTCTTGTTCCCTGCCTATCCGGAGGGAATACCTGTGCAGACATTCAGCATGCCGGCTTGGGTCATCTCCAGCTGTTGGCTCTGAAAGCACGTTTGAATTAGGCATTTGCTCCATGGTATGATGACCTGAATAACTTAGGCTGATCTGCAGGGTACTGGTCGCTGGATGTCCCCATCTCTCAGGGCTAAGCGAGACAAGATGGAAAAAGTGCAGAAAAGGGCAACTAAATTGATGAAGAGGCTGGAGCACCTCCCCTACGAGGGAAAGTTACATCAACTGGGATTGTTTAGCTTGGGGAAAAAGAAGCTAAGGAGAGACATGGTAAGAGGTGAACAAAATTATGCATGGTGTGGAGAATGTGGATAGGGAGACATTTTTCTCCCTCTCCCATAATACTAGAACCTCGGGTCATCCCATGAAACTGATTGGTGGGAGATCCAGGACAAATAAATAAATAAATAATAACTCGCTTCTCCAATTGGATTGAGGCGGGGAACAGCCACAAGCATAAAATACACAAAACACTGACTAAAAACATGGCATACACTGTTTAAAAACATAATAAACACATCCTAAAAACATACTAAAAATATCCTAAAATTCTACTGGATAGGCCTGCCGGAAGAGATCAATCTAAAAGGAAGTACTTCTTCACACAGCGCATAGTTAAGTTATGGAACTCACTGCCACAGGATGTGGTGATGGCCACCAATCTGGATGGCTTTAAAAGGGGGTTGGATAAGTTCCTGGAGGAGAAAGCAATCAATGGCTACTAGCACTGATGGTTGTGTGCTATCTCCAGTATTCGAGGCAATAAGCCTGTGTGTACCAGTTGCTGGGGAACATGGGTGGGAGGGTGCTGTTGCACCATGTCCTGCTTGTTCATCCCTGGCTGATGGCTGGTTGGCCACTGTGTGAACAGAGTGCTGGACTAGATGGACCCTTGGTCTGATCCAGCATGGCACCATCTTGTTCTTAAGATGGTGAGAGATCTGTGTCTGGATCTCCTAAGGTGAAAACAGGGCAGGATCCACACTACTGCTTTAAAACAGTTTATAACAGTACTGACAACTGTTGGAGCCCAGGAAACACTCCATATACAGTTTTCAAACCATTTTCAAAGTGTCCTATCCTGCTTGGTGTAGATCTGGCGCAGGAAAAGTGTCCATTTAGAATGGGAGACGTGCACATTTCTGTGAGCATTTTTAAACAGTGTACATTCCCCCATCCCCAATGATTAAAGCATGATTGATTGATTGATTGATTTCGGGGAAAATGTATATTTTAAAGTGTGCATTCAAAAATGCATTCTTTAAATGCCTGCTAGTTCAGGAATATATAAACTTTTCCCGAAAAAATCCGTCCTGTTTGTGTTTACATTCAGGTTTGCGAACAGGACATGTCCTGATGATTTGTGAACTGAAATAGAATTATCATCCCTCTCTAGGGAGGTTGCCTGGATGGCTTGTGCACCTTTCTTGGGAGTCTCCTCTTTCAGAGCACCAGTGCGGTTCTCTCCATGCCAGCTGGGAGGGGTGGGGGCCAGGAGCAGATCTCTGACTTCTCCTTCCGAGATCGGAGTGCTGTCTCTAACCTCGGAAGGCATTTTCCAGGCCATTCTATGGTCCCTGGGATGCTCGCCCAGGGACCATAGGATTGCCCTCTTAAGGAACTTCTTAGAAGGAAACTTTTCCATATCTTCTTCCACCATGCAGCCATCTGCACCTGCCCAATAAAGCCTCCCTGGAATGTCAAGGGCGCTCCTGAACAACAAGTGGAGGTTAGAAAGCATGGGAAAGTTTTCTTCCATGTACTTCCTTAAGGTAACTTATTTTAGAATTAAAGCTGTTATTAATGCTAATATGACAATACTGCTTCTCTTGCTGCTGCTGCTGCTGCTAGCAACATTGAGTAGTTGTGATATGAACAGGAGGTTCTTTTGATGCAAGGAACATAAGAAGTCACCTTCTACCGTTTCTACCTCTAGCCCTGTAGTGTCTGCAGCAGCTCTCTAGGACCCTTAGATGCAGGTGTTCTCCATCACTTACTAGATGATCCTTTAAACTGGAGATGCCAAGGACTGATTGAACCGGCAACCTTTGCATGTGGAACCCATGGTTTGCCATTGAACTACTCTCCTTTCCTGTATCTGTGATAGAGCAAGGTGGAGGAAATCCTGACCAGCCTGTATAGTAGGTGGGGAACCTGGAGCCCTGTGGATGACGTTGGACTACTACTCCCATTGTCCCTGACCATTGGACATCCTGGCTGTGACTGATGGGAGTCCAACAGCCCCTGGGCAGGGGCACAGGCTCCCCTTCCCTACTTTATAGGCAAGCATAGAGATGGAGCAAAAAGATTTGTGCTCTGGAAAAGGAGATCACGGCCTCCCAACCATTCTAATCCAACCCCGTTTCTAAACTTGCGTCCTACAAAGGCCAGTGAATGGGGGCCAAGACTGTGCCGGCGTCAACTTTGAGTACCAACTGTGCAACATGGAAGAGTGTCCCAAGCATTATGAAGACTTCCGAGCCCAGCAGTGTCAACAACGCAACTCACATTTCGAATATCAGAGCAGCAAACACCACTGGCTGCCGTACGAACACCCTGATGGTAAGTGATGGCCTTGTCTTGCTTCCTTCCCTCTTCTTCAAGAGCTGGTTCAAGCACTCCAAGGCAGAAGAACAAATCATCTCTTGCCTCACGTGCCCATTTCTCCGTAGCGACTCTTTGCACTTCTCCTTAGAAAACCAGTTCTAACTTCTGTTATAGACACGGAGCGGCAATAATAACCAGACATACTATAAAATTCAAGGGCCAATTAAATGTAATTAGGAAATACATTCTGGTTGATCTTGATTGAAGATCTGATATTCTATCAGCTCGGCAAAATCTCTCATGCAGAGCAGGACAGTCTTTGAATAATGACGTGCCCTATTTAAGAGTGATTTTCATACTGGGCTTCCGTTTCCATGGCTCTCCTGAAAGCTAGGAGCATGCAGGAAGTTGAGATTAGCAGAACAGATGGATCGTTAGACAGATAAATAGATAGATTGATAGATAGATAATAATAATAAATTTATTTCTTACCCGCCTCTCCACTCTGATCGAGGCGGGGAACAACAATAAATGATAAAATACATAATCCTCAATAATATACATTGTTAAAAACATCCGAAAAACATTTAAAAAACATCTTAAAATTCCACTGGATAGGCCTGCCGGAAGAGATCAGTCTTTATAGCTTTCTTGAATGCTAGTGGACTGTTAAGTTGACGAGTCTCCTCCGGCAGGCCATTCCACAGTCTGGGAGCAGCAGACGAGAAGGGCCTCTGGGTAACAGTTGTTAACCTAGTTTTTGCTAGCTGAAGTAGATTTTTCCCAGAGGACCTGAGCATGTGGGGCGGATTATACAGGAGAAGGCGATCCCACAGTTAGCCTGGACCCAAACCATGTAGGGCTTTAAAGGTGATAACCAACACGTTATACTTTTCTCAGAAACTAATTGGCAGCCAGTGAAGAGATTTTAAAACTGGTGTAATGTGGACACCCCTAGGTGTACCGGTGACCAGCCTGGCTGCCATATTTTGAACTAGTTGAAGTTTCCGGACTATGCACAAAGGTAGCCCTATGTAGAGCACATTACAGAAGTCAAGCCTTGAAGATAGATAGATAAAAAAATAGATAGAGGATAGATGAGCACACAGTGCTCACCCCAAAAACCAATGGAACTGATATGGATTGCTAGTCGATGCTCACAAATGCTCTGGGCATTTGCTAAATACCTGTGGGGTGCAATTGATGCCTTAGATGCATCTGTAATATAGAAACACTAATGTTCAGCCTACCTTACAGGGTTGTTGTAAGCATTACAGCAAGCTATTGTGTGGAATGTTCAAAAATGCTGTTATAAATGTGAAGTAATAGTCAGTCATGCTGGATCTGTTTATTTCTGTGTTTATTATTTATTTACTTCATTTGAAATCGTTAGACTGCCTTCAGACTGCCTCCTCCGAGTGCCTACTCTGAGGGAAGCTCGGAGGATGGCAACAAGGGAAAGGGCCTTTTCAGTGGTGCCCCCCCCAATTATGGAATGATCTCCCCAATGAGGCTCACCTGGCACCAACAATGATATCTTTTTGGCGCCAGGTCAAGACTTTTCTCTTCTCCCAGACGTTTAACAGCATTTAACAACATATGCTAAGTTGTTGGGGTTTTTTTTAATGGACCCCAGAACTGTTGTGGTTTAAATGGATACTGTTGTTTTATATAGTTGTTGTTGTTTTATATTTTTGATGGTTTTAAATTGTGTATACTTTTTAACGTTCACTGTTTTTAACTTTTGTAAACCCCCCAGAGAGCTTCGGCTATGGGGCGGTATATAAATTCAATATATAAATAAATAGAAGTTGCCTGGTGGGGGTGGAGTTTCTCACATGACACGGGTGGTGTGGGAACCCCTGTGGTTGCTTCCCTTGCTGCTCCAGTAGCTCGCCACATTAGCCTGGTTCAGACAACACGCTAAACCATGCTGCTTAACCACAAAATGGTTAAGGGATTCCCTTAACCATTTTGTGGTTAAGCAGCATGGTTTAGCGTGTTGTCTGAACCAGGCCACTGTCAGCAACTCCCAAGAGATATTGTGAACCGCCCAGAGAGCTCCGGCTATTGGGTGGTATAGAAATTATTATTATTATTATTATTATTATTATTATTATTATTTATTTATTTATTTATTTATATAGCACCATCAATGTACATGGTACTGTACAGAGTAAAACAGTAAATAGCAAGACTCTGCCGCAATGTAATAAATAAATAAATAAATATCCCTAGTCTAATGTTGTCTAGGGTTACCATATGAAAAGGAGGACAGGGCTCTTGTATCTTTAACAGTTGTATTGAAAAGAAAATTTCAGCAGGTGTCGTTTGTATATATGGGGAACCTGGTGAAATTCCCTCTTCATCACAACAGTTAAAGCTGCAGGTGCCCTGCCCTCTTTTAAATCTGGTCACTCTAGTATAGCTCCTGCACCTTTAACTGTTGTGATGAAGAGGGAATTTCACCAGGTGCTGCATGTCCACAAAGGACACCTGCTGAAATTCCCTTTTCTATGCAACTGTTAAAGATACAGGAACCCTATCCTCCTTTTCATATGGTCACCCTAATGTTGTCAGAGCAGAGTGGGAAGGAGTCAGATGAGAGGGGGAGCTGTGCACTGCTTTTGTGTTGTAAAAATCTCCCAGATTTGGATGGCATCAAGATGGACATTTTGACGGGGTTTTTGTGCCCTGTAGCCACCAAGAGATGCCAGCTTTACTGCCAATCCAGAGAGACGGGCGATGTGGCTTATATGAAGCAACTGGCCCATGATGGAACTCGCTGTTCGTACAAAGACCCGTTCAGCATTTGTGTGCGCGGAGAATGTGTGGTGAGTGGAACCTTCTGATGATGCTGGTTGCTTGGTTTGGAAGGAGATGTTCACAAGGGACGGTACAAGGAGCCCCAAGAGGAATGGGAGGACCAGTGATTTTCAAGCTCGCCTAAATTCCCCGAAATTCACTTCGATGCATTTTTTTGCTTTCGAGATGTTTTTTCGGCTCATTCAAATGAGAAAAGTGTGCGTTTCTGTCTGTAGACTTAAGCATGACAATGCATATTTGGTTGGCGGAGGGAAGGAATGTGCATGTCAAAGTGGTTTTTTAAAAAGCATTTTTCAAATGTAATAAGAAATTTGCAACCCTTTCTCGGGAATAAAACAGTTGCATTCAGGATTGTGATTGGGATAGGTTCACATGATTTGTGAACAGAAATGGAATTCTTGTATATCCCCAGTTGGGCAAAATATCCATGTGTCATGGATAAGATCTAGGGCAGTCTTTCCTCTCCTGGTCCCCCTGAGATTTTTGAGACTGCGGCTCCCATAATCCCCATCCAACATGGCTGTTGGCCATGCTGACTGGGAATGATGGGAGTTGTACTCTAACACATCTGGAGGATACAAGGTTGGGGAAGACTGTGATGAAGCTGATTTGAGAATGATAGTAGTTTTATTCCAACACAGTTCCTTTCCTAGGGGAAACGTTGTGAGGGCCTCTGTGCTGAAAGGCAGCCAAGAAATGGTTTAACTAAATAAATAAATGTTCTCCAGCTCAGATTTTCAGTCACAGTCAGCATGGCCAATAATTAAAAAAAAGTACACACAGCTAATTTAATTTAAAAGTACACACTGTTAATTTAAAATGAATACTAGCAAATTGGATCTGGATTTTGTGCACTTTCTGCAACTCTCAATTCTGATGATACCTTTGAACCTTTCTTTGCAGAAAGTGGGTTGCGACAAGGAAATCGGCTCCAACAAGGCTGAAGACAAGTGTGGAGTATGTGGAGGAGATAATTCCCATTGCCGGACAGTAAAAGGGACCTTCACCCGAATCCCTAAGAAGCCTGGTAGGGTTATCTCCCCTCCGTGATTTCTAATGTGTCGTTAGTTTCTCTGCTGCATTTGTCGGAATACAAAAAAGGCCCAAAGCCAGTGGAAAATACACTTTCCCAACTGGTTTGCACACATTTGAATTGGTCTTTTAAATACCTCGTAGCATAACTCAACTCCCCTCTAGGATGTACACCTTCACGTGGCGAGGGTTTTTGAGAGTGTCAATGAAGCTGAGAGCAATGCCATCAAGAGTCCAGATAAAAGCTAGACTCATAGCAGGGTCACCCAAGGCGGAGTGGTCAAAGCAGACATATAATGAGAAGTAATGTCTAATTAGAAAAGATAATAATGCTAGGAAAAACCAAAGGTAGAAGGAAAGACAAAATATGAGATGGAGTGACGTAAAGGAGGATACAGACATGAAGATGCAAGTTCCGAATAGGGTGGTTTATAACCGATGTGAACGGAGGTCGTTGATTCATAGAGTCGCCGTAAGTTGAAGCCGACTTGAAGGCACATAGCTAACTAACTAACTAACTAACTACCTATAACTCAACACATCAAAGCTGAAGGCAATTTTTGAAGAGTCCTAGGATAACCTGTTCTGTGTTCAGGACACTTGTTGAAGCATTGACAAAACCAGCTGGACGAATACACACCTAATGGGGGAAAATGTATTCCTTTAGGGTGCAATCATATCGACTGAGCCCCTGCCACTCAGGATCCCCTCCCCCAACACGGAGGCTTCCAACTTTCCTATGCCCCCAGCAGGGCGGGAGGAGGAGCAGAGACAACCTTCGTCTCTTTATCCTCTGTCTTGGGTGATTTTCGCTAGAAAGCCTTTTCAGGCTTCGGAGGGAGAGGGAAGAATCATAGAGTCATAGAATAGCAGAGTTGGAAGGGGCCTACAAGGCCATCGAGTCCAACCCCCTGCTCAATGCAGGAATCCACCCTAAAGCATCCCTGACAGATGGTTGTCCAGCTGCCTCTTGAAGGCCTCTAGTGTGGGAGAGCCCACAACCTCCCTAGGGAACTGAGATTGGATACATCACATCCTGGCCTCTCAAGTCTCTTCCCTTCCCTTCCCTCCCCACTTGAGCGCCCCCTTTCCTCCTCCTGCAAGTTTGTTTTTCTGACCTCGGAGGGCAGTCGGAGCAGTTCTTTCCCTGCTGGCTGTGAGGGGGCAGGGGAGGGGAAATCAGACCTCCAACTCCCCCTTTCTAGGTTGGAGCACTGTCTCTGACATCGGAGGGGGGTTCCGAACTGTCCTGGTCCATGGGATGCTCACCCAGGGGTCCCTGGCTGAGCATCCCAGGGACCAGAGGACAGTTCAGACTGTCCTCTGACATCAGAGACAGTCTCTTAGTTGCCGGTTGAGGGTTGTCCTTGGTTGCAATGTTTGGAATTGTTAACCGTTTCTTTTCCATTCCACGAATGATATTTCACATTCAACATTACATTCTCCGCCCCACCCCACCGGTTTTTGCAATTCTCCTCCAACTGTCTAATCAACCTCTTCCAACAGGGAAACAATTAAGCAAGAGGTGCCAAACCGAACTCAAGTTTCTGGAAAATGAAATCTGCAAGTATCCAACTGATTTTTCATAGTCTTAAGTTTCATTGACTATTTTTATTTTAAAAAAAGGACTGTTGCAATGGGTGAGAACATATTTAAAATGGTATTTCGGACATAAGTGATATGTTTGATAGATAAAATGTACTCATCTGAAGACATAGTCAATGAAAACTCAAGACTTTGGTGCCCCAACCACTAATGAAAAACATTCTGTTTAGGGAAGACGAGAAGCGCATTCACTTTGCCCAAAGGAGCTCGCAATATCTCTGTTTCTGAAACCAGAGAATCTAAAAATATCCTGGGTAAGTTTTGCCCCATTGCAGAACATTGGGCATCCATGACCGCCATGATTTTTACTTATTTATTTTGCTTGCCTGACATTTACAGGCATTGCAAAAACAGACAAATCGTTTCTGCTTCCCAGGAGAGCTTCTTGTTCTGTATGGTGATAAGAATATTTTGACGGTTAAATCATATTTGCTCACATCTGTCATCCATTACTTAAAAAACAGCAGCAGCAGCAACAACCACAACAACAACCAAGTTAAGACACTTAACATGATGAATTTGGCTTCCAATAGCGATTTCGGCACTTTTTACAGTCCTGATCTCAAATACCAGGAGGAAAAATGAATTCTTAACAATGCATTTTTTCACACTGCAAAGTTAAGGATCCGACTGATGGATGTGAAAGGGGACGGGGAAGGATGAGCCGTACAACCTGACGTTTTCATTCCCTGAAACGTAGGAAACATAAACGCTTTGTCTAAATTATCCAGATTGCTATGGTCTCCAGAGGACATAGCAAAGTAAGTGCTTTGCAATAAGATTAGCTTGTTTTCCCTCCTCCATGCGAAAGACGGAAATACAAGGCAGCCTAATCTCCAACATTACAAACCTCTCTGTCTTTTCATTTACTATTCATGGTTTGATGGATGCACCACTTCTGCAAAGGGGGCCTACCGCCTCTTGCAGCCTCCTAACGCTCGCCATGATCTCTCTCCTTTTGTTTTCTCTTCTGCTTTCTCCCATTGCCTTGCTGCACATGCCAAAGGGTACCTTAAGATGTTTGACATCCCACCCAGTGCTAGACATGTGATTGTCCAAGAAGACGAGGCTTCTCCTCACATTCTTGGTAAGTGCTTCTTTGTTTGGTTTGGCCATCAGGTTGACAGTTTCAGTGTCAAAGGGCATGTCTACACCATAGGGTGTAAAAGGAGGGAGGAGGAGGATCACAGACTTACCGGCTTCCGCAATCCTCCCCCAGCATCTTGATGGCCACGCGACATCCCAGAAGGACATCGCGGCTGCCATACCTTTTTTCGAAGAGGGAGAAGGAGTGCAACTGCGCTTCTCCACAAAACGTAACCAAAAAAAAGAACCTTCTCCCCACCCCCCACGGGAACGGACTGCCCCTGTGCAGCTCCATGCCCATTTTAAGCACCCTGCAAGATGGGACGACCCAGGAGCAGTGGCCACACGGCCCACACTCTGCAAGATGGTCCCAGGACCATTATTATTATTATTATTATTTATTTATATAGCACCATCAATGTACATGGTGCTGTACAGAGTAAAACAGTAAATAGCAAGACTCTGCCGCATAGGCTTACAATCTAATAAAATCATAGTAAAACAATAAGGAGGGGAAGAGAATGCCAACAGGTACAGGGAAGGGTAAGCAGGCACAGGGTAGGGAAAAACTAACAGTAGAAAGTAACAGTAGAAGTCTGCACAACATCAAGTTTTAAAAGCTTTAGGAAAAAGAAAAGTTTTTAGTTGAGCTTTAAAAGCTGTGGTTGAACTTGTAGTTCTCAAATGTTCTGGAAGAGCGTTCCAGGCGTAAGGGGCAGCAGACGAAAATGGACGAAGCCGAGCAAGGGAAGTAGAGGCCCTTGGGCAGGCGAGAAACATGGCATCAGAGGAGCGAAGAGCACGAGCGGGGCAATAGTGTGAAATGAGAGAGGAGAGATAGGAAGGAGCTAGACCGTGAAAAGCTTTGAAGGTTAACAGGAGAAGTTTATATTGGATTCTGAAGTGAATTGGAAGCCAATGAAGAGATTTCAGAAGCGGAGTAACATGGTCGGAGCGGCGTGCTAAGAAGATGATCTTTGCGGCAGAGTGGTGAACAGAAACCAACGGGCTGATGTGAGAAGAAGGAAGGCCAGAGAGAAGAAGGTTGCAGTAGTCCAACCGTGAAATAACCAGTGCATGAACAAGCGTCTTGGCAGAAGAGACAGACAAAAATGATCGAATCCTGGCAATATTATACAGGAAAAATCGACAAGATTTAGCTACTGCCTCAATATGAGGAATAAAGGAGAGCGAGGAGTCGAAGATAAAGCCAAGGCTACGAGCTTCCTTGACCGGAGTAAGCGTAACATCATTGACAGTAAGAGAGAATGAGAGATGAGGAGAAGGTTTAGGAGGAAAAACAAGCAATTCAGTCTTTGCCATGTTAAGCTTCAAGCGACGATGAAGCAGCCAAGCTGAGATATCTGAAAGACATGCCGAGATACGATCGTGAACATCAGGAGAAAGTTCCGGAGATGACAGATATAGTTGTGTATCATCGGCGTACAGATGATATTGGAGACCATGAGATTGAATAAGCTTGCCCAAGGGCAACATGTATAAGGAAAACAACAACGGGCCAAGCACCGAGCCTTGCGGAACCCCTACTGAAAGGGGAAAGGAGGAAGACGAGCTGCCATTAGTCAACACGCTGAAAGAGCGACCCGCTAGATAGGAGGCAAACCAGTTATAGACAGAGCCACAAAATCCAAGGTCATGAAGGGAATCTAAGAGAAGATCATGATCAACCGTGTCAAAGGCTGCAGTTAGATCAAGGAGAATAAGAACGGAATAATGGCCTTTAGACTTGGCAGTAAGGAGATCATTGGTGATCTTAGTAAGGGCTGTTTCGGTGGAATGCAGAGGACGGAATCCAGATTGAAATGTGGTTCCCTATATCCCAGGGAAAGTCCCTGGCTGTCCCAGGTAGACCCTGGGATACCCTGTGTGTCATTTGGATGCATAGGGATGATCCAGGGACTACCCTGGGATATAGGGCTGGTGTAGACATGCCCAAAGTCTTACACATCTTTCCAGAAGATGCTTAGGAGCAATACAGATGCATTCTCCTGGTAGTGTGGTTGCCTCTTGAGTAGCTGAAATGGTGCCTCCTTAGGGGCCATAGGACACCCCCCATGATATTTATTTATTTATTTATTTATTATTTATTAAATTTCTATACCGCCCAATAGCCAGAGCTCTCTGGGCGGTTCACAAAAATTAAAAACATTCAAAGTATAAAACAACAGTATAAAACCATAATATAAAATACAATATAAAAGCTCAACCAGATAAAAACAGCAGCAATGCAAAATTACAAATTTAAAGGAAAGGAAAGGAACCTCTCGTGCAAGCACTGAAGCATGGTGATGTACACTCCCCAATTGCTCCTCCTGCTTTGCTCTTCTTGCCAGTGGGAGTGGCATAAATAACCCAGAAACCACCGGGAGGAAAAAGCTTGACATAGGGGTGGCCATTTGCAGCCTGCAGAAAAAGAAGGAAAGGAAAGGAAGGAAAGGAACCTCTCGTGCAAGCACTGAGTCATTACTGACTCTTGGAGGGACGCCAGCTTTCGCGGACGTTCTCTTGGCAGGCCTTATAGCGGGGTGGTTTGCCGTTGCCTTCCCTGGCCGTTATTACCTTTCCCCCAACTAACTGGGTACTCATTTTACCGACCTCGGAAGGATGGAAGGCTGAGTCAACCCGACCCGGCTGCCTGAAACCAGCTTCCGCTGGGATCGAACTCCGGCCGTGGGGAGAATTTCAGCTGCAGAAACTGCTGCTTTACCGCTCTGCGCCACACGAGGCTCTTATACAAATTTAAAACAGCAAGTTAAAATTTATTTATAGACTGTTAAAATGCTGGGAGAATAAAAAGGTCTTCACCTGGCGTCTAAAAGCATATAATGTAGGTGCCAAGCGAACCTCCTTAGGGAGCTCATTCCACAGCCGGGGTGCCACAGCGGAGAAGGCCCTCCTCCTGGTAGCCACCTGCCTCACTTCCTTTGGCAGGGGTTCACGGAGAAGGACCCCTGAGGATGACCTTAGGGTCCGGGCAGGTACATATGGGAGGAGGCGTTCCTTTGGATAGCCTGGCCCCAAGCCGTTTAGGGCTTTAAATGTTAATACCAGCACTTTGAATTGGGCCCAGACCTGGACTGGCAGCCAATGAAGCTGGAAAAGGACTAGCGTGATGTGGTCTCATCGGCCAGTCCCTGTTAGTAAATGTGCTGCCCTGTTTTGTACCAGTTGAAGTTTCCGGACCATTTTCAAAGGCAGCCCCATGTATAAAGCATTGCAGTTATCCAAACGAGAGGTTATCAGAGCATGGATCACTGTAGCTAGGCTATCTCTGTCCAGATAAGGGTGCAGTTGGCATATCAGCCTAAGCTGATAAAAGGTGCTCTTGCCACTGAGTTCACCTGTGCCTCAAGTTTAAACTATACACCAAAAAAAAAAAAAAGTAAATGGGTGTTCAGAGTAAATAAGTATGAAAATTTTGTTTCAGTGCATTGAACATCAGAATTTGCCCTGTCCACAACCGTGAATGTGAAGGTGTTTTTTGTGTGTGCCAGACACGCATGTTCCTGATTTTGTGATTTGGTTTGCAAAATCTGCTTGTTGTGCACAGAAAAACGTGCACTTTATAATGTGTGTTTTGACAAGCAGAATGCATTTTTCATGCTTTAGTCAACAGCGGGTGGGAAGGCCACATTGTGGCGTGCGCTTTTAAAAAAACGTGCATCCAACTGTGCAGTTTTTCCCATTCGAACAACAACGACAAAAGCTTTGCCGAGATTGTCATTTTGAGTGCCACGTTTTGGTAGACAGGTGGGGTACAAATCAAACAGAAAGAAAGAAAGAGTCAGATTTTAAAGTCACCTCATCCTGTTTCCTTATAAGCTTGCATTTTTAAAAAAATTCCATACGGATTTTTCTACATTTTGTTGTACGTTTTGTATCTGCATTTTTCTTAACATACACCTTTTTCTCCCCATTTTTAAAATGTACATGTTATCCCACATTTTCCATTCCTGTAATGCGGTTATTTTCTCAAATATATGCATTTTGTGTGCACTTTTTGCTTCAGGAAGCTTATAAAAATACGGATTTCTGTACAGAACTCTGCCTCAACTTACTTGTAGGCTCAGGAGGTGCAAATTGGTTTTTAAAAAAGAAAGACCCCTCAACAGAACTATTTTCTCACCCATCCCTACCAGAAAACAACTGCTAGTCAATGTTGACAGTTCTGGCGCAGAAAGACCAAAGGTTTGACTAGATATAAGGTAGTTTCTGATGTTCTTAATATATATGCCTGTCCAAATGTGATCAGTGGCACCTTTTCCTACTGTTTCATCCAAAAGCTGCATTCCAAGGCACCCATAATAGCATGCATTTGTAGCTGGCACTTTTAATTTTCAGCAACTCAAAACTATTTGCCTTTCCGTCTACTTCACCAGGTTGCTGTATGTTTAAAAATATCCAGCGGGAGAAATGCATGCCAACGTTCAAAGCTAATGATTTGCAGACCATCTGAAATCTAAGTGCGTCAAAGATGTAATAGCAGAAAAAGAGATGGATTAGGTTTTCTCTGCAGGAACCATCCAGGCTTAGAAAAAGATGTAAGACGCTCCTGCAGTACAGGCAGCCACTACTAAAGTATATGGTTTTTTTCTTCCTCTGAGGGCCATTATGGCCAATTGCTGATATTCATAATCACACATTTGGTCCAGATTTAGATGACAAGCATTCAAAGAATCCACAGGTGTGATAAAATTATACTAAATGGTGTTTTTGTTCCAAAATGTGTGGCTGGAAGAGATTAGGGTTATCCACGTCTTTAGATACAATAATGATAACAGCAACAACAACAATAATGGATTATGCCATTGTATAAGATCAGTATCTGACATAATGGAAGCAGAATGGGAGCTACACCCGTTGTCATGCTGTCATGAAGCAGTAGGAAAATGCTGGGTCTCATGAAAGCAGGCACCCCTAAAAAAGGGGGGTGACCATATAGAGTCACCAGCCCAGAACCCATGAAGACACCCCAGAGACCCAGGCCACAGCTAGACCTAAGGTTTATCCTGGGATCATCCAGGGTTCGCCCCTGCCTGAGCACTGGATCCCCTGTGTGTCACCTAGATGAACAGGTTTGACCCCTGGACGATCCAGGGATAAACCTTAGGTCTAGCTATGGCCCCAGTAACAGCAAAGCTAGGCTCTAGATCTCCTGGGTCAGTTGCATCTATGGGTCTAACCAATGCAATACTGTTCCCAGTGATTTGGCCCAGAATGCACAGATGGGTTGACCAGTGGTGTGCATGAACTTAATGCAGTGGGCAGAACTAGGGAAGAGGATGACCCATGCCAGGTGGGTAGAATTACCCAAAGAGTTGGTCGAGCATCAGTGCCTCAGATTGCAATCTTAGGCAGACATTGCTTGGGAGTGAATGCTGTGATAGTTGTTGGGACTTACTTCTGAATAAACATGCATAGCAGCCTTTCCCAACCTTCTTTCCTTTAGATGTTTCGGACTACTATTCCCAGTATTGCAAACCATGGGTCATGCTAACTGAGGCTGATGGGAGCTGAAGTCCCAAATATCTGGAGGGCAACTGATTGTGGAAGGCTGTTGCATAGGGATTGGGCTGTACGTGTCTGAGCTCTGGGTCTGGAAGTTGCCAGATCAAAAATTCATGGACCAGTAGGTGGACCTAAACCAAGCCACTGTTCTCTCAGCCTCACCCATCCCCATCTGAAATACTTGAATGGCCATACTGACCTGCCATCAAGACGTGTTGCAAGGACCCCTAAAATAAACCACGCGAAGCACTTGAACACTTGAAATGCTCAGTAGAAATGCTTGTTAATACCATTCTTTCTTGAATTGCTTGGTGGCTTCAGATGGAAGAGTGCAAGCCAAGCACCCCCATCCTCTTATTGCATGTCCCTTCATTCCTTTTCTCAAAATCTGTCCTTGCTATACAGTTGCCTTTCTTTGATTCTCCGCTCCACTAAGGGTGGGCAGATCTCTCTAAGGTTGGACCATGTCGGTTTTGCACATGGCTGAGTCAAAGACTTTTCCATCACGTTCATGTACATTTTTAAAAAACAACACCGCAAAATGCTTATTTATTATTATTATTATTATTATTATTATTATTATTATTATTATTATTATTTATAAAGCACCATCAATGTTCATGGCACTGTACAGAATAAAACAACACAATACAATCTGCCATATTGTCTCTTTTGTTTTTTTTTAAAAGGGGGCACTTACTTTTTGTGAGGTAGTCCAAGGGCTGTCTTTTCCTTGGGCTCATCTACACCACGCAGGATATTCCACTATGAAAGTGGTATGAAAGTGGTATATAAAAGGCAGGAGCCACACGACTGCTTTATAGCGGTATTGAAGTGCACTGACAACTGTTGGGGCCCATGAAACATCTACACCAAGTAGGATATTCCACTATGAGAGTGGTATGAAAGCAGTATACGGTATGTGTCAACGGGCCCCAACAGTTGTCAGTGCACTTCAACACCGCTATAAAGCAGTTGTGTGGCTCCTGCCTTTTATATACTGCTTTCATAGTGGAATATCTGCTTGGTGTAGATGCATCATGGACCCCAACATTTCTCAGTGCACTTCAATGCCACCATAAAGCAGTTGTGTGGCTCCTGCCTTTTATATACTGCTTTCATACCGCATTCATAGTGGAATATCTGTTTGGTGTAGATGAGCTCCTTGTCTGCCCATCTGTCTGTCACTTTCTTTATATTTCACTTTTTCCAAGCTATAGCCACTTGTAGTAACGAGAAAGCAGCACCCGCCAACTTTAAAAATGGGGGCAGGAAATGCCCCTGTGAATGGCAGTATTTCCATACAACTTCTCTGTCTTCTCTGTATTCTTCTCTGTATTCTCTTTATTCTGTACAGGCGGGTGAGGGTGGGGAAACAGCTGCCCCCATGAAGCGATGGGAGCTGCAGCACTTTCTAGCTGCTGCAAACAGTTATAACCAATAATAATAATATTAATAATGAGGCCACCCTTGAAATTTGTAGATCAAACTGTGTGAGTATTCAACGGTATGTAAATTTGGGGGAAATGCAGATTGAGCCACATAACTATGGACCAATTTGCACAATGATCTGGGAGGGATGAATTGTGTCAGTTTGCTCTGAAATGCAGAATACATTCCTCAAAGAAGGAACACTACTCTCCACCAGTGATGAACAAATCAGTCTATTGAAGAACAGAAGAAGTGCCCTGATCCTGGATCAGACCAAGGTTCCATCTAGTCCAGCACTCTGTTCACACAGTGGCCAACCAGCCATCAGCCAGAGATGAACAAGCAGGACATGGTGCAACGGCACCCTCCCACCCATGTTCCCCAGCAACTGGTGCTCACAGGCTTATTGCCTCGAATATTGGAGATAGCACCCAACCCTCAGGGATAGTAGCCATTGATGGCCTTCTCCTCCAGGAATTCATCCAATCCCCCTTTAAAGCTATCCAGACTGGTGGCCATCACCACATCCTGTGGTAGTGAGTTCCATAACTTAACTATGCGCTGTGTGAAGAAGTACTTCTTTTTTTATTTGTCCTGGATCTCCCACCAATGAGCTTCATAGGATGACCCCTTTGGGTTCTAGTATTTTGAGAGAGGGAGAAAAATGTCTCCCTGTCCACATTCTCCATACCATGCATAATTTTGTACACCTCTATCATGTCTCCCCTTTGCCTCCAGGACCATTTTGCATGTATTCAATTGCAGGTCCGTCCCTTCCGTCCAAGTTCAGCATCAGTATCCCATTTTTTTAAAAGCAGGAAAATTTGCATTTATTCCTGTATGCAATTTTCTCTCCTGTATGCGTTTTTTTTTTTTTTTTTCATGCAGCTTTCACACATTTTATATGCCATTTTGGGCCAAGTTGAACATTGCAAAGTTCAACAAAGTGTGCAGTCCCCACAGTCTGGGAAGTGCAAATTGTATTTCTCTGCTTCAAAATGCCGGCCAAATGAAATCCTTCACCTGTGCTTTGCTCTCCCAAGGTAACTCTAGGCCCTCTGCGCAGGGAGGAGTTACTTTCACCTCCATATTCTCTGCTGTGCCGAAGTGAAATCTAATTGCTAGCGCTAGAGGAAAGGAAAGGGGGTTAAGGAGTTCTGGATCACCAAAGGAGAATTTCGGCTTCATGGCATCGAAAAGATGCAAACCCAGCAACATATTTTGCGCTGACTTTGCGAGAGAGAAATCGTTACCTGTCCATAACAACCATCAATTGACCTCTGTTGGTTTTGCTCTTTTTAGCCATTAAAAATCAGGCAACCGGCCATTATATTCTGAACGGGAAAGGAGAGGGTTCCAGCTCTCGTTCCTTCATCGACCTCGGCTTAGAGTGGGAATACCACATAGATGATGACATAGAAACCCTTCAGACCGATGGGCCATTGTATGATGCTGTTGTCGTATTGGTAAGTCACACTGGGTTTGCTGTTTCATGTCATGTTCACGTGTGACGGACAGGCTTCAGGCCTCTGCCCCAGGCCAAGCAAAGACTAACTGGGCGTTTCACTCACAAAGCCAGTGAGGACGTACCCGTGTTTGGGATGCTATGGATTGGAGGGGGGGGGTCATTCATCTGCTCAGTTCTCCCGGATGCCAGCAAGCTGGTGGCATCCTGCTGCCCCATGAGCTGCCCTGTTGCAGAAAAATGTGGGGCAGTCTTTTACATAAAATTCAATTTTGTGCAAAATGTTGGCCGTAAATAGGGCCATTTATGCAACATTGCAGGAGTAAGTGGTCGGGCAGCTGGTGGGGCTCTGATGAGCAGAGCGTGAGGCAGCAGCGGGCAAGTTTGGCCATCCCTAAACTATGTTGTCATCTCAGAATGACCTACCCAACCTATGACCATCTAGGCTGGAAATGGCCCACCATCAAGGGCTTGATAAGTTCCCATTTCTTGGCTGCTCACCTGGGTGTGTCTGTGGGGGGGGGGGTGGAGGCTCCCAAGCTCATGGTAGAGTACAGTACAGAGCTATTGGGCTGCCATTGGCTTGGTGGGTGACAAGTACACCCAGGCCCATGCCATCCAGCTGGTGAGCTACAACAACACCCCATTGAGGGCAATGAGATCGAACTCGGGGTGAATAAAAATGGCCATTTACTAAGTGGAAACTTGCTACACTTAATAAGCCATGGGTCTGTATTGTCCTTCCTAGCACAGAGGAGAATCTCAAAGCACTTCTTCGCCCATTCAAATACGGAAGCCGGAAAGTAGCAAGAAAGCAACAATAGCATCAATGTACATGGGCAATCTTTCTCACCATTTTGCAGGACGATACAGATTATCTAATTGCAACATGGCTGCATGTGGACCAGATGGGAAACCTCAGGTTAGACCCACGGTCTGCAGGTTTCCCAACACTGCTCTTCAGTCTCTTCCTGCCACCTTTGCCTATTTCCAGAAAAGCTTCAGGTGGCTCAATAAGGCTACTTTTGAAGTGATTCTTGTGACATGTAACCTGGTTCTGTCATCATCCTTAACCATGATTTAATTTTGTTCTGGATTGTCTCTAGTCATTATGCTAGCCAACAAACCAAGGGTCTGGCTACCGCTGGAGCCAGGGAAGCCCACAGAATGAACGGTTACATTGTCCTTCAAATCCTAAGCAGTAGTGGACTGCCATGTTTCTCAATACTGCCAGTTGGTATCGTCTGCTCGTTTTACAGATCATTCCTCAGGACAACGACACCGAATCTAGCCTGACGTACAAATATATCATCCACGAGGATTCTGTGCCTAATGTTAACAGCAACAATGTACTTCAAGAGGAGTTGGATACTTTCGAGTGGGCTTTGAAGAGTTGGTCCCAATGCAACAAGCCTTGTGGAGGAGGCATGTTTTGGTGATGGGGGTACTAAAGCATGGCGGAGGGGATTTCTGTGCATGTATTATGCAGCCACATTCAAACAGGAACAGATAAATCCATCTGTTTCCAGCCCATGTCAATTTCACAGGCATCCATTGAGCCAGTGTGGTGTAGTGGCTAGAGTGTTGGACTGGGAGTCGGGAGATCCGGGTTCCAGCCCCCACTTGGCCATGGAAACCCACTGGTGACTTTGGGCCAGTCACAGACTCTTAGTCCAACTTACCTCACAGGGTTGTTGTTGTGAGGATAACATGGAGAGGAGGAGGAGGAGGAGGATTATGTACGCTGCCTTGGGTTCCTCGGAGGAAAAAGGCAGGAGATAAATGCAATAAATAAATAAAATAAATAAATCCATTGATAAGTCTGCTCTGTCCTGTTGCTGCATGAATCGGTATTTTTTCCAAGGGCTTCAATATAATCTGTTGCCTTTCAATTGGATAATCATTAACGTGAAACACCCCCACTTCCCCTACAGTCACAGTTTTACTAATGTTTTTCACCCAACTGGTGAATCATCCATGTTGTCTTTTTTTTTTTAACCCTTTCCAGGTTTTCAAAACACCAAGTACGGGTGCCGCAGGAAGAGCGATAGCAAAATGGTTCACCGCAGCTTCTGTGAAGCCAGCAAAAAGCCAAAACCCATTCGCAGGATGTGCAATCTTCAGGAATGCACGCAGCCATTGTAAGCATCTGCTCGTTTACATGTTCAAAGTTTATTGTACTAGCCAAGGGCCGTGACAACTACATCAAAAGAAAACATTTATACATATATACAGTAATATAAATATTTCGGACAGTAGAAAATTATACAGATAACTTAGGGCTCATCTACACCAAGCAGGATATTCCACTATGAAAGTGGCATGGAAGTGGTATATAAAAGGCAGGAGCCACACTACTGCTTTATAGTTGTATTGAAGTGCACTGCATGATCTACACTACTGCCTTATAGTGGTACTGAAGTGCACTGACAACTGTTGGGGCCCATTGACACATCTACACCAAGCAGGATATAACACTGTGAAAGTGGTATGAAAGCGGTACATGGTAGGTGTCAATGGGTCCCAACAGTTGTCCGTGTACTTCAATACCACTATAAAGCAGTCGTGTGGCTCCTGCCTTTTATATACTGCTTTCATACCACTTTCATAGTGGAATATCTGCTTGGTGTAGATGAGCCCTTAGAATTTACCATAATTAAAACTCAGCTTTCACTCAGCAGTCTGAATCTCCATGGCAGTTTATGGCAATTATGTGTAGTTCTCTCTTCCTAATGTTTTTTGCTTCCAGTGCAAACAAAACCACTTCATGTGTCATATAACTGTTGGTATCACTCAGAAGAAAAAGAACTGTTTCTGCAAGGGCATTCCTATATCCATACGTTAATAATGTTTTTCATGATGTGTTGGCTCTAGGGATGTATGACAATTTCATTTCAGTCCACAAACTGCACAAAAATGCCCCATTCTCAATTGAGAACAAGAGCGCCTTTTCTCCAAAAATGTTTGCTAATTCCCAAACTGGCCTTATTTATTTATTTATTTATTTGTTTGTTTATTTATTTATTACATTTTTATACCGCCCATTAGCTGAAGCTCTCTGGGCGGTTCACAAAAATTAAAACCATAATAAAACAACCAACAGGTTAAAAGCACAAATACAAAATACAGTATAAAAAGCACAACCAGGATGAAACCACGCAGCAAAATTGATATAAGATTAAAATACAGAGTTAGAACAGTAAAATTTAAATTTCAGTTAAAATTAAGTGTTAAAATACTGAGAGAATAAAAAGGTCTTCAGATGGCGACGAAAAGAGTACAGTGTAGGCACCAGGCGGACCTCTCTGGGGAGCTCGTTCCGCAGCCGGGGTGCCACAGCAGAGAAAGCCCTCCTCCTGGTAGCCACCTGCCTCACTTCCTTTGGCAAGAGCTCACATTGCAAAATATGTCCTTGAAAAATGACCCACTTTCTCAAAATGAACACATTTTAAATCACCCAGTCCGTAGGGGGATTTTTTTAAAAAAAGAAGTGTGCAACTTCGGGAATTGTTTGTAGAACGTTCACATTTGATAGCTGTTCGTTTCGTGCACGTTTCTCAATCGTGCAAAATGCCCAGCGAGCACATATGAGAGTGCAAATTGAGGAGAGAAAAGCGGCACGGGGTTGAACTTGTGATGAAATAAAAGGCAGCCTCATTCAGTGAAAATCTTGCTTTCAAACGTTTCTATTAACTCTCTCTGTGATTTTAAGGCAGCGTTGAAGACTAGCCTTTTCCGGCAGGCCTACCCACAGATTAATGTAAAATCAAGGATTTTTAAAATGTGTTGCTTCCTGTACTAATGTTGTTTCTCGCCTCAATCCAAAGGGAGAGGTGGGTAAGAAGTATTATTATTATTATTATTATTATTATTATTATTATTATTATTATTATTATTATTATCCAAAGCCCCGGTCTACAAGAAGCACCACATTATAGATGGAGAGTCTTCAAGCTCAGTTCAGGGCCCTAGTTTTAACCTATAACACCTTATATGGCTTGGGGTGGCAATACTTGATGGGAATGACTCTCCCAGCTTGAATTTACCCATACACTATGGTCAACATCTGAAGCCTTCCTCAGAGTGCCTGCTCCCAGAGAGATTCAGAGTTTGAACAACAAGAGAGAGAGGGAGCTTTCTGGTGGTGGCCCCTTGAGTCTGGAATGCTCTTCCCAGCAAGGTCTACCCAGTGCCAACCTTGCCATCTTTTGGACATCAGCCTAAGTCTCTTCTCTGTCCCCAGGCATTTGATTAGAGATGTTGGAGAAACCCATCTGGGGGAGGAAATTCATCGAACTTTCAGTAGTTCTCCAACTACCCCTGCCGGATTTTGGCTTGCTTACTCATGAGCTGGCCCAACTAAAACTGCATCGGGTCAGGCCAACTCATGGATTTTCCAGAATCATAGAATCATAGAATAGCAGAGTTGGAAGGGGCCTACAAGGCCATCGAGTCCAATCCCCTGCTTAATGCAGGAATCCACCCTAAAGCATCCCTGACAGATGGTTGTCCAGCTGCCTCTTGAATGCCCCTAGTGTGGCCCACCACTTGAATGCCCCACCACCTCCCTAGCTAACTGGTTCCATTGTTGTACTGCTCTAACTGTCAGGAAGGGTGGGGGTTGATAAAAGAAATTTACACAAATTGTGGGCACAAATTGTGTGATTTCTGCAAATCACACAATTTGCAGCCGGATTTTGCACAAATTTCTTTTTTATGAAACAAAAACCTTGAGGATAGTTCCTAGGCTCTGGGGAAACCCCACAGCTCAGCTCACAAATGCAAGCCAAGCCAGGCAGGCAGCGGGGATCTTTCGAGCCTCCAAAGGGCTGGATTCCCTAATGATGGAAACCCCTAGATTTCATGGCGTTATCATAGGCTTTTATATACATCAGTTGAAGAATTTGGCTGTCAGTGGTGTTTTACGGCGGTTTATGGATTTTTTCCTGGACATTCTGTTTTAAACTTCCTATGTTTTAATCTTGTAAGTCACCTTGCATCTTTTTTTTAAAGAGAAAGCAGGCAAAGCAAAGCAATAAATAATATAACATTTTCAAAGGTTATATATCAAGTCCAATCTTATTTCATTTTTATATATCAAATTGGATGCAGCTCTAGTTATATATTATTCAAACTCTTTTTCTCTGTTCATTCTGCAGAACTTGTTCATCAGGAAAACTCAGTCATTCATGGATCATAAAATATTTGTGTAGGCGATGCAGGTTGATACTGGATGGAAGTCTTCTGAGCAGGTTGCTTTATTAAAGTGTTATACCTCTTCTCTCTTTTTCCCACCCCAGCTGGGTTGCAGAAGAATGGGAGCATTGTACCAAGACCTGTGGGACTTCTGGTTATCAGATCCGTGCCGTGCGTTGCATTCAGGTGCTTCATGATGGTGCAAACCGCTCAGTTCACTTCAAGTACTGCAACAGGGATCGCCCGGAGAGTAGAAGGCCTTGTAACAGAGCCCCATGTCCTGCTCAGTGGAAAACCTGGCCATGGACTCCAGTAAGCATCCTGAATCTTCCGTATTTGATTTGTAGCCAAATCATTGACTTAAAAAAAAATCCAGATCCAGCTGTTCTTTGCAGGTGCTCCTATCCCAGGGCTAGGGATGAGTCAGCAAGAACAGAACTCAATGAAGTACTCCAAATTTCATCTCCAACTTCACTGAGACTTGAGTCCATATTAGATTGCAAGCTTTGTTTTGCTTTTTTTCATGAAAATCCATACATATTTTATTGTGTATTTCTCCAAATGTACGCATGAGTTGTGCACATCTCTGAAATATACAAATTCTCCTCCCACTGATTAAAGCCTATTTCTGCACAATTTTCAAAAATACGTGTTTTTTCACGCACATTTTTCAGATGTACGTATGCTGTCCAGTGCATTTGCAAGCTCAGAAATGTGTGGTGTGGAGTTCAACTGCAGATTGTGTCTGAGTATATGTTCGCTTTGGAAGGTGTGAACTGGGTAAATCCAGATCAAATATGAACTGAAACAAATGCCTCATACAGTCCTTCCCAAGGCTGAAAACAGAAATCTTGTAGTAATTGGAACTAATGTGATACCGATTATTACAGGGACAGTGTTGTATGCCTACTACAAGAAACAGCAAAATCTGAAATGCAAATTCTTGGACTTTTTTTATTTATTTATGAGCTTATGTTAACTAGGGATGTATGAGGAATTTGTTTCATTTTGGTTTTGATCAGATCTTACCCTGTTCACATCTCCCAGAACAGAATGCAAACTCCCTTTTGACTTTGTGCTCCCGCCACGGCCACTGGAATGCAGCCTCTCGAAACTTCTGCAAAATAGAATATGTCCCTTGGGCCGAAAGAGGTAGGGATGTTGCAGGAGTCTGAGAGGGAGGTTGAGTCCAATGGACTGTCCCCTTGCTCAGCCTTCTGTACCTAAGCCACCATGGGCTTATAGGACCCATTAATCAAGCCGGGCAGTCCACAAGCACTCAATGACCATCCATTCCCTGGCCAAGACACCATTTTGCCAAATACCGGTGGCTAAGGTTTTTCACTAAAAGTAATGTTGCATAAATGGCATCCGTAAGGCGCCATTTTACACAACATTACAGGCGTAAAAATGGAAATGGAAAAATGCATGCGTAAGCCTTGTCTGTTCACCCCTGCAATACATTTTTATACCGCCCAATAGCCGAAGCTCTCTGGGTGGTTCACAAAAATTAAAACCATAATAAAACAACCAACAGTCTAAAAACAAAAATACAAAATACAATATAAAAAGCACAACGAGGATAAAACCACACAGCAGAAATTGATATAAGTTAAAATACGGAATTAAAACAGCAAAGCTTAAATTTAAGTTAAATTGGGTGTTAAAATACTGAGAAAATAAAAAGGTCTTCAGTTGGTGATGGAAGGAGTACAGTGTAGGTGCCAGGCAGACCTCTCTGGGGAGCTCGTTCCACAGTTGGGGTGCCACAGCGGAGAAAGCCCTCCTCCTTGTAGCCACTTGCTTCACTTCCTTTGGCAGGGGCTCACGGAGAAGGGCCCCTGTAGATGATCTTAAGGTCCGGGCAGATACATATGGGAGGAGGCGTTCCTTCAAATAACCTGGCCGCAAGCCGTTTAGGGCTTTAAATGTTAATACCAACACTTTGAATTGGGCCCGGACCTGGACTGGCAGCCAATGAAGTTGTAAAAGGACTGGCGTGATGTGGTCTCGCCGGCCAGTCGCTGTTAGTAAACAGGCTGCCCTGTTTTGTACCAGCTGAAGTTTCCGGATGGTTTTCAAAGGCAGCCCCATGAATAACACATTGCAGTAAACCAAATATTGAGCAAATGGCCCCTTTACAGCTGCCATTTTGGCATCATGGCTTTTACGGAAAAACTCAAGCCATTTGTTTTCACAAAATGATGGCTCGCTGAGGGATCAGGCCACTGCTGGGCGCTCATCAGGTGCATGCAAACCATGCAGCGGCTCCCTGGATGAGCCGCTGCATGGTCCATGGTCCATCCATCCCTAGAAAGAGGTCCATCATCCCTGCTCTAAATTCATTCCTCATTAGCTGTTGGGACAGATTTTTGCTTACTAAAAAGGTTTCCATGTATCCAGTAGCAGAATTGGAGAGGGGAAACTCCTACACAGTACATTTTTGTCCTCCATTTAGGGAAATGCATGCAGAAGCCTCGTTTCTTGTCTTCCTAGTGCCTTGTTGCTTTTTTCCATAGTGTTCTGTGACCTGCGGTGAAGGAACGGAATCCAGGCAGGTTTTATGCCGCACTGGTGACCAATGCAATGGAGAAAAACCAGAATCCGTGAGAGTTTGCAAGCTCGCTCCCTGTAACGGTAAGAAAACCGCTGCCCCTGGCTGCATCAGGATGAGGTTATCTGGCATCTTCAATTTAGGACCCAGTTAAGCAACAAAAACATCTGGAAACTGGTGCAAATGACTGTACCAAGAGTTGTGCGAGTTCAAAATATGGCAGATCCTCCCATTTCTGTGTACTATAGAATAAAATCTCAATGGAAATCCGAATCATGTAGAGCATGAGTATGGAATCTGGGGCCCTCCAGATGTTTTGGGCTACAACTCCCATCAGCCCCAGCCAGCATGGTCAAGGGTTCTCTGGACTTATAGTCCAAATCATCTGGAGGACACAAGGACACCTACCCTTGAATTTAAGTGTGCCCTTGTAAATCATTGTCCATGTTGTGTTTCTTATTCCTGTCTTTATGGGATGGCTTACTAAAATTTTATTAGAATAAGTTGTTGCTGGAGTTGTTCCTCCTCCTCCTCCTCCTCCTCCTCCTCCTCCTCCTCCTCCTCCTCCTTCTTCTTCTTCTAGAATTAATCCCTTCTCCAACCCAGATGGGAAAGTGAAATTTCAAAAACCTTCTGCAAGTAATCAGTTCAGACTTTTAGCAAGAGTGTGATCTGTCCCCTAGAAGCCCACTGGGTGTGGAGGGTGAGGGGGGAGCAGAGAGAGGGAAAAGAAGGTTAGAGAAAGTAAGAAAAGGGGGTCACAGAAAGAGAGAGAGCAAAAAGTTTGAAAACTATAGAACTTCTAACACTGAAATCATAATATATGGAATTACGGCAAGGAGCCATGGCAGAGAAATACCAACTGCACTTAGCTAAAGGCAGAGACAAAGCATCTGATTTTTATAAAACATGGCAGGGTTGTATTCTGTATACAGATCACGGACATACGCATCGGTATTTGTCAAAGCCTTTGCTCAGGTTATGGAAAAGAGACTAAACGTAAGTTTGACACACTAAAGAATTATAAAGAAAATTTCTAAGCAGTCGACGGATTCCTCATATGGCTTGGATTGTAAAGACATAGTGGGAAAATATGAATAGCACTTCAGAGTGCTACCCTCTGACAATAATTCAATTTAAATTCAACATATTTCTTATTATTTATTTATTTCCTTTTTTCTTATTTGTCTTATTTTTCTCTTCTTTCTTTCTTTCACTGTTAATTTTGCTTTGGAAAACTAATAAAAACTTTTTAAAAAAAAGTTAGAAAGAGAGAAAAAAGGAGTTTGCAAAAAGAGATTGGCACTGCCCCTTTTTTTGCTCTGGCTCCACCCATCACTGGCTCTGGTCCCACCTACCACTGGCGTGTGACACCCAATAGATAACCCTTGATGGAATGTCACCCTTCACAGAAAAAAGAAAAGAAAAAAGATGACCCGCCACTGGGGAAATATGATGTAGCTGAAGGTTCCTTTCCACCACCACCCCCTTTTTTTTTTTGCATCCACCCTGCTCGTAGTGGATGAGAAAGCATTATGTGTGGGCTAAGTTCCTTCCTTTTCTGGGCATGGGACCGAGAGAAAGCCTGGGGCTGTGTTGCATTAAAAAAAAATTAAGAATTGTCACCAAGTCAAACTGTCTTCTTTCAGGATAAGAGTTGGTCCAGGGCTGGGGTACAGAGAATGTTTCCACAAATACAATTCTTAAAGTCGTACTGGTTCCCCTCTGTTTAGCACTGGTTAGGCCTCAACTAGAGTATTGCATCCAGTTCTGGGCACCACACTTCAAGAAGGATAAAGACAAGCTGGAGCGTGTTCAGAGGAGGGCAACCAGGATGATCAGGGATCTGGAAACAAAGCCCTATGAGGAGAGACTGAAAGAACTGGGCAGGTTTAGCCTGGAGAAGAGAAGATTGAAGGGAGACATGGTAGCACTCTTCAAATACTTGAAAGGTTGTCGCACAGAGGAGGGCCAGGATCTCTTCTCGATCCTTCCAGAGTGCAGGACACGGAATAATGGGCTAAAGTTACAGGAAGCCAGATTCCAGCTGGACATCAGGAAAAACTTCCTGACTGTTAGAGCAGTACAACAATGGAACCCATGACCTAGGGAGGTTGTGGGCTCTCCCGCACTGGTGGCGTTCAAGAGGCGGCTGGACAGCCATCTGTCAGGGATGCTTTAAGGTGGATTCCTGCATTGAGCAAGGGGTTGGACTCGATGGCATCATAGGCCCCTTCCAACTCTAATATTCTATGATTCTATGACTCTATGATGTAGTGCATTTCCAGGCCTTCTTCTGGACCACCTCCCAGGAACGGTAAGATGCCAGCCCACATGAAATGCTGTGTCATGCACTATGAGTGGAGCAGACACAACAAGGTTTTTTAAAAATTGGATTGGGGTGGTGAGGGGAGGAGGTAATCTTTCTAAGAAATGTGGACCTCCTCTGCCAAAGCCAACCCTATTTTGTAGGGGGAGAGCAAAGAGTTTCATAAAGTGAGGGGGGATTTTGGCCAAGCACAAGTAAGAAACCTAAGATCGTCTCTCTTTAGCAAAACGTTGATTACACACTATCCCCAGCAAAACTGATTACACGGACGGTAGGATCCAATAGAAACCCATTATGGGTTTCAGCATCCCATAAGTCTTTTCATTTGGGCTCAAAGGTCACCGTAGGTGAGGAGATTGCAGAGGCCTTTCATATCGTAATATCATAACGGGAATAATATGAATGAAAGGGATATATAGCTGAATCCATCCTGCTGCACCGGTAATAATATCAGTAAAGAAAAGGGATGCACAAAAGCAAGAGGTAGACATAAAAGCCACTGAAAATATCTGTGGCTCAACTCAAATTTATTGTGAAAAGGTTATTGCTGTTGTTGCACCAGCAAAATATTTCGAAGTAAAACTGCTTTCAGCAAGGATAGGAGTGGGGGGAAATGAATCATGATTCCTAGGAGTATTATGCTTAATAGCTGTTGCTCTAAATCAAATGAAGCTTGAGAGGGAAATTGTATAAGCAACAATCCATAGAATAGCAATGTGGAGAACTTGAATGTGAGTGCAATTGCTTCAACTAGTACTTTGCTCATGCAGGCACAGCATAAACTGACAGGAGAACCCGGCATCTGTCCACCCTTGTCTGGAGCCTCCATTGGGCACAAAGACAGAGGCTCTGGAAATTACATATTTCCCCTGTTGCGTAAATGGTAGGGCTGTGCATGGACCCCCCGATCCACTTTGGGCCAATCCGCCCGTCCCCTGCTCCGCTCCACGGAGCAAGATCCAGCTTCACCGCCGTCGCTGCATAGATGGTGGCGGCGGCACCAGATAAGCCACCCACCCACCCCCTTACCTGTGTCTGTCATCGTGGGCTTCAGTTGAGGCCCCAGCTTGAAGCCGGAAGAGGCCTCGGCCTTCACTTCTGGCTTCAGACGGGGCCTCAATTGAAGCCCGTGACGGATGCAGGTAAGCCTCCCTCCTCCCTACCCCCTTACCTGGCTCCATCACCATCGCCGCAGGAATTGCAGCAGTGGCGGCAGCACCAGATGCGTCCCCTCCCCCCCCCCCACTTACCTGCATCTGGAGCTCCGGATTGAGGCGATCCTCTTCGCCTCAATCCACAGCCCCCCGACTCTCTTCGCCTCCGCCTTTTCCTGAGGAGAATCAGGCCGTCTCGCTACTGCTTCTCTGAACCGAAGAGAAGCGGAGCACAGCCCTGGTAAATGGGGCATTTACGGACACCATTCACTCATTAGGGAAAATACATAATAACTGGAGCATCCATTGTTATGAGCAATGGAGGCTCCAGACAAGGGCGGATGGGATCCTAACATTATCGGATGCTCACCAAGCTTCAAAGAAGCGCACGCAGTACCACGAGCAGGGCTGGATGGCAGCGGAGTGAGCATCTGATGAGTCAGATGCCGGCGAGTCCATCCATCCCTAGTTACTGGGCCAGTTCACATGTAATGACAATGCAAAGAGCATTTTTAAACTCTGGGTCAATGTGAAAAACAGCATATTGGTGCACACTACCATTGTGCCTGCTCAAGTCATAAAATCACAGAATAATAGGGGCCTATAAGGCCATCGAGTCCAACCTGCTGCTCAGTGCAGGAATCCACATTAAAGCATCCCTGACAGATGTCAGACCTGGCTAAATAATCCACGGATCATTCCTCCATCGTTTGTTTAGCATTAGATGTGAATCAGAAACTTTGGCTTGTCTCTTCCCTGACCAGCCATACCATTAACCCAAGAACAAGCTCTTAGTTCTTTCTTTCTATCCCATTTAAGTTCTTTCTATTCCACTGATAAAGAAGTTTGAGGTTGTTGTTGTGTTCTTACCAACAAAAGAACCAAACAAAATACTCACCCATCCCTAAACACAGTCCTGATGCACTGCCACAAAGAGCCAGCGTAGTGTAGTGGTTGGAATCTTGGACTGGGTGTCGGGAGATCTGGGTTCTCATTCCCACTTGGCCATTAAGGTTACTTTCAGCCAGTCACTGACTTGCAATGTAACCTGCCTAATTGTGTTGTTGTGAGCATAAAATGGAGAGGAGGAGGAGGATCATGTATGCCGCCTTAGCCTCCTTAGACAAAAGGTGGGATATAAATACAGCAAATGAATTAATGAATATTAGAGGGTTGAAGGTCATAGAATCATAGAATAGTAGAGTTGGAAGGGGCCTATAAGGCCATTGAGCCCAACCCTCTGCTCAATGCAGGAATCCACCTTAAAGCATCCCAGACAGATGGCTGTCCAGCTGCCTCTTGGGTGGGAGAGCCCCCCACTACCTCCCTAGGTCATGGGTTCCATTATCCTCCTGCTCTAACAGTCAGGAAGTTTTTCTTGATGTCAAGCCGGAATCTGGCTTCCTGTAACTTGAGTCCGTTATTCCGTGTCCTGCACTCTGGGATGATCAAGAAGTGATCCTGGTGACAATCTAGTACAGCTTGGAATCTTCCGGATGTGTTGCAGTATAATTCCCATCATCCCCTGCCTCCCCAGGTTGGCTGGGGATGATGGAGGGTTGAAATACAAGATAACTGCATGGTGTCAGGTTGGGAAAGGATGATGCAGCAGAAGATTAGATAGATAGATAGATAGATAGATAGATAGATAGATAGATAGATAGATAGATAGAGTTTACTGAAGGTGAACCTACTATAGATGAACAGAAGGGCCTTTTTATGCAGACTTAATAGAGTCTGCATAAATGGGCCCTGAACAAGAGATGGACTTTCATGCAAAACCTACTGAACTCTCAGGAGTTCTGTAACCATTTGGGCGCTAGAGGGAAGCAGAGACTGGCCTGCTGCAACAAAATGGAATCACTCACAGCAGTGTTTTCTTCTGTGTGAAAAGGCATTTTCCCACCTATCGATCTCTTTGGAAAGCGACGAGGCCTCTAATACAATCCACTCTGCCTATTCATTCTTGGCTCAGAGTAAACAAAGGGAGTGCAGCACCCTCTGGGCATCCCAGGATTCTCTCTAGATCAGTGCCAAGGTAATGCTGAGCAGCTAACAAGCCAGTGTTGCAAGATCAGGGTCCTTTGTCACAACCTCCTCCTTTTGCTGCGATGAGACATTTTAACAAATGGGAGCAGAAGTTCTTTTTCACCCAGGAAAGCAGCTAAATAATAAGTGGGTGTCTGAATTCTGTACAGATGAGATTTATAAGCCCCTAAAATCTACTCCTGCTTGGATTTTAATCTGAAATGAAATGCCACCTTCCCTGGCCTCTTAATTTCTCCCTGTTCAACGTCAGGGAGTTACACCACTTTATTACAGGGCCTGGGAAATAGTATTTTTTTATTATTATTATTATTATTAAATTTATATCCAGCCTTCATTTTTTATTATTACATTTATATCCCACCATTTTTTTACCTCCAGGGAAGCCAAGGTGGTGTATATAATCCTCCTCCTCTCCATTTTATCATCTCCACAACAACCCTGTGAGGTAGGCTGGGCTGAGAGTCTTTTACTCGCTCAAAGTCACCCAGTGGGTTTCCATGGCCTAGTGGGGGACTAGAACCCGGATCTCCCAACTGCCAGTCCAACACTTTAACCATTATGCCACACTGGCTCTTCCAGATATAGCCTTCCAGATATTGTTGGCCTACCATCACATCTGAACATTACCCAAGCTGGCTGAGGCTACTGCATCCAACATCCTCTATAAGGTCGCAGGTTCCTCAGCAATTATATATTACATTAAATAGTGGAAAGTTAAGAGGCTGAGGGTGTGGTATGGAGCCCACCCCCTTTGGAGGAACTTCATCTCCCCTTCCCAAAGCCAAGGTGAAACTGGGGCCACAGCTAGACCTAAGGTTTATCCTGGGATCATCCAGGGTTCGCCCCTGCCTGAGCACTGGATCCCCTGTGTGTCACCTAGATGAACAGGTTTGACCCCTGGATGATCCAGGGATAAACCTTAGGTCTAGCTATGGCCTGGGTCTAAAGCTTTGCAAGTGGTTTTGCAAGAACCCAAAGGTCTTGTGAGTGCTCAAACTGATTGCTTGCCAATGATTTTGAAGGCGAACAGACGAGTCTTCATTCATCCTCACTTGTAACCATATTGCTATCCACTGGAAGAGGCTGATGGCCTAACCATGTGTAACTTTGGGCATTGAGAACGTAGAGTGATGATGGATCAGTCCAAAGGCCTAAATAGTCCAGCATTCTGTTCTCACGGTGGCCAAGCAGCTGCCCATAGGAAACCAAGAAACAGGACATGGGTGCAGTTGCGTCTTCCCACCCATGTTCCCCATGAACTGGTATAAAGAGCCACACTGCCTCCGATACTGGAGATAGCATATATAGCCATACCCTAGCTAGTAGCCACTGATAGCAATACCTACCATGAATTTGTCCAATCCCCTTATAAAGCCATCCAAATGGGTGGCCATCGCTACATTTGAGGTAGCAAATTCCATAGATTAACTACGCGCTGTGTCCTGGGATTATGGGAGAGGGGAAACCCGTGATGGGACCTTCCACAGTTTTTATTCAATGGGAAACACAGCCTTGACGACAGGGAAGATTCCGAACACGGTAACGGCATTGCAAAAGGACTTCGTAAAAAAAAACCTTCTTCCTACACCATTTCCCCAAACCACATTGACTCCAAGGAGGTCATTGTGGCATTACACCCCACAAGTCAGTTCCCAAATGTAAGTCTGTTGGTTTTAGAATGTTGGCCTGAGTGGGTGGAGTTAGAATGTCTGGGGAGGGTGGAGGAGTGATATATAAGGGAAGGACTGAGGGGATTGTTGGAGACTTTTGGGGTACTCTTAGGGATCTCTGTGTGTTAGCTCTTGGGGTTTAGATAGGGTGACCCTATGGAAAGGAGGACAGGGCTCCTGTATCTTTAACAGTTGCATAGAAAAGGGAATTTCAGCAGGTGTCATTTGTATGCATATCGCACCTGGTGAAATTTCCTCTTCATCACAACAGTTAAAGCTGCAGGAGCTATACTGCAGCTATACTGTGACCAGATTTAAAAGAGGGCAGGCCACCTGCAGCTTTAACTGGTGTGATGAAGAGGAAATTTCACCAGGTTCTCCATATATACATTTGAACTTTGAGCAAAATGTGGTTAAGCTTAGAGGAGAGCAGTGGTGGGCTGTTGAATTGGTTTCCTGAAAGAGCTGCAGGCAGCTGCCTATTGAATGGATAAGTCCCTTTCTGCTCCTCATCAACCTCCACTTTCTGCTACTACCCAATTATGCATATGTTCCAGGAAGGACACTGTTCATCACTCACCCCCGTCCTAAAAAATGGACCACAAACAACTTTCTCAATGTTTTGTCCCCAAACCTCCAAAGCTCATTAGAAGTGGAGACCAAACTCCTCCACCATTGGGACCTGCCTCCAAAGGGCCATGGGCTGTCATGATTTCCTGGCAGTGGGGTGGGATTGCATTGTGTGTGGGGATCCTTTAGACCTCCATAAGGCCACAGAGCCTAGAATGTAGCATCTGAGGCCACCAAGAAACATGGGCATGGAGGTCGCTTGGTCCTTCATCTTCCTTCTAGAGTCCCTAAATTTCTATCAACCTTGCTGCCAGGGACATCTGAATGGGAAAGAGGTACACACAGATGGCTCCTGTTGTGGGGTGCGTGGAACTTCTCTAGACCCAAGCTGAAAGAATTTTATTTCAGTCTGATTAGAATCAAGCCCTTTGTGAAGTGAGTCCAGCTGAGTTTTGCCATTGCTAGCCAAAATGTTGCAGGATCCCTCATGTATAAGCAATAAGGCACAGAATGTGAGAGATGTGATGACTATCCATAGTTTAACTTTTCAAAGAACAAAAAAAAAAAGCTTCATTGCTGTATGGAGTGAGTGTCCAGATATAACAAGACTTTTCCTGATGGATCCACAGGAGAAAAGAAAGAGAATTGCTGTCAGGAAGGAATCCAATAGTCTGGAACTATCCCTTCAATTAGTTCCAGCCTTATTGACCTACTGAAGTTAATAGGATTTAAATCTAACTTGGGTCCCATTGATTTCCATGGGTTTACAACAAGTCTGGATTCCACACATAACCTAATAAATTAAATGTGTCTTCAGAGCTCAGTTCTAATATTTACTACTGGCCCCATGTGTTGGTCTACAAGTGATCCGTACAACATCAGACTCCTTTAGAATGAAGCCATGTTTCTCAACAAGATGTCGTCTTAACTCATGTTGGATTTTGTCTTCCAGATGAACCTTGCCAGGGAGACAAATCTATCTTCTGCCAGATGGAGGTGCTCGCCCGGTACTGCTCCATCCCAGGATATAAAAAGCTGTGTTGCGAATCTTGCAGCAAACGTAGCAGCACCCTTCCACCTCCTTTCCTTAGCGAAGCTGCGGAAACTGAAGAGGACATCATGGCTAACCCCATCGTCATACCCAAGGCTTTGGTTGCTCCTACTGGTTTAGTCCCTCCTCATCCTGAGAGACAAGGTGCTTTGGGCAGGATGTCCTTGGTAGAAGAAGATACACATGCGCTTATTCCTCCGTCCTACAGTCATGCCAGAGTTGCTGATCCACCTCAACAGAGAGTTCAAAACACTGCAAGAAACAAGACTTCTGGGCCTGTTTCAATGCCATATCAGCCACTGACCAAAAGTGGGCATCTCCTTACCCACAATTCCTCAGCCTTGTTAGATATTGGTCCAGCTGTGGCAAGTAACAACAGTTCATCTGGTGCTCATGCTCCGCACAGAACCTCACAGAAAATTGAGAAGCAAGGTGACAGGAGGCAGCCTCCAAGGCCTCCCACTGTGGAAAGATGAAACTTAGAGCAAACCAAAGGGGAAGGAGTTAATGAAAGTGGCGGAATTGTGTCTTTGCTTTGTTCCAGACACCATGGTGCATGCAAAATTTCCAAAACCAAGACTCTTAATATGTCAACAACTAAAATGAAGGGGAAAAGTGCAGGTTCACTTTCCAGTTGCATCCATCCTTCCCCTCTTTTTCTCCCTGCACCCCACCCCACCCCATCCCATTCCTCCATCACATCTCCCAATATCTGGTGACCCTGAATCCTTCAAAGGAAGCTCCAAAATCATATGAACAAAGAAAGCCAAGTGTATGAGTCAGTTGGCCATTTTCTGCAGTCCAGGAAACTAGGTTGTGCATCAGCTGTGCTCTCTCTCTCTCTCTCTCTCTCTCTCTCTCTCTCTCTCTCTCAAAAATAAAAATAAAATAATATTAATTAAAAGGAAGGAAGGAATGAAAGAAATAAATAGAATTTTGTTTTGGAGGGGAAGGGAGGGCCAGCAAGCAAAACTACCAAAGTTTACACTTCTATAAGACATGTTTTACTGTGGACCAACAAGTCCATATGAATTGTGTTGCTAATTTATCTGTGTAAACAAATTATATAGTTACGACTGAAAATTGCAGTTGTCATGGACATAGTAGGGAATATATGGATTTTGTTAATCTGTTTTACCTGCGTTACATGGATGGTCAGGTGTCTTTCATTCTGCCATCCGCTGATGGATAGAACCAGTTGTAAACATTTTTAGGGATCTACAAACATTTTATTCCTGCTTGCAAATGCACACTTGCTCAAGTGGATGTTTGCACAAATCCCCCCCTCCCAAAAAAAGTTTTTTAAGAAAACACCTGTCTGCAGAATCCGCACAACATAGAAAAAGCTGGTCTGCTGTTAGATCTAGGAATCATAGAAATCTGAACACATCTGAATCCTTTACAGATTTTTCTGATATTGAGAGAGAGAGAGAGAGAGAGAGAGAAGGAGAAGGAAGGAAGGAAGGGAGGAAGGGAGGGAGGGAGGGAGGGAGGGAGGGAGGGAGGGAAGAAAAGAACTATTTCTCAGAATTCTATGTCGTGCAACCATTTATTTGTGGACCTCACATTTGAAGATCATGTTTTGGTGCCTGCTGTTCCATTCTGCCTTCTTTACATTCCATGAACATGCTTATCAGCCAGAATCCAAAGTGCCCAATACACACGCTCAAGTGTTGCCCCATACACATGGTCAAGAGGCTCTAGACATCCATGAGAACTTCCTGGATTGCCATTTCAGATGTCCATGTGCTGCCTCAGAGCCATTCTTGAGTAAGGGTAGAAGGAATGATCAGTTTCACATTCTCTCCATTTCCTCTTTTTCCAACCTTAAATTCTGTTCACCTCAAAACTTTGAGAATTAATCCAGTCTTAAGTCGGGTTCATCCCAAATTTGGAGAATTTCTTTTGAAATTTGAATGAACATTCATAAACGTTGTTGTTGTTTTTGCACGTTTCTCCTTTGCCTAATATAGACATGGCGCAAGCAATTTCCCTGGTAGAATTGATTGTAGACATTATTTTCCCTAATATATGCATCTTTGTACACATTTTTTTGGATTGGAGAACCCCATCACAAAGTTCAGAGAAGTGCAAATTTTGAAGGCAAACCTACTTTTGGCTCATATCGTTGTTCGAAAGTGCAGAATTCAGTAAATTCAGATTAAAATGTGAGCTGAGCTAATTTCTCATCCATCCCTACTCTTGAGTGGCTCTTCATGGACACAAGGATAACAGAATCATAGAATAGTAGAATTGGAAGGGGCCTATAAGGCTATCGAGTCCAACCCCCTGCTCAATGCAGGTTCGACAGTAGGCCAGAAGGATGGGAGTATCTCAAAAGCCCTAAGATGTCCATCTTTTCTTCAAGCTAGTCCAATGGTGATGAGAGAGGTCTGCCCACAGCACTTCATATCCCAGCCAATCGTATGGTAGCGGAGAGATAATCTCCCATTTGTCTGCCCTTCTTATGGCACTGGAATTACAATCAATATCTGCCCTGTGGTACATACCTCGGGCAATGAAGTGTTACAAGATGTCACTGTTTTGGAAGTGATTCATTTTTGCCTCTTAGGGCGATATACATTGAGTAAATGAAATGTACTGATGGGTATGTAAAAACTGATTCTCTGTGCCTCTGGGAGGGAGAAGGAACATCCATGTTCACACCCCAGCCTATCCTTAATGAGGATCTACTGAGGCCTAGACTAATGGTGCCTTCTTCTTTTTTCCTGCACCAGCACAAGTCCACAGGATGAATTGCACGGAGGTTGTGCACAGAGTCCACACCACCAGCACAGGCCATGCAACCAACATTGCAAATGAACAGAGTTGATAGTGCCAGCAGGTGTGTCCTGTGGTTCCGGAGTGGCACCAGAGCTGCATTGCTCCCACACCACAGTACAGCTCTTTACAAATCGATGAATTCCATCCTGGGTTATGGCCCAACCAACAAAGCTGCAGGTATAAAGAGAGCCTGAGGAGGAGAATGCAGGGAGCAGGATGAGGAAGGGAAACGTGGGTGCATCCGTAGGGAAATGGTAATTGCGCAAAAGTTCAGGGGATATCAGCTGTGCAGGAAGAAGGGGGCGTAAGTCACCGATAGAAGACATGGTTCCATAGCATGATCTGAAGGCACAGGACACAGCAACTTTGCTGAAACTAAGCAGCACTGAGTGTAGTCAGGGCCTGCATGGGGTGGACTGTCTTGGGACCCTTATCTATGCTGCGTTGAATTTCACAAAAGATGGGATCTAAACGTTTTTTAAAAAATGCTTTTGTTGCGCAAGCTCCTGGGTTCAATCCTTGACTTCTCTAGAAGCAGAGTTGGGAAAGACCCTTGAAAGAAACCGTGTGGTGTCCCTACCAGAGAATACTAGACTAGATCTGGCTCAGAATAAGGCAGCAACGTATGTTCAGATAAGGAACCGGATTTGCACAAGAGTGCATCAATGGCTCTAGTGCAACTCCCTTCCCCCCCCCCCCCAATGGGCCTTGCGCATGGGAAGCTTTCACTGATCGACAGTCGAGGTATGTTTGAAGGCAACTACTTCTTCTTTTCTTCGTATTACTATTTCTGCTAAATGGTTTGTTTCCTTTTTGTCAAGCCAAAGAGCACATCAAACTAGCGTAGGCACAAGCAATGAGCTATCGAGGTGACATTTCTCGGAGGTGGCTGAAAATAAACGTACATTTTCATCATCCCGAGGTGAAAGAGGGAATTGTTACCTCCTGACAACTGCACCGCCAACATGCATCCGACTGAGATAAATTGCTAACCATTTTGATCACTATCGAACCTATGCGCCATTGCTTTCAGATAGGTGATCTCGATCTTTTTCCCACCCCACCCCTCCTCGGTTTTGCTGTAAAGTACTTGTACATAGGAATGAAAAGTAAAGCTATTTATTAAAAGTTTGTGGTTGTGGTTGTTTCTATGCTAGTATCTCATGAACTGAATATTTACACTGAAACAGTGGCATTTTTTTTCTCTCCAGTGCAAAGTCAAGAAATTAAATGTAATGCGGAGAATTTTGGCACAGCTGCAGTCTAAACATATTTATAGGGATGTGTGGATTTGGCTGCATGCAGGGAAGGGTGCGGCGGAATTGCAGGAAAGCGCACAGCAGAGCAGGAGCTCCATGCAATCTTTCTCCATCTGTTTTTCTTCTTTGCTTATCTCTCTCCTTTAGCAGCTAATTTTCCCTAATGTTTGGGGGTGGGGAGGAGCATAACAATAATAATAATAATAATAATAATAATAATAATAATAATAATAATAATAATAATACATTTAGTTATTTATTTATTTATTTATTTATTACCCGCCTCTCCCTTTGGATTGAGGCGGGGAACAACATTAGTGCAGGAATCAACACATTTTTTAAAAAATATTGATTTTACATTAATCTGAATAGGCCTGCTGGAAAAGGCTAGTCTTTAAAGCTGCCTTAAAATCACACAGAGAGTTAATTTTACGAATCTCCTCCGGCAGGCCGTTCCACAATCTGGGGGCGACAGAAGAAAAGGTCCTCTGGGAAACTGATGTCAGCCTAGTTTTGGCTGACTGAAGTAAGTTCACCCCAGAGGACCTGAGTGTGCGGGGCGGACTGTATGGGAAAAGGCGATCCCGCAGGTAACCTGGACCCAAACCATTTAGGGCTTTAAAGGTGATGACCAACACTTTGTACTTTGCCCGGAAACTAATCGGCAGCCAGTGGAGTGATTTTAATGTTGGGGTAATATGCTCATCCCTAGATGTACCGGTGACCAACCTGGCTGCCATATTTTGAACTAGTTGAAGTTTCCGAACTAGGTACAATGGTAGCCCTATGTAGAGCGCACTGCAGAAGTTGAGCCTTGAGTTTACCAGCGCGTGCACAACCGTCTTTAGGTCTTCCGACTCTAAGAAGGGGCGCAGCTGGCGTATCAGCCAAAGCTGATAGTAGGCACTCCTGGCCGTCGCATTTATCTGGGCTGTCATTTGGAGCGACGGATCCAGGAGCACCCCCAAACTGCGAACACAGTCTTTCAGGGGGAGTGTAGCCCCATCCAAAACCGATTGACACACCTCCAAACCTAGGTCAGAGCCCTTGACAGCAAGCACCTCCGTCTTGTCTGGATTCAGCTAAAGTTGAACAAGAGATGGCTGCAGAAAGTTGGCCGCCATTTGCCAGCGTGTTTGCCTATGACCCCCTGACGCTTTTCTTGCCTGTCCTTTGGGGGAGGGGGGCATCCAAATTCACAACACCCACAGCCTAGCTTTTATGGGGCTACTTTTCACATGGTGGCTGTCCCATATAAGCAAGTGCTCATATAAGACCTTTTAGAATTGCAGCTTGTCTTTGTTCAGTGTGTGTGTGTGTGTGTGTGTGTGTGTGTGTGTGTAATATGTAAAATCCAATGCCTCTACTTTATACTTTTGACACAATTAAAGTATTGTGTAGCCAGGCTCCAAGTTCCAAACCACTGGATAAAGGAGTAATGACTACTCAGGAGACTTAATCTGGTGTACAATTAGGCCACTCAATTTCAATTTGACATCAGTAGGGTATAAATGTCCTTATTGTTTACAGGATTGTGGATTTGCCCCCTTACCTTCAAATTTGTGTGTTGATGCTCAAAAATTCTAGTCATATGCATCAGGCAAAAACGATAAAGCTAATGAAACTACTGTACATTTTTGAATAAATATTTTAACGGTGTTGTATTTTTTATTATTATTTGTAAACTTCTGTATTTTAAATAGCGCTTTAAAAAAAAAAAAAGGAAAGGAAAGAAATTATTTCTTTTATCCTGACTATGTGACAGAACTATTCTATCAAAAGGGGAACTTGCAACTGTAAAGTGATTGGAGCACTATAGACTGCAATTAGAGAAAACGTTTTAGATGAGCCAAAAGAAAATCACGTCTCTTACCTACCAGGGTTGCTGAGATGATTGGCAGGATATTGAGACCTCCCCCGCCCCACCCATGAGAATGTAGAACAATTCACCACAGAACATGTTTATGAAGCCGTTTTCTTCTGCCATGTAGACTTCACCCACTGAAAAGTGTTGACTTGATGCCTTCAAGACAGTTCCATTTACGGTGAAAATGCCAAGAGCAATTTTGCTAAAGATAGATGTGTTTGTTAGGAATATGGCAGATTTAATGACATTAATATTCTAAGGAAGCTTTTTAGCTTGGAAGCCAAAGGGAAGAAAAGGATTTTGCATCGCTTATCACATATAAGATAGGATTCTTCCTGCACAGAAATTCTATACAGATACAAACACTTCCTGGTATCTCTAGCTAAGCTACAATGACCATATGAAAAGGAGGACAGGGCTCCATTATCTTTAACAGTTGCATAGAAAAGGGAATTTCAGCAGGTGTCATTTGTATATATGGAGAACCTGGTGAAATTTCCTCTTCATCACAATAGTTAAAGCTGCAGGAGCTATACTAGAGTGACTAGTTTTAAAAGAGGGCAGAGCACCAGCAGCTTTAACTGTTGTGAGGAAGAGGGAATTTCACCAGGTTCTCCATATATACAAATAACAACTGCTGAAATTCCCTTTTCAATACAACTGTTAAAGATACAGGAGCCTGGTTCTCCTTTTCATATGGTCACCCTAGGTTAAAGATACAGGAGCTCCGTCCTCCTTTCCATATGGTCACCCTAGCTAAGCCCCCTTCTTCCTAAGCTTCCTTCTCCTCTTCTGTATCCACCATTCCTCCTCCATATCACTGCCTCCTTACTGCTGCATATAAGGCAGAATCTACACTACATATTAAAATGCACTGACAACAGTTGGGGCCCATGACCCATTCCATACACCGTTTTCAAACTGCTTTCAAAGTGTTATATCCTACTTGGTGTAGATCTGGCCCAAGTGTCTCTAAACCATCTATACAGCACATCACTCACTGTTTGGGGGTGCATGTAAAACCAGCCTTTGTGGACCTTGGCTCCAGTTTTAGTTATGGTAAAGCAGTTTTTAGCTGCTGTGACAGTTTTATTTTAATTGGTTATCTCCCCTGCTGCTTATGTGTTTTCCTTTTCATTGCCTTCACTCAGGCCATAGGTAGATGGGGCTTTATCCCAGGGCAAACCCCGGGAACAGGGAGGGATCATCCCTCCCTTGCCCTGGGGTATAGCCCTCGCCTTTGGCCCTGGTTTTTCCTCAATCCCGGGCTGAGCCAGAGACCGTGGAACGTGTGGCCAGGTGCCGCGGGTTAACCCAGCTCCGCGCAATTCCTCATGAGGAGCCGGGAGCCACACTGCACCCATTGGGGGGAGTAGGGAAAATAAATTTTAAAAAACACCTTTAACGCATGAGCGTTCGTGCGCTATCTCTTTAAAAAATAAAAAATGGCGGGTGCGACGCCTCTCCTGCTGAGGTCGTCGTGTGTCATGGGTAGACAGAGGAGGGACCTTGCGATAAACACATTGCAGGATCCTCCCTCCTCTGTTGCGGGCTAAACGGTAGTTCTAGCTAAGGCCTTAGAATCATAGAATAGCAGAGTTGGAAGGGGCCTACAAGGCCATCGAGTCCAACCCCCCACTCAGTGCAGAAATACACCCTAAAGCATCCCTGACAGATGGCTGTCCAGCTGCCTCTTGAAGGCCTCTAGTGTGGGAGAGGCCACGAGCACACCACTTCAACAGATTTATTATTGTTAGTTTCTGGAGCAAAGAGGCAGGATATCCATTTTAACAGAAATAAATAAATACATACATATAATGATGTAGCATCTCCAGCCGGTGCCCACTGTCTTATCAACGGCTGCCATGCAGAGGTTGCACAGTATCCACAGGGATGTGAAGAGGAATAAATAGGTTGGAGCCACAAACAAAGAACACTCTGGGCTATCTTGTGAGCACCACTCTTCTAGGGCAGTGTTGCTACTTTTGGATGAAATCTTCTGAAGCACAAAGGATTGTCATGACCCAGAAACCAGAACACCAAAGAGACTCCTCGCATGCCTCTGTGCAGTATCCTTCGAATGTTCTAGAAATCAAAGCCTTCATGACCTCTCTTTCTCTCTCTCCTTCACTTGCTTTCATCGATACAATAATTTTTAGTGGGAATTGGAAGAGGGGAAGATTCTTCAGTTTGCTTTACCTTTCTGTCAAGTGGCTTGCTCTTTCACTGAACACGTACAGTGCTGACATCGTCTGTTGTATTAGGAACACTTAGCAATAAAGTCTTCCGTGTAAACTCACCCCACCACCCTAGAAGTGCCTTCTTCAATGTTCATGATCAAATATTTTCTTCAATGCAGCACAAACCCAGATCCGGCCTGCAGAGATCACCCTCCTTTCAGAACCATGGCGGACTTCATTTCAACTAGGAGTGCAGATTGAAACAGCATTCACGACTGGCCCCAAAGGGATAAAGTTTTAAGGTCGAGAGGCAGGGTCTTTTTAGTGCAGTGAATACAAGTTTGCTGTTCTTCTGCTGCTGAATTGAGAATTGCATCCATGGACTAGATTTAGGGTGCAAGCCTATGCTAGGGTGACCATATTTGGGAAACCAAAAAAGAGGACTCCTAGTGTGTGGGGGGGGAAGCAGCTTTCTGAGTCCTGCAAAAAGTACGTTATTCCCCCGCCACCTTAAAGAACCCGATTGGAGTGGAGGAGGGGAAAGGATTTCATTCTGCACCACCACCATCCACTCCAATGGGGGTCTTTTCTATAATGTCCACGAATGACCCACTTTCCCCTTTAAGACCTCAATTGGAGCTCGGGGTGGGGGAATGATGTGCCTCAAGAAAGCATGTCACTCCCTCCTGCCATGCTAATGACAGCCTTAAAGAGGAAGGTGTGTCATTCCAGGACATTATTGAAAATTATAGAAAATCCCCCCTGACACCATGGAAAGAACAAAAACCAGGACAAATCCGGGGAAATCCTGACAGTTGGTCACCCTAGCCTATGCATGTTTAGAAAGGAAAAGGGCCTACACCTCCCAGAATGCCCTAGCCAGCCATGGTGGCTGGGGTATGTAGGCCTTTTCTCTGTCTATACATGCAAATGATGATACTTTTATAGAGTAATACTATAAGATAGGATATTCCATGACAAAGGAACCAGAACTTCCTACCAACCTTGTACCAGCCAGGGTAGAAGGCAGAGATGGGTGGTTGTTTTGGTCCCCAATTTCTTTTGTTTATTCATCCTCACTGGTTTCAATGCCAGCTCCATGGCTGTTGGTTACTTCCGATGGGGGAGGGGGCACTTTTTGCACACAAATTATAGCCAAATTGTAAACTGGAAAACAAAATTGGACTGAACCCCTAAGCATGCTCACTTGGAAGTGAACTCCTCTGTGCCCATCTCAGTATTTTTGAGTTGCCCCACCATTGTCATAACCAAAGTTATTTATTTGTTTGTTATATTTATACCCCAGTTCTCCTCCAAGATTCCCAAGAGACCATACATGATCCTCCTCCTCCTCTCAATTTTTATCCTAACAATAACCCTGTAAGGTAGGTTAGGCTGACAGTCAGTCACCCAGTGAGATTCGTTGTCAAGCAGAGATAAGAACCCAGTGTCCTGAGTCTCAGTTCAACACTAACCACTACACTTCTCTCTCTCTCTCTCTCTCTCACTCACTCACTCCTTAGAAAAAGAAAGCAATTTTACAGAATTTTCTAGATGATGATGATGTACCAACCAACATTTCACTCCAGAATATTCCAGAACATCACTACGTCTGGGCCATTCTGGAGGATGCAAAATGGTGCCCAGGCCACCGGCATAGTTGCTACTACTGCCCATTGCTAGCGGTGAGCCCCCCACTTGGAAAACATTTGGAGAATCCCCCCTCCCCCTGGAGAAATTTGGTGAACTATTCTCTCACCAAAATTCTTTGCCCAAAACAGGATAGAGATTTACAAGTGAAGAGGCCATTTGCACAACACTCTAAATCCAATTAATATTCTATGTGTGTAACAATATGCATTTCCAGTCAGATCACTAGGTAGAGGGGAACAGATACTCCTGTTCACTGTGTCAAGCTGCATCATGCACGTCTTCTTACGGCTAGATCCAGATTAGGGCCGACATGTACAAATCGTTGGACATCTTTGTTGGTACACCAAACCACAAGCCGGGTCTGATAGAATGGTACTGTTAGTTGAAGTAAAAGTATGATGAAAGAAAACTATTCCAGTGAGCATGGCTGGCAGACCTATTATATATGCCTGCCACAAAATACCCCAGACAAGATGACAGCCTGTTTGCCTGGTGATTTTGGCTTTGTGATCCATGTTTCATCTGCAATTATCTATTTTGATTTATTAACCAGAGCCTCAGCTGAAGAAGGCATAGGAAAAATAACCTGCAAAGGCCATCTGTCTTCTTGGTTAGACACTGTTAAAAACAGCAGCAACCACCAATCGGATATGAAGGTAATTAAATCTAATTGAGCACACCTGCTGTGCCCTCAGCAGCTGAATCACAAGTTTCGTGAAGACTACCCTTGCTATCACCTCCTGCTATTATTATTTCCCCAATAAATATCCTCTTCTCATTTAAAACCACTTGCTCCCAACTGGGAGGGAATCTACACAGCATACTGAAGGCGCACGCAAAACGATCGTGTAGATCCTGCCTGAAGAGATGCAGGAAGAGGAGGAGGAGGAGGCGGCTGGGGAATCCGGCCGTGTCCTTGCCGCTGCCCACCTCCTGCTGCCCCCGGCCAAAGCTCCCGGAAGCGCAGCGAGGAGACCCGGGCCGGTCCGCCTCCCTCCCTCCACCTAGCAGCAGCAGCAGCAGCTCCGCCGGTCCGGTCCGCGCCAAGCAGCCCCTTCTCCACCGCCACGGCTCTGCTTACCTTACCAGTAGGAGGCCGGCGGGGAAGTGGGTGGTGGCGGCGGCCGCCGGCCTCCTGCTGGTAAGTAAGGCAAGCAGAGCCACGGCGGTGGCGGAGAAGGGGCTGCTTGGCGCGGACCGGACCGGCGGAGCTGCTGCTGCTGCTAGGTGGAGGGAGGGAGGGAGGCGGCCCGGCCCGGGTCTCCTCGCTGCACTAAGGGTTTGGCTGGTGGGGGGGAAAGAAGAACAGGGACTGCTGGGGCTTCCCTCTGCAGTCTCTCCCCTCACCTGCTGGGCGTCAGCTGACTGAGTGCTCCACCTCTCCCTAACAGGTACATCTGCAGCCTGCCAGAGGCTGGGAAGGTGGGGTGTGTTTGGCTGGTGGGGGGGAAAGAAGAACAGGGACTGCTGGGGCTTCCCTCTGCAGTCTCTCCCCTCACCTGCTGGGCGTCAGCTGACTGAGTGCTCCACCTCTCCCTAACAGGTACATCTGCAGCCTGCCAGAGGCTGGGAAGGTGGGGTGTGTTTGGCTGGTGGGGGGGAAAGAAGAACAGGGACTGCTGGGGCTTCCCTCTGCAGTCTCTCCCCTCACCTGCTGGGCGTCAGCTGACTGAGTGCTCCACCTCTCCCTAACAGGTACATCTGCAGCGCACTTAGGAGATACCATACTACTGTACCTGCAAGATCTCCAACCAGCCAACCAGCAGCAAATTGTAAAATACATTTTAATTACTTTTTAATATGTGCCTGGGGAGCTCTGGGGGATACGGGGATGCCCACATAACTGTGGTCACGGGTAGGGGGAGGTATGGTGCTAGGGGAGGAACAGGCCAGATGAGGAGAAGAGGGGATAGATTCCTTACAGCTATTCCCTCTTCTGGTTCCTACCCCAACCGGATAGTTCCTGGTGGCCATATCAGCTTGCTCTCGGGTCTGGTGGTGCTGCTGCTGAACGCCAGGTCAGTCCAGAATAAAATCTCCCTCATCCATGATTTGATTGTGGATGAGGGGGCTGACCTGGTATGCATCACTGAGACCTGGGTGGGTGAACTGGGTGGGGTTGCTCTCACCCAGCTCTGCCCTCCTGGGTACTCAGTGCAGCACCAGCACAGACTCGAGGGCCGGGGAGGGGGGGTTGCCGTGGTCTATAGGAATACAATCTCCCTCTCTAGGCTTCCTGTTCAGTCGAGTGCTGGTCTGGAGTGTTTGTACTGTGTGTTGGGTACTCGAGACAGATTAGGGATTCTGCTGGTGTACCGTCCACCCCGCTGCCCAACAGTCTCCCTGCCTGAGCTGACGGAGGTTGTCTCGGACCTGGTGTTGAGGACCCCCAGGATGGTGGTTCTGGGGGATCTCAACTTCCATGCCGAGGCTGCTGTATCCGGAGCGGCTCAGGACTTCATGGCTGCCATGACAACCATGGGGCTGTCTCAACATGTCATCGGCCCAACACATGCAAAGGGACACACACTTGATCTGGTTTTCTCGACTGGACAGGAGGATGGTGATCTGGAAGTGGGGGAACTAACATCTACCCCCTTGTCATGGTCGGATCACTTCCTACTGAGGTTTAGACTCTCGGCGGCCTTTCCCCTCTGCAAGGGTGGGGGGCCTATTAAAATGGTCCGCCCCCGGAGGCTAATGGACTCCGATGGATTCCAGAGGGCTCTGGGGGATTTTCCTGCTGATATGGCCGGTGCTCCTGTCGAAGCCCAGGTCGCTCTGTGGAATGAAGAGATGACTCGGGCGGTTGACACGATCGCGCCCAAGCGTCCTCTCCCTCTGAGCAGAGCCCGGTCAGCTCCTTGGTATACATCTGAGCTGAGGGCGATGAAGCAAGAGGGGAGACGGCTAGAACGCAGGTGGAGGAAAACTCGTGCTGGGTCTGATCGAACACGGGCTAGAGCTCACTATCGAGCCTACTCTGTGGCGGTGAGGGTGGCAAAGAGGCAGTTCTTTTCCACCAGCATTGCGTCTTCTCGGTGTCGTCCGGCGGAGCTTTTCCGAGTGGTTCGTGGCCTGTTACACTCTGGGCCAGGGCGTGAGATAGTTGAACCCTCGGTAGCACGCTGTGACGAGTTTGCACGGCACTTTGAAGATAAAGTCGCTCAGATTCGTCATGAATTGGACACCACACTTAATGCAGCACCACTAGTAGAGGCGTTCAGAGCGCCGTCCGGCTCAGTTTTATTGGATGAGTTTCAGTTATTGAGGCCCGAGGATGTGGACAAGGTGCTTGGCCAAGTCCGGTCGACCACCTGTGTGCTTGACCCTTGCCCCTCGTGGCTCATTACATCAAATAAGGAGGGGATCGCCGGCTGGGTCCAGGAGGTTGTAAATGCCTCCTTGAGAGAGGGAGTGGTGCCGGCCTCTTTAAAAGAGGCGGTAATTAGACCACTCCTGAAGAAGCCTAATCTGGACCCGGAAGATGTTAACAACTACAGGCCGGTGGCTAATATCCCTTTCCTGGGCAAGGTGCTTGAGCGGGTGGTTGCAGGACAACTCCAGGCACTCTTGAATGAAACGGATTATCTAGATCCATTTCAATCGGGTTTCAGGCCTGGTTTTGGAACGGAAACTGCCTTGGTCGCCCTGTGGGATGACCTCTGTCGGGAGAGAGACAGGGGGAGTGCGACCCTGTTGGTTCTCCTGGACCTCTCAGCGGCCTTCGATACCATCGACCATGGTATCCTTCTGGATAGGCTGTCTGAGCTGGGAGTTGGAGGTACTGCGTTGCAGTGGTTCCGCTCCTACTTGGATGGCCGATTCCAGAAGGTGGTGCTGGGGGATTATTGCTCTGTGCCGTGGCTCCTAAGCCATGGGGTTCCGCAGGGCTCTATTTTATCCCCTATGCTGTTTAACATATACATGAAGCCGCTGGGGGAGGTTATCCGGAGATGTGGACTGAGGTGTCATCAATATGCGGATGACACCCAGCTCTACCTTTCCTTTTCATCAAACCCAGGTGAGGCAGTGACTGTTCTGAACCAGTGCCTGGGCACGGTAATGGACTGGATGAGGGCTAACAAACTGAGACTCAATCCAGACAAGACGGAGGTACTGTTAGCGGGTGGTTCATTTGTCCGGCGAGGTGATGTTTGCCCTGTCCTGGACGGGGTTGCACTCTCCCTAAAGGATCGGGTCCGTAGTTTGGGGGTGCTCTTCGATCCAGAACTGTCACTTGAGGCACAGGTGAACTCAGTGGCAAAGAGCACCTTTTATCAGCTTAGGCTGATATACCAACTGCGCCCTTATCTGGACAGTGATAGCCTAGCTACAGTTATCCATGCTCTGATAACCTCTTGTTTGGATTACTGCAATGCGTTATACGTGGGGCTGCCTTTGAAAACGGTCCGGAAGCTTCAGCTGGTACAAAACAGGGCAGCCCGTTTACTAACAGGGACTGGCTGGCGAGATCACATTACGCCAGTCCTTTTCCAACTTCATTGGCTGCCAGTCCAGGTCCGGGCCCGATTCAAAGTGCTGGTATTGACATTTAAAGCCCTAAACGGTTTGGGGCCAGGTTATTTGAAGGAACGCCTCCTCCCATATGTACCTACCCGGACCTTAAGATCATCTACAGGGGCCCTTCTCCGTGAGCCCCTGCCAAAGGAAGTGAGGCAGGTGGCTACTAGGAGGAGGGCTTTCTCCGCTGTGGCACCCCGGTTGTGGAATGAGCTCCCCAGAGAGGTCCGCCTGGCGCCTACACTGTACTCCTTTCGTCGCCAGCTGAAGACCTTTTTATTCACTCAGTATTTTAACACTTAATTTTAACTTAAATTTAAATTATACTGTTTTAACTCTGTATTTTAACCTTATATCAATTTTGCTGCGTGGTTTTATCCTGGTTGTGCTTTTTATATTGTATTTTGTATTTGTATTTTTAACTTGCTGGTTGTTTTATGATGATTTTAATTTTTGTGAACTGCCCAGAGAGCTTCGGCTATTGGGCGGTATAAAAATGTAATAAATAAATATAAATAAATAAATAAATAAATAAGCAGGAGGCTGGCAGGGAGGTGGGCGGCGGCAAGGATGCGGCTGGATTCCCCAGCCTCCTACTCCTCCGCCTCTTCCTGCGTCTCTTCAGGCAGGATCTACACAATCGTTTTGGGGGCACACTGAAGGCGCTTGCGTGCGCCTTCAGTACGCTGTGTAGATTCCCTCTAGGTGTGTATGAGAATTTCATTTCAGTTGTGTGTGTGTGTGTGTTTTAACGTTGAACATTCCCAACCTTGTGATTGCATTCAAAATATGTGTCCTTTTAAAAAGAATGCACACTTTGAAACGTGCATTCATTTTCACACTTTTGTCAAGGGTGGGGCAAGGTGTACAGTATTGAAAAATGCACACAGAAATGCAGACTTCCCCACCCCACCCCCTATTCAAATGAAGCCTCCAAAATGCTGCAAGTGAAAACAGGAGCAAGCCAAGCTGAGCTTCGGAAAACTTTCAGCCAGCTTGAACATCCCTGGTTCTCCCATTCCTACTCCAATCCAGCTCTCATTGTCCTCTTAAGTAGGGTGACCAACTGTCAGGATTTCCCGGGATTTGTCCTGTTTTTTGTTCTTTCCATGGTGTCAGGGGGGATTTTCTATAATTTTCAATAATGTCCTGGAATGACACACCTTCCCCTTTAAGGCTGCCATTAGCATGGCAGGAGGGAGTGACATGCTTTTTTGAGGCACATCATTCCCCCACCCCGAGCTCCAATTGAGGTCTTAAAGGGGAAAGTGGGTCATTCGTGGACATTATAGAAAAGGCCCCAATTGGAGTGGATGGTGGTGGTGCAGAATGAAATCCTTTCCCCTCCTCCACTCCAATCGGGTTCTTTAAGGTGGCGGGGGAATAACGTACTTTCTGCAGGACTCAGAAAGCTGCTTCCCCACACACACACTAGGTGTCCTCTTTTTTGGTTTCCCAAATATGGTCACCCTATCTTAAGAGGTCATTTGTGTGGGATTGGTTGCACTAGAATGTGGATAGGGATGCACGTTTGAACGGGCATCTCACTAAAAGCAAGGCAGGTGCAGATAGCATCCATGCCCAAATGTGCCTTTCACTGCAATCACCTTCCACTGTGCAACTACTGGATGCACAGAAGTCCTTATCCTTTCCCCCGCTCCCTCCAGCAGTTCTCTTTATCTCCTGCTCTTGGGGGCGAGGGTTGCACATGCCCCCTCCTCATGTTGAAACGATGTGCAGAGGGGCAGCGAGGCATCAAAGGGTAGCTCTTCCAACTGCCAGAACCACTCACTGCCTCCCCTGATCAACATCTGGGGGATGTTCATGAGTATGTATTGCAAGCAGAATACCAGAAATAAAACACAGGCGCCAGAGCTTTGGGTAAAATTAGGGCCTCTTTATTTATTCATGGATATGCTACCCTTCCATGGGTCTGAGCGTGAACGTGCAGGAATCAATTTGTTTATCTGCAGGCTCTAGCCCGCCCCCTCAGGGCAAGCCACTCCGCTGGAAAACAGGGGTCGGGTTTCCCGGCCCCCTTTCCAGCACACTTGAGTGTTTGGAGAGACCGACCCGCGTCATCCCCACTCTCTCTGCATAGTCGTGTAGATGAGACAAGAAGGTCCCCAAAGGCAAACCATATCCTGACACGAAAGGTGCAAAGCCCTCAAGGAGCAGGACCTCTGACTTGCCCTTCACCATAAAGGTGCCAGAGTGCTCACCGTCCCTCCTCTTACTTCCCCCAATTCCCGCACAATCCTGCCTTTAAGATTAACTTATTTATCCTCCATTTCTAAGAATCAATCCAGTATTTATTTATTTATATTTATTTATTTATTCATTGCATTACTCCCATAGCCAGGGCTCTCTGGCCAGTTTACAGAAATTCTAAAATTAAGATAAAAACGAGTATACAAAATTTAAAATACTAAAACACAGAACATAAACATATAAAGCATTAAAAACCGTTAAAAAACTAAACATGTGGTTGATTAAGATGTGCTGCCATATGCCTGGGTAAAGAGGAAAGTCTTAACCTGGCTCCGAAAAGATAGCAGTGTTGGTGCCAGGCAAGCCTCATCAGGGAGATCATTCCACAGTCTGTGGGCCACCACCGAAAAGGCCCTGTCCCTCGTTGCCACACTCTGAGCCTCTCTCGGAGTAGGCACCCGGAGGAGGACCTTCGATGTTGAACGTAGTGACCAGGTATATTCACTTCAGGAGTATGGAGTATGGAGTAGGCGAAAACCTGAGCATCACTAGATGACAGGGAAAATTCCTACTCAGCCCCTCGCAAACGAGGCAACTGGTTTTAGTTCCCATACTAGAATATAGGGAGGGAGAATGGGGCCGAAATCTAAAGAGGCCATCTGAATGCCGGGAGCAAGCTTTATACCTTTGCTTGCCTGCCGGCTCACGAGGCAGTCCATGTGCCTGGCACCAGGGCTGCCTTTCATTTTCCTTCCTTCGTAACAGGTGCCAGATGGGTGCGGATCAATTTTCTCTGTGGATAGAAATGTACGCACAGATAGCATGTCCTACACTGAAGAAGACAAGTGGGGACGGGGCAGTGGATGGTTATGGCAGCAGATGGGGCTAGCCCATGTGATCTCAAGAACATGTTCATTGAATGAGCAGGTGGGTTCATGGGAACCCTGCTTTTTGAGAAAGAAGAAGCTAAGCAACAAGACGTTGATGATGGTCACAGTGGAACAAGGCACCAGTCAAAGTTCCACACTCTGGAAAGGTTACTTAGAAGAAGTCTCAGGACTTGTGGTGTTCCCAGGACATTGTCCTGCAAATGACTAGCAGGGTCTCAGCTCATGACTGGTCAAATGAAGGCTTGAGTCAGGAATGGTACCTTTCCAGGCTATTCATTCTTTAAGACAGGTACGGGCAACTTGTTGTCCATCACATGTTTTCTTCTACAACACCCATCATCCCTCACCATTGGCTATGCTTGCTATGGTTAAAGGGAGACAAAATTTCTAGATGGCCACACGTTGCCCACCCCGGCTTTAAGGAGCCCTTTCTCTGGGTGCCTCATGCTACCAGAACCATCAACTGGCTTTCCTGATCAACATCTGGTGAACATTCATGAGGACAAGTTATCTTTGTAGAGAAACATATGTGCAGAGAACCATTGCCCACTGCTCCATTCCTCCAGCTGGGACAGGCATGAGGAACGAGAACACTCCTAGTGCGTGCCCTCCTCTCTATGTCTCTGTGGGAATCTACACTGGTGTTATTCTAAAGTTTTGAATGGGTTACTGTGACGCATAGCGTCACATGACCCATAGCGTCACGTGACCCTGGGACTCCAACGTTGCAAATGAGATGTACTTACAGGTTCTGTTTCTTAGTTCTAGCGTGGCTGCAGATTCATGTGCCTCGTCCTACCGGTAATTTTCCTCTCCCTTTCTCAGAGCTGCTGGGTTTGCTCCGCCCACTTCCTGTTCTCCTTCCTTCGCCCCGTTTGCTATCTTATCTGCTACAGCAAATAAATCACACCAGCGTTATACTGTGCAATCATTGACAACTGCATGCAAAGGACTCAGAAGTTTTCCACCTTAGAATCTGCTTTTATTGTGAAGTACTCCCATGCATCCTGCCTTAAAATTTGAATCAAATTGGGTCATTGGTTGATTTTTTATGATTTTTTTTAACATTTCCCCCCTCTTTGCAAAGGAGCTGAGGAGCGCTCAAAGGATCGCTGTAGCTCCGTGCAGGAAAATTAACAAGGGTCTCTTGGTCCCAGTCCAAAACTCATGACCAGCGGGGCTTAAATGCAGCTGCTGCTAAAAATTTCAATTTGGTCTCCCATCCCAACCCTAACCCTGCTTAGCTTCAGCAAAGTGGCTGGCTCCTATGCATTCAGGCAATTCCCTGGGACTTGTGTTAAGATGTTTTGGTAGGGAGGGAGTTTGTGTGTGCTTATGACTATTGCCCTGCACTGCTGGCTAGGAATGAGGCAGGCAGTAGGCAGAGCAAACCCAGCAGCTCTCAGAGAAGAGGGAGGGAGAACAACGAAAGGATTTAACAATGTGCCCTACAGTAACGTTACAGCTACAGAGAACCAATACAGAGAACCACGTTAGAAAGGGACACTAGCAACATTATAAGACTAGTGTAGATCCGGCCTCTGCCACATCTTATGTGGTGGTGCATGGTTGCGGTGCACATTCCCCAGTTTGGCGGGACCGCATCGTGTTTGATCTGACATCAGTAGAACTGCACCATCTCCAGCCAGGTAGACGGAAGGTCCAGGGAGCCCTTCACAACCCAGCTCTTGGCACTAACAAAGGCAGGAATAGAGGAGACATGATATAGGTGTACAAAATTATGCATGATGTGGAGAAACTGGGTAGGGGACATTTTTCTCTTTCTCCTATAATACTAGAACTAGGGGTCATCCTATGAAGCTGTTTGGTGGTCGATTCAGGACAGATAAAAGGATGTTCTTATGTTCTTAAGGACTTCTTCACAAAGTGCATAGTTAAATTATAGAATCCACTAGCACAAGATGTGGTGATGGCTACCAGTTTGGATGGCTTTAAAACGGGGGTTGATAAATTCCTGGAGGAGAAGGCTATCAGTGGCTACTAGTCCTGATGGCTAGGTGCTACCTCCAATATCACAGGCAGTAAGCCTATATATGCCCATTTGAACATGGGCGGGAGGGTGCTGTTGCACTGTTTCCTGCTTCTGGGTCCCTGGACAACAGCTGGTTGGCCACTGTGTGAACGGAGTACTGGACTAGATCTTGGTCTGATCCAGCATATCACTTCTTATGTTCTTATACTCTGGCAAAGGCTTTACATATTTTGGTTCTAAAAGGAGGAAGAAAGAAACCATGCCTTCCAATTGGGACTTTTGTCTGGGTTATGCTCCAAGTGTTTTGGATGGCAGCTTCCAGAAGAACCAGCCAGCAGTCAAGGATCATGGGAGTTATAGTTCAAAACATCTGGAGGACAGCAGATTGTCTGACCTAAAGCCAGGAAGTAACCCAATCCACCAATATCATATTCCATTCTTGCTATCTTTTCTTCACTTTATCTGTTGTTGTTCACTGCTCTAGATGAGTAGTATACACTCAGGTCCTCTGGGAAGAATCTACTTCAGTCAGCAAAAACTAGATTGACAACTGTTACCCAGAAGACCTTCTCTTCTGCTGCTCCCAGACTGTGAAATGGCCTGCCGGGGGAGACTTGTCAACTTAACAGTCTATCAGCATTTAAGAAAGCTATTAAGCTGTTAAGACTGATCTCTTCCGGCAGGCCTATCCAGGGTATTTTTAGAATGTTTTTAAAATGAGTTTAGGATGTTTTTAAAAATGTATATTATGTTTTAATTCAGTTTTACGCATTTTATATTTACTGTTGTTCCCCGCCTCGATCAGAATGGAGAGGCGGGTAAGAAATTATTTTTTAAATTTATTATTATTATACAAATGTTGTAAATAAATAAATAAATTTTGTAACTTGGTATCCCTCCGTCTTTCTCCAAGAAGCTCAGAGCAGTATTGTAACCTCAACACTTTTTCTCACAAGAGACTGAACATCTCTGCAATATATAGCATTGAGGGTTTCACCAGGCTGCATATCTACATCCTAAAGGCCAAAAGTGACATTTTCAATCTGTATCAAGCACATATGCCTTTTAAGGATTTTTTTTCCTGGGGTCCCAATCCAAGGCTTGGACCATAGTGAAGGAACACAGAGTTAAAGCCCCCTTACCCTAGGATCCTGAGCTGGAATTGGGTTCCTATTCCTATGTGAATCCAGTCTGGCTTCCAATTGTGTTGGAACTTGAGGCTGGGAGAGAATGGGTTACAGGTAGAACTACGCTCAAATGGCCTCTTAAAATTCTCCACTCTATTTGTGTGGGCAGAGAAATTAGGACAATTTCGACTTCTGCAATGTGCTCTACATAGGGCTACCTTTGTGCCTAGTCCGGAAACTTCAACTAGTTCAAAATATGGCAGCCAGGCTGGTCACCGGTACACCTAGGGGTGACCACATTACACCAGTCTTAGAATCTCTTCACTGGCTGCCAATTAGTTTCCGGGTGAAGTATAAAGTGTTGGTTATCACCTTTAAAGCCCTACATGGTTTGGGTCCAGGCTACCTGCGGGATCGCCTTCTCCCGTACAATCCACCCTGCATACTCAGGTCCTCTGGGAAGAATTTACTCCAGTCAACAAAAACAAGGCTGACAACTATTACCCAGAGGACCTTTTCTTCTGCCGCTCCAAGTTTGTGGAATGGCCTGCCGGAGGAGATCCGTCAACTTAATAGTCTTCCGGAATTTAAGAAAGCTGTAAAGACTGTTCTCTTCCGGTAGGCCTACCCAGTTGAATTTTAAGATGCTTTTTTAATGGTGTGCTGCTTTTAATGATGCACTGGTTTTAAACGTTTGAATTAGTTGTATGTTGTGGTGTTTTTATTTGTATTGTGCCCTGCCTCGATCCAGAGGGAGAGGCGGGTAACAAATCTATTATTATTATTATTATTATTATTATTATTATTATTATTATTATTATTATTTCTCTCCAGGGAAAGGAGAAATTTGCTTAGAGTTTCTCACAGGTAGAGCCACCATTGGCAGGTGTTGGAGCCCAGCTGCTTTCTTTCCCCCCAATGTGTGCTTGTGTGTTCTGACAAATTAAAAGGCAACAGCAACAGATGTGTTGGCAGCCTAGTACCCAGTTTGCATCCAGCACAATGCAGGTGTGTGTGGGGGGGGGAGGGGGGAAGGCAGTGTTGTGTCTAGCTCCAAGGAAGAGGTAGAACTAGTCCTGTGCCCAAATCTGTCCTCCAATTTCCTTAAACTTTTCTTCCCCATGAAAGAAGCTTCCATTGTTCTGCCTCATTCCCAGGGTATTTTATAAATTAACCTTGTGGTGGTTTTGAGCTTACCTAATCACTGTGGGGCAGCTGAGGGTCATCTCTCTCTATGGGTATGTGTGTGCTCTTTCTCTTACTCACCTCACTGTTGCTCTGCAGCCTCCCAGACTGCCTGCACATCCCGAACTGAAAAAGACTTATGGGAGAAATTACCTCATGATGTCTTCCCTTGGGCTTTCACTGAAGTGTGGAAGCTGAGGAGGCTACAGGCTGCCAGAAAGAAGATTGTACAATGAAAAACGGGTCACTTGGACGCCCTCTTCAGCCACCATCTAACTGAGGTAAACGCAAGAAACCCAAACCCAACCCGTGAGAATTTCTCCAAAGTTTTCTTCAACGCTAAATTTATTCTTGAAAGCAATTTCTTTTCTATTATATGCAATTGGGGGGGGGGTTAAAAAGAGCTGGGAGGAATTTTCACCACAGCACTAGTTACAAGTAATAATCTCTATTTGATTATACATTTTTGCACTTGATGCTTTCATTAAAGTTCTAGACATAAGGTCACTTTTAAGCCCTAAGCTATTGATTTTCATTAGAAAGAAAGAAGAAACTGGGAAGATCAGCAAAACGCTCTAGGAATTGCAATGAAGTAAGTAATAATGGCAAAATAGTTATGGTTCATTCAGATCCACTGTTTGCAGCCTCACTTCTTTCCAGACCTCTCACCCACCCCACCACATACGCACACAAATTCTTCATGATGTTTGCTAGGTGGTTGAAATCTAACAGGGAATCACACAGACCTCCACTTCCTCCATCCCCTGGATCACACAAACCTGTAGACCTCTATCCCATGAAACTGATAGGTGGGGAATTCAGGAAAGATAAAAGGAAGTACTTCTTCACACAGTGGAATTCACTTCCACAGCATGTACTGATGGCCACCAATTTGGATGGCTTTAAAAGGGGATTGGACAAATTTCTGGAGGAGAAGGCTATCAATGGCTATTAGTCCTGGAAGCTATATGCTACCTCCAGTATCAAAGCAGTACGTGTATGTACACGAGTTGTTGGGAACATGGGCAGGAAAGTGCTATCACATTCAAGTCCTTCTCTTGGGTCTCCTGTTGGTAGCTGGTTGGCCACTGTATAAACAGAATGCTGGACTTGCAACCACTTTTAGAATACAGTGTACAGTTCTGGTCACCACACCTAAGGGTATTATAGAGCTAGAAAAAGTGCAGAAAAGGGCAACTAAAATGATTAAGGGTCTGGAGCATCTCCCCTATGAGGGAAGGTTACATCAACTGGGATTGTTTACCTTGGAAAAAAAGGAGGCTAAGGGGAGACATGATAGAGGTGTACAAAATTATGCATGGTGTGGAGAACGGAGATAGAGAGACATTTTTCTCCCTCTCTCAAAATACTAGAACCCAATGGGGTCATCCCATGAAGATGATTGGTGGGAGATTCAGGACAAATAAAAGGAAGTTCTTCTTTTCACAGTGCATGGTGAAACTACAGAATTCACTACCACAAGATGTAGTGATGGCCACCAATCTGGATGGCTTTAAAAGGGGGTTGGATAAATTCCTGGAGGCAAAGGCTATCAATGGCTACTAGCCCTGATGGTTGTTTGCTACCTCCAGTATTCGAGGCAATAAGCCTGTGTACACCAGTTGCTGGGGAACATGGGTGGGAGGGTGCTGTTGTACCCATGTCCTGCTTCTTCATCCCTGGCTGATGGCTGGTTGGCCACTGTGTGAACAGAGTACTGAACTAGATGGACCCTTGGTCTGATCCAGCATGGCACTTCTAATGTTCTTATGTTCTTACCCTTGATGACGGCCCTGATCCAGGTGTTTCTTGGGAGGAGGGGGAAGTTCCAGGCAAAAGGAACATAAAATGGACTAGATGAACCCTTGGTCAGATCCAGCATGGCACTTAAGTTCTTATGAACGAATGGACCCTTGGTCTGATCCAGCAGGGCTCTTCTTATGTTCTTAACAATTCAATACAGACTAAAATCAAAAGTTGGTAAATTTGCATTAAAATGCAGACAGAATGAATTTCTCACTGATCTGTTTTTTTTTTTTAAATCACCCTCAGTATCTTCACAGTAGGAAAGTAGGAGGTATTTTATTGAAGAAGAGTACCAGAAATGACAGTATATGCTGGAGCACAGACATGATCACTTTGATTTTCTTCCCGGGGTACATCACTCCCAGGTAGGGATGCATGGATTTTCTGTCTGTGCTTGTCAGATTGTCAGGTGCCTTTCATTCCATCATCCACTTATTTATGGAATCAGATTTTTTTGGTATTATTTATATATTTATTTATTTATTGCATTTTTATACCGCCCAATAGCCGAAGCTCTCTGGGTGGTTCACAAAAATTAAAACCATTCAATGTATAAAACAAAGAGTATAAAAACATGTATAAAATACAATATAAAAGCACAACCAGGATGGAAATGTTGTTTGTTTTCAAATATGCACTTGCACAAAAATGCAAATTGAGCAAACCCCACCCCCTCCCCAAAGTTAAGAAATGGTCCGCAAGTCTATGGAGTCTGCATGACTCAGGAAAAGATGGCTTGGTGCAGAATCCACAGGTTGGATGCATAGAAATCAGAAATCATTTGAATCCACGGCAGATTTCTCCCACATTCCTTCTCCTAATGGGGCTCAGGAACTCTTACTGATGAGTGCAGAGATCTACCATGTGGTTGAGACCATTGGTGCCATCATGGCAGGATTTGGGGGCAGAAATATAGGGCCCCTTTCAGTAATGTGAGCAGGAGGGCCTCCAAATGCAACAGAGCTGGCTTATCACATTTTGAAATAAGTAATACAAATTGTCATTTAAAGGGTGTATGCCCACAGTCTAAGGCCATGGCTTGACCTGCTGGGTCTAGGGCAACAGAGGGGGGAGGTTATTGCGAGATCTCCCCCTCTGCCTACACGCAGCGTGCACAAACTGTAAGTTTTTTTAATAAATAACTTTCCCCACTCCCCCCACCCCACCCAATGGGCACAGAGCTCCATGCCCAGGTCCCAGCTCGTGGTTACTCGTGAGGAGCCGGGACAACCCATGACACCCGGCCACAGGATCATCCCAAGACCGCAGAAGAAGCAGGCTAAAAGAGTAGGGTGATAACCCGGGCTATGGGAGGGATCTACCCTCCCTGCGATCCCTTGTGCGACATGTGAACACACAGGGATGATCCCAGGGCAATTCCAGGGATATCATCCCATCTAGCTATGCCCTAAAATTACCTAATTGCCCCAATGAACAAGCCTTTAGTTAGTGGAAGTCAAAACATGGGTCTAAAAAACAGCACTTGATAGTGCATTTAAAAATGTTATTATCAAGAGATTAGATTTCATGTTTCTTACCTGCCCAAGGGTCTCTACTTCCCTTGCTCGGCTTCATCCATTTTCTTCTGCTGCCCCTTACGCCTGGAACGCTCTTCCAGAACATTTGAGAACTACAAGTTCAATCACAGCTTTTAAAGCTCAGCTAAAAACTTTTCTTTTTCCTAAAGCTTTTAAAACTTGATTTTGTTCTGACTTTATACTGCTAGTTTTACCCTACCCTGTGCCTGTTTGGTGCATTCTCTTCCCCTCCTTATTGTTTTACTATGATTTTATTAGATTGTAAGCCTATGCGGCAGGGTCTTGCTATTTACTGTTTTACTCTGTACAGCACCATGTACATTGATGGTGCTATATAAATAATAATAATAATAATAATAATAATAATAATAATAATAATAGATTCCCCAATGTGTGAACATCCCAGGGAGCTTCAGCTATTGGGTGATATACAAATGCAATAAATAAATAAATTAATAATAATAGTATTTTATTTCTTACTCGCCTCTCCACTTGGATCAATGCGGGGGGAAATAGTTAATATAAAACACATTAAAAACTGATTAAAAACATAGCACACATGATTAAAACGTCCTTAAAACATCCTAAAAACGTTCTAAAATGTAGATGCATAAAACAGGAGAGAGAGATGCATTCTAGATGCACAAACCAGGAGACATAGTTAATGCTGGGAACCAATAAGACTCAAGATAGCTTTGTGTAGGGTAACTATGTTTCTACCTAGAGAAGTCTGAATGCAAAGAAATAGGCTTGAATTATTTATTTTGCAAAATAGCATGAAATAAATTGAATGGTTTGGTTGGTTTTTTAAATTAACAACACAGATGAATTATCCATCCTGGTCTACATAGAAACAGATGGTGAATATTTGATCGGGAAAACCAAATATCATTCTAGTCATGCAATAAATTATTCCGACTATCAATATTATGATGCCTAGATCTGCTGATGTGACCTTTACTGCAGGAGAGTTTTACATGAAAGCTACTCACGGTGTGAAGCAAAAAAGTAAAACAATAACTGCTTTACAAATAAACCTGTTCATTGTTCATGTGCATTTGATGTGGTGCTTAGTCTATTTAGTATTCCGTAAAGGTTGCACAGAGCCTTAGTGTAACTCAATAAGCCTTGTGGGGAAACATAAATGGAAGAATCCAATGGTGACATTCACTCAAATACTGAATCGTTCCGCTGCACGTTCACAGCTGGTTGTGGGAGCAGTTGCACAACTGGTTGTGCAGTGGGAATGCACAACGCATTGCACACCAGGTAGAAGCAGTTGCAGAATTGGTTGCGCAATGGTAATGCACAATCCATTGCATAATGGAAATACACAACGGGTTGCACAATGGGAATCCACAAGAGCAAAACCGCATGCACTACCACACTTGCACAAATGTATCTTTAGTTGGATTTTTCATTTGCACATAGTCCAGAACCTTTTTTTCCCCCCCAGATTTGGGCTAATGGAATGACAAACCCCAACACTCACAACATTGCTACAATGTAATACTTGATGCAGACACTGCATGGGATCATTTGTGCAGCCTTAAGTTTCATCAGATGTTTTCCCTCAACTGGAACCTGTAAATCAGGCTGACATTTTCAGGTGAGGCCTAAGCTGGAGACAACTCTATTCTCTGGTCTTGACTCGTAACAACTTTGCACGTTGCATGGATATATTATTTTTTTCAAGAGGACTGAATTCCCAATAGAAGATCCAGTGCTGGCTAGAGTCAGAAGACACTCACAACATTGTTCGGTGGGCAATAATTTGCATTAAGGTTTTCTGTTGATTCTGTGTTGGGAGCATGCAGGGTTGGTCCTACCATTAGGCAAAGAGGCTAACTCAGACAACAGATGCTGGGGGACAGGAATCAGCAATAAGAGGTTGCCCTATCTTCATAGTATAAAGATTGTGGCCACATGTCCAGTAAGGAAGGCCTCTGGGTACCTCAAGCAGGTCATTTCGATCACAGTGTAAATATGAGCCAAGCAAACCCTGGGCAGGTCCTGGAGCTGCATGGCAGAGAGTCTGCACATTCTGGATTCCGTGATCAAAATGCTAAACTTACAGGCAATCATAGTTTTCAGTTTGGGAGTACAAAAAATGAAGTTGGGTAGAGTCAGTGTTACATAAATTTATGTTTGGGACCAAGTGTAACAGAGTGTCCAGATATGTATGCACTAGGGGGGTGCACGGACCCACCGCTCCGCCCCGCAGGCTGATCTGAAAATTTCCACTCCGCTCTGCCCATACTCCGCTCCTCTTCGCCACAGAGCTCCAGCTCTGAATCGGAGCTCCGCAGTGGAGGGGAGTGGTGCCAGGTAAGACCGGGAGAGGAGGGCGGGGGGGGGGGGGGTTACCGGGCCCTGCCGCCGTCACCGCCCGTGCGGCGACGGCGGCAGAGCCTGGTAAGGGACCAAGGGGGAGGGGGACCTTACCTGCCTCCGTCCTCGGTCCGTCGGCTTCTTCAATTGAGCCCGCGGTTCAGCCAGGAAGTCTGGGCCGCAAGTGCGGCCTAGACTTCCTGGTTGAACCACGGGCTCAATTGAAGAAGATGAGGGACCGCGGACGGAGGCAGGTAAGGGAGAGGAGGGGGGGTTACCGGGCCCATGCTGCGACAGCAGCAGGGCCTGGTAAACCCCACTTACCTTTCCAGCAGAGCTCCGGATCAAGGCGAAGGATCCGCCTTCACCTCGATCCTCTTTGCCATGCTCCGCCGGCCCCCCAATCCTCTTCGCCTCCACCTTAAGGGGAGGTGAAGCACCCCGCTCCGCTTCTAATTCGCCAGTCCGATTAGAAGCGGAGCACATCCCTAGTATGCACTTGGTAGAAAGACGACTCGGAGGCCTCTTGGGTTTGCTCATTTTACTGAACTCGAGTTAAGGGTAAACGTTGTTGCTCATGCATATACAATGTCACACTCCTCACTAGTTGGGAGGATGTTTTATACATTCATGTTATCAGCCCCATCAGCCTTTATTCATTGGTCCATGTGATTCATCATGTGGTTGGTAGTGTGGGTGTGTGCTTGTTAGTGCAATCAAATGTTTATTGAGATTTGTAAACACGTAAGTGGAAATGTAGCTCCTTTGCTAGGTTAGCACTCAAACCCTATTGGTTCACTTGGTGATTTGCGTCACTGACCTTGCGCTCTTAAAGTTTCTTTGTTCTCAGCCCCGTAGGAACCTCCCCAAATGTCAGACCATTTACTGATCTGTATCTCTGCCTCACACGTGCGTGGTCTGTAACTCTTACATAAGCGCTGAGGCTGAGTCCCCGTATGTGGGACCACTCTAGGAGGGACTTTCCGGACGGCAGTCTTTGGTTAGTAGCTTTGATTTCCTGTTAGGCGTTGCTTGGCAACCTACAATACAGGTAAACAGTGGAAATTCATATAACATCAGGATGGCCTTGATTCTGGACAATGAAATTAAACTTTCTTTTGGATTCCTGTCTCCAAGCTACAGGTAGCCAATAAAGCATTACAAAGGCCATGCTTCTGAGAGACAATTAGGTAAAGCTGCTACGAACTATGGTCTAATCTACACCAAGCAGGATATTCCACTATGAAAGTGGTATGAAAGCGGTTTATAAAAGGCAGGAGTCACACTACAGCTTCATAGCGGTATTGAAGTGCCCTGACAACCGTTGGGGCTCATTGACACATACCATATACCGCTTTCATAGTGCTATATCCTGCTTGGTGTAGATTAGGCCTATGTGGGGTCCCCAGGTGATACTTTAAACTGCCGGTCTATCTTGAGCTAAAAATGCTTCAGGATTGTACCTAGGGATCCAGGCAGAGATATCCAGCCAGTGGGTGAAGTTCATTGAGCTTTAGTCAGCATGGTCCCAAGGACTTTGGTTTGCTTTTCCATGAGCTGGACTGACTTGAAACATAGGGCCTGGAAACAAAGCCCTATGAAGAGAGACTGAAACAATTGGGCATGTTTAGCCTGGAGAAGAAAAGGTTGAGGGAAGACATGATAGCACTCTTCAAATACTTAAAAGGTTGCCACACAGAGGAGGGCCAGGATCTCTTCTCGATCATCCCAGAGTGCAGGACACGGAATAATGGGCTCAAGTTACAGGAAGCCAGATTCCGGCTGGACATCAAGAAAAACTTCCTGACTGTTAGAGCAGTACGACAACGGAATCAGTTACCTAGGGAGGTTGTGGGCTCTCCCACACTAGAGGCCTTCAAGAGGCAGCTGGACAAGCATCGGTCAGAGATGCTTTAAGGTGGATTCCTGCATTGAGCTAGAGGTTGGACTCGGCCTTATAGGCCCCTTCCAACTCTACTATTCTATGAGTCTATGACTCTATGATCTGCATCAAGTTGGGTCAGCTTGCAGATTTCCATTCTTTTCTTTTTCTTTTTCTTTTTCTTTTAATTATTACTTGTGTATAGCAATTTGTGCAGCTGAAATTTGCTCAATCCGCACAAAAGGCTTTTTACGGAGGGGGGAAAAAACTGAAAAAGTTCTTCAATTCCAGGAACAGACCCCTGGGCTTGACTTGCGAATGCTAGCTGAGTCAGGGGCACAACAGAAATTCATCTAGCCCCAAAATGGCCGGATTTCCCACCAAACAACATTTGTTGTTGTACTATATTTCCCACTCCGGCTTTGAACTGACAATTTGAAGGTACCCTCTTGGGTAGGTGGGTTGGTGACTTGGTAGTCAGGAATTTCTCCAACTTTCCATACCGCTGGAAGGTGACTCCTCTTTGCTTAAGTTACAGAAGAGGACACATGGGCAGGGATGGACGAATTTTCACGATCATGACGATTCTCCAAACACCACCCTGAGGTCCAGTTCACCTCATTTCTCAGGCCCAATTGCACTCTTTCTTCATTTTGTTTGAGGAAGGAAAATGCATATTTTTAAAATTACCACCAAACACACACATACCACCCATAGAGTAAAGTTTTAAGGCAATACACAAAATCCAGTGTAAAGCAAGGCGAGAAATTCAAAAAATAGAACCCACCACAAGCTATAATTTACTGACAATTTGGTCTTGACTTTAACAGCAGTAGCAAGAGTAAAATGCAGTAATTTGAAAGAAGGAAATGTTTCAATTACTGTCAAGCTTCAATAAATTGAGAACTTGATGACCAGATACGAGTACTATGGGGAGTAGATCCATTCGTAACTCATTGTGAGTCTTTTCATAATGAGGGAATTGAAAAGATGGGGACATAGGAAGCTGCCTTATACTGAGCCAGACAGTTGGTCTATGTACATCACTATTGTCGACACTGACTGGCAGCAATGTCTCTCCAGGGTTGCAGGCTGGAGTTTTTCCTGTCCTACCTGGAAATGCTAAGGATTGAACTTGGGTTCTTCTACAGGCAAAACTGGTGCTCTACCACTGAGTACAGCCCCTCCCTAAAATTGAATCCTGTTTCCAACAGTTGCCAGTCCAGTGTCCATATGTAGGACATGAGTGCAATAGTGCTTTCCCATTCCTATTCGCAAGCAACTGGGACTCAGATCCTCCTCCAGAAAGTCTGCCTCTACAGCCTGGATCTGGAGACATAATTACTGACAATTAGCAGCACGATGCTGTACTGAGGTTTACAGTGGCACATGTTGCTGATAACCAGTCCTTCTCTATTAAAACCTCACCATCTGCTAATTAGAGCTACTGCCCATTGAAGCAGATAGTAATGCGCTAGATTGGGAGAGGAGCATCACCAGCCCGTGCATTGAACGTGGCCCACAGGACCTCCCACTCTGGCCCTCAGCCTCCCTCTGCCTGCCCCCATGCATTGCAATTAGGCTTTTTTCAAAGCCTCCATGGGTGAAAATTGAGGCTCACAATTGCCATGTGGGGTACACTTGGGGAGGGATGCTGACAAGGGAAATGCTAACCCTCCCATCCCTGAGCACTGTCCCTTGAAAAATCACCCACACTCATATACTGTAATTAGTTGTAGCTTGGGGGAGTTTCTGACCTGGCTCACACATAATGACAAACCGTGGTTTAATTAACCATGGTTTGTTGAGCTGTGGGTTGTCATTAGGTGCAAACCCAGGATATGGGTTATTAACCATGAACAATGCAGAGAGAACCCATGGTTTGTTGTTGGATTGTGAACTGTGGGTTGTTTAAACCATGGGTTGTTGTTACATGAACTCAGAAATGTGGGTTGTTCATGAGTTGTTTCATGAGGTTAGCGAACAAGAGCGGTTAAAAACAACAACACAGTTTCTTTACATGCCAGTACTGCAATGCTGCAAAGGCAATTGGGATACAAGGAGGGAGGGAGTGAAGGAGGAGGAAAACAAATAATCCAGAGACTGAGAAAACAAACCATGGCTTGTGCATACATCTGCCATACAAGCAAGGCAACAAGCCATGGTTCAAGTAAACCAAAGGTTAGCATTACATGTGAAGCCACCCGCTGAGAGTCACTGCGTGTGTACGTTGAGGCAAGCAGGTTGAGAGACACATGCCAACAGTGGTGGGGTAGTCCCTCCAACTGCTGGCAGGCATCCCTCAGCTCTCAGGCCAAAAAAAGCTTCCCTTCCAATGGGTTAGATGAACCAACAACCTGAGTCAGAATAAGGCAACTTCACATGAACTTCACATACCAGGAGGTGCCATGGCTTGGTGGTAGAGCACATGTGCCACATGCAGAAGGTCCCAGGTTCAATACCCAACATATCCCGGTAGGACTGGAAATAATAATAATAATAATAATAATAATAATAATAATTTTATTTCTTGCCCGCCTCTCCATTTTGATCGAGGTGGGGAACAACAAGAAACAGTAAAATACATAATACTCAATTAAAACATAATAAACGTTAAAAACATCCTTTAAAAATGTTATTATTATTATTATTTATTTATATAGCACCATCAATGTACATGGTGCTGTACAGAGTAATGTTCTAAAATGTTTTTAAATGTTCTAAAAACATTTAAAAAACTAGGGCTGTGCTCCGCTTCTCTTCGGTTCGGAGAAGCAGGAGTGAGGCAGCCTGATTCGCCTCCGGAAAAGGCAGAAGAGAGTCGGGGGGGAAGAGAGTCGGGGGGGCTGCAGATCAAGGCGAAGAGGATCACCTCAATCCGGAGCTCTGGACACAGATAAGTGGGGAGGGAGGGGAACTCATCTGGTGCCGCCGCCGCCACTGCAGTCCCTGCGGCAACAGCGATGGAGCCAGGTAAGGGGGCAGGGAGGAGAGAGGCTTACCTGCGTCCGTCGTGGGCTTCAATTGAGGCCCCGGTTGAAGCCAGAAGTGAAGGCCAAGGCCTCTTCCAGCTTCAAGCTGGGGCCTCAATTGAAGCTTGCGACGACGGACACAGGTAAGGAAGTGGGGGGTGGCTTACCCGGCAATGACAGTGAAGCCAGATCTCGCTCCGCGAAGTGGAGTGGGGTACAGGCAGAGTGGCGAGAAGAGGATCGGGCCACGAAGAGGATCCGTGCACAGCACTATTAAAACATCTTAAAATTCCACTGGATATTTCTGCTGGAAGAGATCAGTATAGCTTTCTTGAATGCTAGTAGACTGTTAAGTTGATGAGTCTCCTCCAGAAGGCCATTCCATCGTCTGGAAGTAGCAGAAGAGAAGGTCTTGACTAAAGCCCTGAAGAGACATTGATACCATTCAGTGTCAACCATACCATAGAAACACAGAGAATCATTGAATGATAGAATAGTAGAGTTGGAAGGGGCCTATAAAGCCATCAAATCCAACCCCCTACTCAATGCAGGAATCCTCCTTGAAGCATCCCTGACGGCTGTCCAGCTGCCTCTTGAAGGCTTCTAGTGTGGGAAAGCCCACCACCTCCCTTGGTCAAGGTTTCCATTGTCGTACTGCTCTAACAGTCAGGAAGTTTTTCCTGCTGTCCAACTGGAATCTGGCTACCAGGCTAGATGGACTAATGGTCTAACATAAGACAGCTTCCTCTGTTCCTGTGTCAACTGACATTTTGCTTATAATTGGGTGAATGAGGCTGTGCCTGCTTCAGTTTTGGTAACATTGGACACTGAACAGAGAGTGGATGTGTAAGAATTTTGTTCCAGGTGGGCTGTGATAATTTACCAGCATTTGCAAAAGTCTCCATATCCAGGACAAAGAAGATGAGATGATGATGATGATTTATTATTATTTAAAAAAAATGAATGTGGGGGAAATCACAACTGACAAATAGGGACAGACTCACACCCACCTGGGTCATATGTCACTCACCAGACCCCCGCTAATTGTCCAACCCAGTTTGCTGTATGAGGCAAGCTGCCCAGCAGTACACAGGTACCCAAATGGGTTAGGTCCAGATGGATAATCCAAAACAATTAAGGACCATGGAAAATAGATTACAGAGCTAATATAATTGCTTACACATATGGTACTAGATAAGGAAAATAATGTATGTTCACACCATTCATGCCAAATAATTAATGCTACATAATTATGTTCATGCATGAATAAAATGCCCAATTAGCCCCACAATTCATCAATTGTAGAAATAGAAATGATCACAATTAATTCTGTCTAAATAGACTATGGAACTCTAATAGGTTTACATGAAAGAGAACAACGTTAGTGTGTAAATGCCGTCCACACAATTAATTCCTGACTGATAACACAATGCTCAATATTTATTTATTTATTTGTTACATTTTTATACTGCCCAATAGCCGAAGCTCTCTGGGCGGTTCACAAAAATTAAAACCATAATAAAACAACCAACATGTTAAAAGCACAATTACAAAATACAGTATAAAAAGCAATAAAGGTAACAATAAAATAAAATAAAATAAAATTTATAAAATATATCAATAAACGTAACAATAATGGCCAAACAACATAGGTGTGTATATATTATCCACACAATTCGATGACTAATCCAGATTATATTGTCGTTTCTGTACTTCGTCAGTGAAAAGCCATTGTGTATGATTCTGATGTCTATCTGGCCAGACCTTTTTCTTACGCCACACTGACTAATACTGAGGTAAGATAAAGAATGTGGGAAGATGAATACTCCTGAAAAAGACATAGATAAATTACTGAATTCACATAATGTAGACAAAGAATGTTACCTGCAGGGAATAAGAAAATTTGGGCTCTTACAAAAGCTCCTTTCCTCTGCTAACATTACTTCCCTTGTCCTGTAATACTAAGACAGTGAGGAAAAATGTAGGCCTATCCAGATGAATTTTAGGATGTCTGGTTGTTATTTTAATATTGTATCATTTTATATGTTTTTAATCAGTCTTATGTATTTTATGGTATTTTTGTATTTAATGTTCCCTGCCTCGATCCAGAGGGAGAGGCAGGTAAGAAATAAGACATGGCCATTGGTTGTATGCTGTCTGAAATTTTTATCTATCAGGGACCTACAAAGCAGGACACAAGTGCAACAGCACCCCCCCACCCATGTTCCCCAGCAACTGGTGCATATAGGCTAGTAGCCATTGAGAGCCTTCTCCTCCAAGAATGTATCCAACCCTCTTTTAAAGCCATCCAAATTGGTGGCCATCACTACACCTTGTGAGAGCTTTCCATAATTTAACTATGTTCATGCCCAGCATTAGAATATGGCCCCTGAGATCTTCTCCAAAATGCAATTTGGTCCTTTGGCTGGAAGTAGGGTGACCATATGGAAAGGATGACAGGGCTCCTGTAGCTTTTTAACAGTTGTATAGAAGAGGGAATTTCAGCAGGTGTCCTTTGTGTGGATGCAGCACCTGGTGAAATTCCCTCTTCATCACAACAGTTAAAGCTACAGGAGCTCTGCCCTCTTGACCAGATACAAAAGAAGGCTAGGCTCCTGCACAGATTTTTCAAGCAAATGAGCTCAGCCAGAAATAGTTGAAACATACCCTGCCTGCAAAGCAATTCAGACTTGCGGTATTCCTTGGAGTATCCTCTGGTTATCATGTTTTTAAAACATTTCTAAACCGATAATGTAGAATGATAAAAGTAGCTAGGAAACATAAATAAGGATCTTAGAAAAGTAATAATAAAGAGGGATGAGGAGTGATTATATTACACCCAGCATAATGCTGTTTTTTGGGTAGCTCGTGTAATGTATTTTAAATGAAGGCTTTCAAACTTCATGAAAAATGGATTGCTAGGGAAACCCATGTTATAAAAAATGCAGGATGACATCCTCGTGAATGCATGTCTCTGGGTAGATTCTATTTCCAAGCAAAACGTGCACATCTTATCCAACTTTGGAGTCATAATCTGACTTTGCCAAACTTCCTGAAACTTTAATTTCAATAATGTTCATATTCAACTTATTCAACCAGACTCCAGACCATTATTTTTTTTAAGTAGGAGAGATATCCATATCGGCTCCTTTTCAGCCTCTCCTGGTAGCTGCTCATAATAATCTAGGATAACATTACCCAATTTAGCTGTCAACAAGGCAGCCCACTTCAACCACAGTGCTCCCTAGTTTTTGTGTACAAATATACAGTCATTGCAGAAGGACGTATGACATAAAAATGGATAGCACCACCATCTTTGGAAGAGGGTGGTTAAGTACAAAGGCAGTAATAATTTGGGACCATCAGGCACTGCCCATTGGAGTTAATGTGTCAGGGGCCAAATGAATAAGTTCAATAAGAAGTTTCTTTTTGCACTTTTTACACTGCACAACCTTCCTTTTTAAACTAGTCCATACCCCAGGGGAGATGAATCCAACCATATGCAGTGCAGAATATGACCTTTACAAGTCTTGCCCAGCGTTAAGTCGAGCGCACAGAAGGGGTATAGAGTGAGCTACTGTTTGTAGTATTAGTTCGTAGCAGCAGCATAGCATAGGAAGAGGTAGCCCTGGATCTGAATTAGATGCAGGTGGATCTCACCTGAATCTTAAAACCAGTCCAATTCATCAGGCTGGTTTTAACCTATAACGCCTTACACGGCTTGGGACCACAATACCTGATGGGATGCCTCTCCTGACAAGAACGTACCTGTACACTACGCTCAACGTCCAAGGTCCTCCTCCGAGTGCCTACTCCGAGGGAAGCTCGGAGGATAACAACAAGGGAGAGGGTCTTCTCCGTGGTGGCCCCCCAATTATGGAATGATCTCCTCGATGAGGCTCGCCAACTTAGTTATCTTTTCAGTGCCAGGTCAAGACTTTTCTCTTCTCTCAGGCAGTTAACAACATATGCTGAATTTTTTATTGACCCCAGAATAGTTGTTTTAAATATTGTTTTTATGCTGTATATCTGTTTTTAATGTTCATTGTTTTTAACTTTTGTAAACCGCCCAGAGAGCTTTGGCTATGGGGCGGTATATAAATGTAATAAAATAAATACAGAAGAGAACATCAGTGTTTCAAAAGTTTATCTGTACACACAAACACCCGAGATCCCAGTGATATAGGGCAGGATGCAAATGTTTTTAAATAAATAGAAGTTGAGTGGTAAGTTAAAAAAAAAAGCTAGGCGACAATGCTGCTTAACCTTTATACTAGAGGTCTATATGCAGGGCAATCTGGGGAGGGGATTAGGACATTACACTTTATCGTAGTATTTCCTCATGATGAATAGGATCTGTGAGATAGTGGGGGAAATGGCAAAGAGGGGCAGAGAGAAGAGGCAAGGTGGGGGCAGGTGCTAGCTGGAGCTGAATCCACCCTCTCCCCCTGGCTCCTGTGCCTGGCAGAAGGGCTTCATGATGCTTTTCCCCTCCATCGCTTATCTTGTAGAAAGCACTAATGCAGCTGCTGATAGCAGAGCAACAAACCTAGGAAAATAGTTCGCAACCCATATGCCTGCTGAAAAGCCAAAGTGGATTGGGGGAGAGAGAAGCCAAGTGCTCAGGCTGTGCAGCACCTCGGATGAATGTCTAAACCCGAAGTGAGGCGGGCTGATTCGGCCCACCTTACCTCTGTTCCAAGGCCGTTCTGGGTCAGCCCGAGGCGTCCCAAAGCCAAAACCGATTGGCTCCAAAGCTTCGGGGTGCCTTGGGCCACTTCGGAGCAGCACTGGGACGCTTACCTGCTACTATTGTCACCGCCTCCTCGCTCCTGCCGGCTGCCGTCATTGACACCGAATCTGAGAAGAACCAAGGCGCGATTTTAAGTTTCGTTGTTTTGATACTCCCACAGTATCTTAAAATCGTGGTCTGGTTTTTCTCAGATGTGTTGGTGTCAATGGCGGCAGGAGCAAGGAGGAGGCAGCAGGGAGAGTGGGGAAAGGAAGGCTTTTCTGGGTGCCGAGTCACCTTGGGGGGCCCAAATTTTGCTTCGGCACTGAGGCGGGCGACCCCTGTAGCACCCTGAGGTGAATTGGGGCTGTTTGGGGGGCTTCAAAACTGTCTCCAAGGCAAATCGGGGGGTCCATGCACAGCCCTACCTAGTGCTATCACATCCAGGGAGCTTCAGGTGGCAAGGGGAAACTTCATACAATGAGAGAACTATTGCTTCGCTAGGTAGGTTTTCCTTCCTGTCCAGCTCCTAGAAGGAACATAAGAAGCCATGCTGGATCTAGTCCAGCCATGTGTGGCCAACCAGCTGCTGGTTAGAAATGGATAAAGGCCCCACTTAAAGTCTGCACTCTGAAAGCCTGGGTGGCGGGGAGTTGAACTATACCCAATCTACTCTAGTCATTGCTACTGGGTTAATCCTGTTGTCAACTATGTATTGCTTCCAAGCAGGGGGATGATGCACACCAAACTCAAGTGGCTTGGACTGGATAAACGACCCACACCTGGGGGACCACAAATGCCCCATCCTGCTCTAGACCTGGGGTAGGAAACTTGAGGCCCTCTAGATGGTACTGAACACCCAACTCCCATGAATCCAGCCAACATGGACAAGCATGAGGGATGATGTGTTGCAGTCCAACACCCCAGTCCTGCTTTAGACACTGGCCCTTTCTACACCATGGATTTTTCCCCAGGGTCATCCCTTTGCATCCAAATGATGCACAGGGGATCCTGGGAGCAGGCAGAGATGACCCCTCCCTCCCAATTTTACCCGTGGTCCTGGGACGATCCTGAGGACCACAGGCGGTGTGTCCGTCCATCCTGGTTTCTTCCCTCCTCCCCCATGTAGCAGGGGTCAGCAGAGGGAAGGAGCTGGTCCAGGGGTAGCCGAGGTACATTGAGTGGGGAGCAGCATCAGGGCTTTTAAAAAAACTTTCATTTTGTTGGAGTTCAATTGCGCTCTGACTCCTGCCTCTTAAAAAAGAATGGCACCTGTAACAGGCGCGACGTCCCTCTTCCCTTCCATGATGTCGTGCTTCCATTTGGATGTTCAGGGCAGATCACAGAAGTAGGTAGGTCCACAATCCTTCCCCCTCCCTCCCTCCCTATACACCCTTAGGTGTAGAAAGGGCCACTGCAGAAAAGTGAATATGTATTGCTTCCCCAGTACATTATTCTGTACCTCCATCCCAAAGAACAGAGCAATTGAGCCAAGTTTCTTTGTCCTAGAACAGGCCATTGGTTCGTTTTAATGCCAATACGTAGTTTATTTTGCCCAACACACAAGTTTTCAGCTACTCTTCCCCAAGGTGAGCCTGTCAAACAGGTATTCCCCCATGCCATTCTGGGGCACCCCCAGGCGCTGCAGGTTGGTGAGGTGGTCTCCCAGAAGCTTGATGGCCTTCACTTGCTCCTCCAGGTATTCAGACTCCAGGAAGTCGCACAGCTGAGTGGGGATCAAAGACAAGGTTGTCTACATTCTACAGACTATTCGTCACATTGCAAAGCTGGTACTCCTGTAGGCTAGCCCACAGAGGAATAAGGCAACAGGTTTATTGGGTACCCAGTTCTAAGCTAGCCTTTCATTATATTACAGATTTGCTGTCAAGATGCTAAAGAATCCTGGAACTGTAGTCAAGTAAGGGTACCAAGAGTAGAAGTGGTAGCAGCAGAAGCAATGATCCCAGCCACCTGCTAGAAGACTAGAATTCCTATGATACCGAAAGACATGGCGGAAATATGGTCTCCAAGAATACTTATTTTGGGCTATTTTACAGGATCTATTTTCTGTTTAAAAAGCAAAGCTCAAAAGCCATCACAGAGCAAAGGAAGCCTGAACTGTTAAGATCTAAACTCAGGGCTCATCTACACCAAGCAGGATATTCCAGTATGAAAGTGGTATATAAAAGGCAGGAGCCACACTACTGCTTTATAGTGGTACTGAAGTGCACTGAGAAATGTTGGGGCCCATGACGCATCTACACCAAGCAGGATATAGCACTATGGAAGTGGCATGAAAGTGGTATATGACATGTGTCAATGGGCCCCAACAGTTATCAGGGCACTTCAGTACCCCTGTAAAGCAGTCGTGTGGCTCCTGCCTTTTATGCACCGCTTTCACACTGCTTTCATAGTGGAATATCCTGCTTGGTGTAGATGAGCCCTCAGTTTTCAATGCCATGAAGGCTTACAAGGTTTATATATCCCCAGTTCTTCAGCCCCGAACCCAAGGTTTGCACTTCCATCTATTTCTGTAGTTAGTTATTACCCTCTTCATGATTAGCATGGGGGAGCATTATTGTTGGAATATGGGGCCTTGGCTAGAATTTTGAGCCTTGGCTGTTCTCAGAACTACCCACAAGGTAGTCATCTTCCAGACCTTGACAAGAAACCTTTCAGGCACTGTAGTGTTCCATAAATACAACTCACCTGAGGGTCTCCCTTCTCTGTTGCCAGCTTGTGCAGATCCAGCAGAACCTGATTCACCTTCTTTTCCAGATCCAGGGCACTTTTCAGGGCATCCAAGGTGCTGCCCCACTCATCCTGATGTGTCTTCTGTACAAAGAATCCAGCATAAATGCATTATAAGCAAATTCACAAAATCAACATACACGAAGTCCAAATATTTTCTTCTTTTGCAAAGCACCAGCTCAAGATCAACCTTTTCACACGCACCTTGATGTCCTGCAGCACAACACGCCCCCCTCGCTTGTTCTGGTATTTCAGAAACTTCTCTGCATGTTCTCTCTCTTCCTGGGACTGCTCCTTCAGGAACTTGGCCACATGGGGCAGGGCAACATCATCACGGTCAAAGTAGCAGGACTAGAAGGGAGAAGAGCATGAAAAATCACAGGAAAACCATAGTTAGAATATTTTGCCACTATGAAGTTGCCCCAACTGATAGATTTCTCTTTGGGGAGCTCAATCAGGTTCACATGAACGCAACAGCCAAGAAGGTACATATGGAGCAGTTGACCAACCCAATTTTCAGAGGTACAAGTACTGAACCAAATATTGATTCTTTTTCTGACAGTAGTTGCCTTTTGGTTACTTCTTGGTTTGTGTATGGAAAGCTTGGAGCTACTGTTGTAGCCACATATGCACAAATCTTTGACAGTCTCAATTCAATAACAGTATCATTTGGTTATCCCAGCTATGTAATTGAGCGAAGTGACCTTGTGCCATTGAAATGCATGAAAAATAGGGATGAAAGCGAATTTAATTTCTGCTTGCAAATCATGTAAGCATGCCTTGTTCGAAGATCCAATTGCTAGTGTGAGAAAGCGTCCACTGAAAATGTGCTCATGTTTGATTTCTCAGTTTGATTTGCACAAATTCCTACACAGACTGGATTATTTTGATGAGCTTTCCCATTTACAGAGAATGAGCAGTTGACTGCAAAGGCAAATCAGGCAAGAGATGAGAGATGAGCCCATGTTCAGAGAATCCTGGAAGTCTCAAATTTAGGACTTAGCTAGACCCGAGCAGGTAGGGATGACCCCAGGATAAACCTTAGGTCTAGCTAAGGCCTTAGATCACTTGCTCGTCCCATTATGGAAAAGGTATGGTGGGACACTAGGAATCACACCTTCCTGAATTCTTCATTTATTCACCTATGGTAGAATAATCTGGACCCCTGGAGAGTCTAGTTAGCCGTAGTTGAGCCTACTCAAAGTGGGATACTCCAGTTGTTTTCCCCAATAATATCACACATGCATGTTGCAGGTTCAAGTCTTAAATTGGTTCCTGTTCTAGTCAAAACACAGAACAGTGGTGTAGCAGAGTAGCTCATACAGCCTGCTTGATTAGTATAGCTGGCTTATCTCCATCTTAAAGGTGGCTCCATAAAATATATTAATCTTTTGGAGGTTACTACTGATACTAAAATTGTAGAAAAGATGTGGCTCTCTGCCCAAACTAGTGTGTCTTTGTGTTCTCAAACTAAAAAAGAGCTATCAGCACTTTTAGGAGATTGTACACAATTAACACCAAGATGAAGCTCCATATGATATATTGGGGAAGCATCGTAGTTCAATTTCCTTCTCAAGGCAGCAGCCACACAAAAACTAATTGTATCAGCTCAGTATAGAAGTCCAGGGGGTTATATAAATTGAAAGTACAAGGTATTAGGCATCTACTAAACCCCTACAATAATTGAGGGCACAGACTCCCCCAGCCAGATAGACAAACCTATGCAGCCTTACTCAGGAATCAGTACAGAAAGTTCAGTGAGAATAACATTACAATCCTATACATGTCTACTCAAACATCAGCCCTATTGAGTTCAATGAGTCATAGTCCTAGGTAAGCTTGTGTAGAATGGTAACCTTAATGCTAAACTGATGCACAGAGGATTAGATAAAAATACATTCACAACCAACCAGTTGCAGACTCTTTCCAATGACAGATAACAGCAACAAACTTACCATGGACAAGTACACGTAGCTAGCACACAACTCTAAATTCACCAGTTGGTTCACAGCAGCCTCACACTCTGCATGGAAGTTCTGACGTACCTGAGAAGAAGCCATCTCTATCTCCTAGAAAAAAGACCTAAAGGCTAACACACAATATAAACTTTAATCAGCTACTACTGTAGAAGCATACATGGCCCTGGTGGCATATATATGGTTTAGAGGCAGGTGAAGGTATGATTAGCAGTAGCACCAACCAATAGAAATTATCTTCCTCCTCAACCCACCAAACAGCTTTGACAGAGGGGGGATGACTCAGCCGCATGAGTTTTCCTGGTGGAAGTGGCAGCTGATCCGAATAACGACTCCACCTTGTCTAAAAGAATCAGGCCTTTGGCTCTGCAGTTTTCTTCAACCATTTGCTTTTAATGAAAGGCTGTTGTTGTAATTAATTGTTACAGTAGCAGCATGTCTTTGGCAAGAATGCTTGCTGAAATCAATAAAATGACAGTGCAAACCTATATCCAGGTACCTGAAGGAATGCCTGGCCCCATGCTAATCTGTACATACACTGAGGCTAACTTTGGCTCTCCCCACCAGCTGACCTTAGGTGGGTGGTGACCAGAGAAAAAGGCTTCTTAGGGGTGGTTCCCTCCCTGAAAAGGCTTGCCTGGCACCAACATTGCCATATTTTGGCACCAGGCAAAGACGTGTTTATTTCTAGAGCTGTGCACAAGTGGTTTCTCAAATTTCTCCGCTTTATTTGTGGATAGAGAAATTGGGGGATGGATTTCACCAAATTCCTCCAGGGGCGGAAGATATTTTCCAACAATTTCTCACAGGTAGGCATCACCATTGGAAAGGGGTGTAGAACAGCTACTTTCTTTTTCTTTTTTCCTAAGGTATATGGGTTTTTGAGGGGGGGGTTGGCGGGGTTGCACTGCCAGTGGAAGTGGCCACAGCATCTACTGTGTCAGCAGCCTGGCCATCATTTTTCATTCTCTATACACCTAGGATCACCCCAGGACATTGAGGGGAGGGGATTTCAGCCACCACAAAGAATAATGGTGAAGAAAATGTGAGAAAATTCTGAAAAGTGTCCTTTTATTTCTAATAAAATAAACACACACACACCTGGAGAAGGGCAGAATGGAGTTTAATTTTTAAAATACATGGCTACTCTGGAGTAGGGTGATCATATGAAAAGGAGGACAGGGCTCCTGTATCTTTAACAGTTGCATAGAGAAGCGAATTTCTGCAGGTGTCATTTGTATATATGGAGAACCTGGTGAAATTCCCTCTTCATCACAACAGTTAAAGCTGCAGGAGCTATACTAGAGTGACCAGATTTAAAAGAGGGCAGGGCACCTGCAGCTTGAACTGTTGTGATGAAGAGGGAATTCCACCAGGTTCCCCATATATACAAATGACACCTGCTGAAATTCCTTTTCAAAGCAACTGTTAAAGATACATTAGCCCTGTCCTCCTTTTCATATGGTCACCCTACTCTGGAGTAAGTCCTGTTATTTTCAAAGGGGCTTATTCCCAGGTAAATGTGTATAAACTGCAGTCCTATACCAACTTCCTTGGGAATAAGCCCCATAGAATCTTCTGTTGTGAGTAGCTGTAGCTTGGATTGGAGAGACCTGGATTCAAATCCTTGCTTTGGCGCTGGATGGCCTTGGACAAGTTATTAGCTTCTCGCTTAGTGTTCCTTAGGGCCTGATCAGACAGCACATTAAGCCATGGTTAGGCCGCTAATCCTTTTGCAGCAAGTGTTTAGTGAGTGTGTTTAAACCATGGTTAGGTAGCCACCATGGTTAGGAATGATTCACACAACATGCTAAGCCATAATGTTTAGCTCAAAATACTTAACCACTGTTGTCTGAACAGGGTCATAGAGGCTCAGTTCAGACAGAAAACTTAATGGCAAACACTTCAGCTCCATATTAAACCTGAAAGTTATAATAATTGCAAAGTAATAAAGTAAGAGGAAGACAATAAAGTAACACACCAAATACAAATATTAGGAGAAAAGTAGCAATACAGGGGGATGAAGAATAATCCCATTCTACCAGTCCTGAAGCTGTAAATACTCTGCTTTTAAATCCAGTCTTTTCAAGCTGAAATGGAGATTGATTGGGAGGGAAAGCTAGAATTAATACAAGCCGGAAGACATTGTCACACATTTGTTTGTATCTCTGGGTGGCTGTCTGAAGGAAAGTCAATCATTTATTTATTTTTATCCACTTCAAGGACATCTCTAATGGTTGACAGCATTATGCAAAATTTCTATGCTCACGATTAGAAAACTTGCCTTGGCAGAGAATATTTCTTCATTTCCCTCACTCGTAGGAAGATAAACTATTAGTAGTATGGAATGTATTGAGCATTAACCAAGACTCCATCATTTCAGTCCTAAGCGTGTCTACTCAGAAGTAACTCCCATTGATTTAGGGTGCAATCCAAGGCATGGACAGACAAAAGAAAGTTTTACAACTCCAAGCATTTTCGAGCCAGCATAGTTATTTTCTGCCTAAAGATACATAGGATTCCATCTTTACTCCCAGGTAGTGGTAATAATAAAGCTTTATTGTTTCAACCTATGGTTACAACAAGCATGATAAAAACGATACTGAAACAAATCATACATACAAGGTCAGAAATTTTGCTCTATACATTTGAGCTGTAAGAGCGAAGTTGGCCAACACCAGTATGACAGTCTTGTTGCATGTAAACAGAAAGTGAATTCTTTCTGAATCAGACCAGCTGGACTTAATCACAAAAAATGATCTAACTTTTTAGAATGAATTTCAGAATAGATAGGGTAGAAAACAAATAGTGAGGCAGATCCTTTACTCCCAGGTAAATGGATATGGGATCACAGCTTTAGTTGTCAGGCAAGTAATCCAGTCCTAACAGATAGATCAAACCTCCATCTTTACGGGCGTGTATATGCAGCATAGGAGCAATGATCAAATATGCAATGTAAAAGTAATGATAATCTCATTAAAAAAGGAAAGCATCTTCAGCATTTTGGGGAGAACATTCCATAGAACAGCCTTCTCCAAGCTTGTGCCCTTCAGATGTTTTGGACTACAGCTCCCACAATCCCCAACCATTGGAATGCAGCTGAGATCACTCAATCCAATTCTGGATCTTGTTCTGACTTTGATGCTAGAAACATCCCATGAAAAACACGCAGGTGGTTTTACTGCTATGTGCAATTTCAGTCTGGCCAAGTATGGACTTAGTGTGAGAGCACAAAAAGGAAATGAGGTTCTTGACACCATACTTGAAAGTGTTCACTAAGAGGACAGAGCAAGTCCTGGGACAATGAAAGGGTCTGCATGGCAAGACCCTGCTGGTCAACACAAGTTCTGTCCAATTTTATTGTGTAATAGGTTTTTACAATTTGGGTGCAACAGCAACGAAAGAAAGACAATCACAGAGAGAGAAAAGTTGGCCACTCAAATCAGTTAATCATGTGCACAATCTATAGCAAATGTTTTCAGGAGCCTTGCTCTAATCTTTTTAGCAGTGGTTGCCTCTGAGGATAGCAAGTGGTCAAAAACAATATAGTTCTAGCTACTTTAGGGCAGCAGCAGATGTGGTGCTGAGATAGGCAGACTGAAGGGGAAATCTTCCCAAGGAAGGATCCAGAATCATTAAGAGACTGAGAAACAGGAACTCAAGAGCTGCACAGGTGGTGGAAAACAATGGCTGTTGGCATGGGCTATGAACTCATACAGGTGTATTGGAGAGTAGAATCAGTGCCATGTGAAGAGCCATGCAAGGAGAAGGGATGACATACAATAGTCTAACCCTGGGGAGAGGAGCCTCAGAAGCAGTTGGTGGGCTCAATGGAGCAGGGCTGGCCCCAGACTTTCTGCTGTCTGAGGCAAAGAACAGATGGTGCCTCTCCCATTCAGTGGATGGGCTTTGAGTCTTCCTTCAAAACTACAAATGGGACAATGCTCTCCACCACTCCTGAAGGCAACAGTCTAGCTTAGGGGGTGAAGAAGCCACACAGGACACAGGTCTCTCCTCCAATACTTGGCTGCCATCTCCAGCATCTGCCGCCTGAGGTAACCACCTCACTCTGCCTCATGGTACAGCCAGCCCTAAAATGGAGAATCTCTGTGAGCCATATCTGACCCACTGGCCAGAGTTCTCCATATCTGGTCTATGACAAAGAGGATGCTGCATGGGATTCAGAATGCTGAAGGAAGCAACACCTTTAGCTTAGAAAAAAAGCAAACAAGGAGGGATCATGATAGAGATGTACACAATTATGCATGATTTGGAGAAAGTGGATAGACAGACATTTTACTTCCTCTCTCTTAATATGGGAACCAGGGTTAACCAATGAAGCCAATTGGTGGGAGATGCAAGACGGACAGAAGAACTTCTTCTCACATCCCATAGTTAAACTATAGAATTCCCTTCCACAAGATGTAGTTGTTTTGTAGACACAGATATCTGGAGAACCACAAGTTGCCCTCTCTAGAGCAATTCAGCCAAGCTGTTATCATGGATCAGAGTACCAAACATTAGTTTAATTGACAATATCTCAGTTTATTAATTTTTTTTAGGGAGTCTTCACAAGGCATCAAGATGGAGCTCAGCTGCTCTTCCCCAAGGTGAACTTGTTAAACAGGTACTCTCCCATGCCATTCTGGGGCACCCCCAGGTGTTTTGGGTTGGTGAGGGAGTCTCCCAGCTGCTTGATGCCCTTCATTTTCTCTTCCAGGTATTCGGACTCCAGGAAGTCACACAGCTGATGGATCAAAGAGAAGGATGGCTGATGTTCAATGAAAGCTTTAGCCTAGCCTTTGAGAACACACTGAAAACTGTATACAAAGAAAATTAAAAACTCCCTTGAAACCGCTGTGGCACCCCGGTTGTGGAACGAGCTCCCCAGAGAGGTCCACCTGGCGCCTACACTGTACTGCTTTCGTCGCCAGCTGAAGACCTTTTTATTCACTCAGTATTTTAACACTTAATTTTAACTTAAATTTAAATTTTACTGTTTTAACTCTGTATTTTAATCTTATAATCAACTTTGCTGTGTGGTTTTATTCTGGTTACGCTTTTTATACTGTATTTCATAATTGTGTTTTTAACCTGTTGGATGTTTTTTGTAGTTTTAATTTTTGTGAACCGCCCAGAGAGCTTCGGCTATTGGGCGGTATAAAAATGTAATAAATAAATAAATAAATAAATAAATAAAAATTGAAATGAGTTAAACCATTGCAGAAGCTGTAATTTCAATTCAACTCCTTGAGAAATGAGATATGCCATCCCAAGTAAAGTCCAACATTCTACAAGAGGGGTGGAGAACCTCTTTTGACCCGTAGTCTGCATTGCATTTCAAAGAACCCCATTGGCTGCATTCCAGTCATGGGTAGGCAGAAGGCAAAATTGTTGGGGCCAAGAACAGCACCCTCTTACTGCCAGTAACTAAGCCTTAGGAAAGGCACATCAATGTTTTAGAATGGGGGAAAAACTGGACAAAAGCCACAAAATGACCCAATGGTTGGAGGAAAGGAAGTATGGCCAGGGGAAAGGGTAAATGGCCTTCCACAGACTGGGACTCACAGAGACCGGGATTTGCCCCATTGGCCTGAGGTTCTCCACCCCTACTCTAGAATTTTAATGCCAAGAAAATATGCCATATCATGTAATGCTTATATCCAGAAATGCAAATTTAATTGCTGCAAAAGTCAGAAGGGCTCAGAAATGCCAACAATACATTTAACCCCCCTGCTGTGGCAGTAAGGCTTCCGAATAATACAATGTTTCAGAGTTGAGACTCACCTGAGGGTCTCCCTTCTCTGTGGCCAGCTTGTGGAGATCCAGCAGGGCCTGGGTCACCTTCTTCTCCAGCTGAAGGGCCCTCTGCAAAACTCTAGGGTGTTCCCCCTCTCATCCTGCCCTGGCTTCTTTGTGAGCACACAAAAACCACATTTAACAGCCCATTACAAAACCAACACTTCTTAAATATGAATACTGATGTAGGGCTAAATGTGCACTCATCAAAACCATGTTGCCTAGCTCACAGCAGTTCATTATCCATTGAACACATGCAACCTGGTGGACTTCCGTTATAGCTTTAAGCGACCTTTAGCCTCTCTCAATAAGACAACACATCAATGTTCAAGAATGGGTCAGGGACAATAATGAGTCCCAGATAAAAAGACTATTAGCTCCACCTCTCATGTTTCAGCATATCCCAAAGACTCCAGTATTCATTGATTCTGTCTTCCCAGCAAGAGGGACTCATGAGTCATCATGGCCTTGCCAGTAAGACCTCCCCAACAACCTAGACCTGTTTCCTTGATCTAAAATGTACTGCCTCTAAAAAAGCTAATTGAAAGCCAGATGCATGGTTTTATTGCATTGCTTTTATCTTGGCAAGTGGGTGTTGTTTTTTATACTTACAGATTCCACTGGTTTTAATTAGGGGTGTGATCCGCTCCGATTAGGAGCGTAGAAGCAGTAGCGGATTGGCCTGCTCCGCCTTACCCAGAGGCGGAGTAGGAGCGGACCGCGGACCCCCTAGAAGCAAGGCGAAGAGAAGCGGCCATTTTTCGGAGCTCCTAGTTCAGGCGGAGCGCTCCGGTCGCCATCTTGAAAACATTTCACCATAGGATTGCATTGCGGCAAATAATCATGCATAACTACGTTCTTTTTGAAGCTATCGTTCTAGAAATTCTTGTGCTCAGAGAGTCGTGGATGGGGGTCATTTTGAGACCACTCTCACCTCTCTGCGTTGTCTGGGTCGCGTGCTATATTTTTGTGAAAATCGGGTCAACCGCGCGGCTCAAACGGCGTTTTCGGCTTTTCGCCCATAGGATTGCATTGAGGGAAAGACTCGGGCATAACTGGGTTGGTTTTTAAGCTATCGTTCTGAAAATTCTTGTGCACAGAGAGTCGTGGATGCGGGTCATTTTGAGACTACTCTCAACTTTCTGCGTTGTCCGGGTTGCGCGCTAGAAGTTTTTTAAAAATCGGCGGGAAAAATACCTTTTTCAAAGGGTTGAGGGGCAGAGTCAGCTCCCGGTCATGATGATCCCAAAGTTAGAGGAGGGCATAGGCAAAACAGGTAACTTGGGATTCTGGGAAACTTCTCTTTCTTCATCTGAACGGGCTTTTCCCAGTGTTTTTTAACACAGTAGCCCCACCAAATGCACAAACACAACCTGAAATCATATACTAAGCCAAGAATAAGAGATAGAAACACAGCACTGCTCCCCACCCTAACTTTGGGGAACAACTGAAAAGATGTGGTGCAAGGGGATGAGCTCCCCTAGGGCATCTCATTGTGGACGTGCCCCCACTCTCTCCTGCACTGGAAGGCCATTAGAGCCTTCCAAAGAGAGTAAAACGGTGGAGCAATGCCTATCATGAGTTGAAGTGAATGTTCACTTTTTAGTGGTGGAGCGATGCCTGTTATGAGTTGAAGTGAGCGTTTACTTCTTAATCTCAGAGCTGTTGGTGGCTGTCTTGAGTTGAACTGGCAGCTGCTTCCCCCTCCCCCGGGCACGTCCCCCTATTGCTGGTAAAAGATAGATATAGCCTTTTTTAAAAAAATCTTCTTGCTGTTTATTCAGCAACACTGCTGCTTTTAATTCCACCCCTCCTTTGTTTATTTATTGATTTATTCCATTTTATATGCATTACTGGCTTATCCTTGGCTCACTTCCTTATGCCCCCAGAAATGCCAGCTGCATGCCTGCCTGCCTTCCCTCCCTCCTCCCCTGCCCACCTTGCAGGGATGTTGTGTGTGGGGTGCCCGATTTTCAAAAATTCGCCAAAAATCAGGGGATGATGGGATTGCTTTGAAACTTGGCGTGCGTGTGTATATCCCCATGAGGTGTCATGGTGCCAAACATGAGGTTTCTAACTTGAACAGAAAAAAAGTTGTATAATTTTTTAGCTTTCAATGCAAGCCTATGGGGGGGAAACGGAGCTCCGGATCCGGATCCGGAGCTCCGGGCGGAGCGGAGCGGAAGTGGGCGGAGCGGGGGTGGGGCGGAGCGGCCCGATCCGGAAAATGGCGGATCTGCAAGTGAAGCGGAGCAGGGGGTCCGTGCACACCCCTAGTTTTAATGTATGTGGGTAGGTTTTAAAATTATTTTATTAAGTCTTCATGTTTTGTGAGCAGCCCTGGGAATACGATCAAAGAAAGGAATATAAACCCTTACAAGAAATTATAATGTTAAGTAACCATGCAAATTGCTTTGAGAGATGTGTGGGTTACAGAGCCTAGCAAGGTCTAGGAGAAGCAGTTTCTCTTAGGCCTTAGCTAGATGATGTGTTAGCCTGGTGCGAGGCCCGGGCTCGCCCCTGTGTGTCCAGATGACACACAGGGGATCCCAGGCTCAGGCAAGGATAACCCTCCTTTGGCCTCGGATAACTGGCACCGCTTGTGGCCCGGTATTTCCCGCGGATTCGGGCTGAGCCCAAGAATGCAGGTGTGTAGACCAGTCCACCGCTTTTCCCAGCTACCACAATTACTCGCGAGTAGCTGGGGAAAGCAGCGGATGGGGCGCAGTGCTCCACAGGAGCGCTGGGCCCATCAGGACAGGAGGAGAGATCGGGGGTGGGGAGATCGCTGGGGGGAACCGGAGATCACGGGGGGAAATCAGAGATCATGGGGGGATGTGGAAATCGCAGGGGGGGAGTGGAGATCGCAGGGGGGGAATCACGGGCAGGGTGGGGAAATCGGGGGCGGGGGGGAGCAGGGAAACCTTTAAAAAAAACACCTTTGCCACTGGTGCGCTCCTGTGCACCCAGCCCTTTAAGAGTAAAACAAAATGGTGGATGCGACGGGGCTTTCCTGTAGCCCATCGCATCTGACATGTGGAGAGGAGTGACAACCTGTGCTACTTCTAGTGAGGGCTGGCCCCTCCTCACCACCAGATTATCAGGTAGGTCTAGCAAAGCCCTCAGTGAATCCTAGCCTCAGTACTTCCCAAATTGCTCACCTTGATGTCCTGCAGGACAACATCCCCCCCCCCCACACACACACCTGTTCTGGTATTTCAGGAATTTCTTAACATGTTCCCACTCTTCTGGGATTGCTCCTTTAGGAACTTGACCACATGGCACAAGGCAACATTATCATGGTCAAAGTGATAGGACTAGAAGAGAGTAGAGCAGATGGAGCAAGACCAAGTTTAAAGAGGAGACAATTTTCATTAGCATTTCATTTAATAGTTAATATTATGCCCCAGTTCCAGGTAGTGGATGAACAGGATGTTCTCATACAAACAGGGATCGCCTTCCTTTTTGTGTTGATGGACACTTCTGGAATTCTGAATGGGTGTGATGGGCACTCTCACAAAATGTCTGTCATGGGGACATCTTGCCCATTCATAAAATGGCTACCATGGACACTCATCTCCCAGAAGCCAAACTAATGAGACTAAAAGAAAAGTAACTTGCCCATAAACCCAGATACACGGCAGAGGTGGGCAGCTCTAAAATGCAAAACCATATTTCAAAGCCAAATAAAATGGAATTGAAGGCCAGCCCTTCGATTTGTAGCAAGTCAACCTTCCATTAAAAAAAAATCCTTAAGAAATAAATTAAAAATCAGAAGGGTCGGGGAGCCTGGGGAGCCCCTAGAGAGGTGTCACATTGACACCTCATTAACAAACCCAGAACTAGAAATTCACACTTTGGATTGTGATGCAACATCTGGAAGTAAATCTATTGATGGACATGAAAGTCTGCACAACTAGGCAAGTTGAGAACTTCTGGTGAAGCTCAAGATCCATTTAACTATTCATTGAAACACATGCCTCTGCCATTACGCCCATGCTCAAGAGTTTGGGCAGGCTATGCCATTGCTACATAAAGGTACTCCTTATTCCACTGTCTTATAGTGAAGAACTCATGAGCCTTAGAGGAACTTTGCAAGCAGTCACCTGTATTACACCCCAAGAAAGATCTCTTGTGTTTTTGAGGAAACACAGGTGGTAGAACAGAAACTTCAGCAAGAACAACTTGAAAAGTCACAAAGCAATAGGAGAGGGTGATGCTGCACCTGTTGGGTAGCTTTTTTATTTTTCCATTATTGTTAGCTGCTTTAAGCACTAGTTTTTGTTGAAAGTTAAACATCCCATGATGTTGCTACCAACATGGAAGCATGAAGTTGCCTTTACTATGAGCATATGCTACATTGTAAATGTTGTAACATTACACTGGTTCTAATGCATGCACTGTGGATGACAGTTTACAGGACCCTGCTTGAGATGCAAAAGATCACAAACCTTTTTAGAAGAAAATCACATCTAACCCCCCCCCCCCAACCATTAACTAGTACCAGACAGAGACTTTAATTTAGCTAGGTCTGAAAAACACACACAACTCGTTCCTTTTCCTGCTTAGTCTAATTTTGTTAAGGGTAGTGTATATTTGCATGTCCATGCAGCTAATCCAGCAATTCAATGCAAGCTTGCTTGGAATTAATTCTGATTGAACACAGTGACTTGGGTTCTAGCTAAACAACAAAGCAAGGTCAAACATACAAGCAAGCAATAGCAACTTACCATGGACGAACACACATAGCATACAGCTCCAGGTTTACTACTACTACTACTACAACTCCAGTCCGCTGGTCTCTGTCCACCACTCTGCCGCTAAGATCATCTTCTTGGCCCGCCGCTCTGACCATGTTACTCCACTTCTGAAATCTCTTCATTGGCTTCCAATTCACTCCAGAATCCAATATAAACTTCTCCTGTTGACCTTTCAAAGCTTTTACTGCTCCTGCCTATCTCTCCTCTCTCATCTCACACTACTGCCCCGCTCGTGCTCTCCGCTCCTCTGATGCCATGCTTCTCGCCTGCCCAAGGACCTCTACTTCCCTTACTCGGCTTCGTCCTTTTTCTTCTGCTGCCCCTTATGCCTGGAACGCTCTTCCAGAACACTTGAGAACTACAAACTCAATCACAGCTTTTAAAACTCAGCTAAAAACTTTTCTGTTCCCTATAGCTTTTAAATATTGAGTTTGTTCTGACTCTATACTGTTTAGCTTCACCCTACCCAGTGCCTGTTTACACTTCCCTGTGCCTGTTTGCATTCTCTTTCCCTCCTTATTGTTTACTACAACTTTATTAGATTGTAAGCCTATGCGGCAGGGTCTTGCTATTTACTGTGTAATCTGTACAGCACCATGTACATTGATGGTGCTATATAAATTAATAATAATAATAATAATAATAATAATAATAATAATAATAATAATAATAATTGGTTCACAGCTGTTTCACAATCAGCATGGAAATTCTGGCACCCCTGAGAAGCCATTTCTAGATCCTAGGAAACTCAACACCTAAGATAATCCCCAGACTCTATTATCATAGGAAGGCATGGAACCCTGGTGCCATTAATTCAGCATAGAAGCAGGTATGTGACTGGCTGATAGTGTCAGCCAATGGCAAGCAGTGTCATCCTTAATACAACTCCCAATCAGCTTTGGGGATGGGAGGAGCATTACACAGATGCATGGAATTTCCTGGTGCAGAACCAGCTCTAATAGTAATTAGGGGTGCCTGCCTTGCCTAAAAACATTTTGATCCCACACACATTTACTCAGACAATGTAGTGAAGGGAACAGAAGAGGGATGGACAACATGTAGCCTATAACCCCCGTCAGCGCTAGCCAGGATAACCAATGGTGTGGGATGATGGGATTTGTAGGCCTAGTTTGGAGGACTGTAGAATCATAGAATAGTAGAGTTGGAAAGGGCCTATAACGCCATCGAGTCCAACCCCCATACAATCCAGGAATCCACCTTAAAGCATCCCTGGCAGATGGCTGTCCAGCTGCTTCTTGAATGCCTCTAGTGTGGGAGAGCCCACAACCTCCCTAGGTCATTGGTTTCATTGTCATACTGCTCTAACCGTCAGGAAGTTTTTCCTGATGTCCAGCCAGAATCTGGCTTCCTGTAACTTGAGCCCATTATTCCGTGTCCTGCACTCTGGGATGACCGAGAAGAGTTGCCCTGAATTGCCCAAACCTGGAACAGAATGTTTGATTTGGAACATAAAAGGCTAAGTTATACCAGGTCAGACCATCGTTTAAAATAGATAGACACATTTTAAAATGTGGTGGGAGTTTTTGTTCTAAAACACAAGCTTTAGTTACTCTAAAATTTTGAATTTTAGGAATTATTGTTTTTTTTAAAAATTAAACCTATAAAAGTTAACTGGATGTACTATTGGCGTTTTGTTTTTGTAGTGCTGTATCATGCACATGCCTGTATGTCACTTGATTTGGAGTTCCTTTTATGTTTTTTCAAGAAAGTGGACAAATGTGTGGGTGCTGTGGGATGTCGTATTGTGACAGACACCAGAGTTCTATAAACAACTAAGAATCTCTCCTTTGCTCATTAAGCAGTCCATGTTGAGCTCATGACTCATCTTGATGTATCAATATTTATTTGCATATTCCCTTCAGAGTAAAACATGGAAGCAGGGCATGGTGGAAATAATCCCTGGAGGATTTAAGCGCTCATTAGTTCATCAAAAGCTGCTTGGTAGTAAAATAAAACAAACACTTAATGTCGCCTCGAGAAGGCTTTTAATTAAGTTTTCAACAGTTCCCCTAATTAAAAGGATGCACAATGTGGGGGAAGAAAATGGATTTTAGAGTATGTATTAATATCCTTACGATGTCCTGGCCAAACATATCAATCTCTTTCTCAGCTAGTTACAGGGAGAAATGATTGTGGAATGATTTAATGCCCTGCAAGTTAGATAACAGGAAACTGATTAATGATATTTTAATCCTAGTCCTATTATTTCAGCTGTCATCCTGCATCAATCCCATAAATTGCTCATAAAAATATTAACCACACAAACACAATAAAAATGAAGGATATTTAATACAAATCTGGTAAATCCAAGTAAGACAGCAATGCAATTTACCACCCTGCTCAGGATAACTGTTTGGAATTAAGTACACGTGGACAGGATAAGGGCAGGTATAGGAAATAGCAGTATTTATTTATTTATTACATTTATATACCACCCCATAGCCGAAGCTCTCTGGGTGGTTTACAAAAGTTAAAATCAGTGAACATTAAAAACAAATGTACAGAAATTTAAAACCATCAAAAGCATAAAAGCAGCAATATCCATTTAAAACAACTATTCTGGGGTCAGTTAAAAAAACAACTCAGCATATGTTGTTACCTGCTTGAGAGAAGAGAAAAGTCTTAACCTGGCGCCGAAAAGATAACAATGTTGGCGCCAGGCGAGCCTCATTGGGGAGATCATTCAATAATTGGGGGGCCACCACTGAAAAGGCCCTCTCCCTTAGGGAATGAAAAGCAGGAGGGGGCCATTCAGGTTGATAAGCAGCAAAGTGGGATACCCTTTAGGCAGGCAGGCCCAAGGCAGGTTGCTGCCTGAAGTTCTCACCACCCCTCCCTCAGTCACGCAATCTCCTCTGTCCACCTCCCACATGCGATCTGTGTGCCTGCCTGCCGCTAGGCAGCATACTTTCCCTAGCATGGACACAAGCGCTCGCATCGCCAATGTGCTCCCAGTAAGGACTTTCTGCCTTGAGGAGCCACATGTGCATCCAGATCTGCCCCTGAAAGCAGAAAGACCTTAGAGCTCTATCACATCAGCGTTATAGTCTGCTGTCGCAGCGAATTGCATGCAAAGGACTCCAGTGATGCCAACCATATCTTGCTATGATTGCGGTTGTTCCCCAACTCTTGGCGACACATTTTGGTTAGCAGAAAGTCCGGTTCTTCCAGTAATGTGAAAGCTCATGGAAGGGGAGGGAGGTTTTCCGACAGGGTAAAATGAAGGGGGAGGAGTGAAGGGTGGAGTGTGTGTCTCTGATGTCACCACCATCGGGAGTCACACATGACCCCCCCCATTTCCCAGTTGATGAGTAGAACTGAAGGGGGGCTTTCTTATAACGGTTCCCAAGTGGTGCAAGGCTTGTTTGCTCTCCTTCCCACCGCAGGGAAAGGGGTGGTTGGGAGGAGTCTATGCACAAGGAGAGAAAAGTTCACATTGTGTTCCTGGTGCTTGGCACGGGCGAGCCAGGATGTTACATTCACAGGAAATAAGAAGAGCAGCAGCGTATGAACTGTCTTGTCGGGTTACTCAAGAAATTCTTTTATTTTCCTTGGCTAGTCATTATTATTTTTAAAGCTGTAGTCCTATGAGACAAATTTACAATCAATAAACTGTAGAGATACAAAGGAGATCAATGGTCGGAGGCGACGGCAAAAACAACAAGGTGAACAGCAGGATAGCAGCAACACTACAGGAGAGATACAAAGAGGCTTGGGACATACAAGCACACAGGTGTACGTTTGCAAGCTTTCCTATGCTATGGAAATGAAGTGCGAAGATTGGAGGGAAAACCAGGACAAATGTGTAGGTGTGATGAAGCTCTTACACAGGCAGCATGCTGGCGATGCAGGTGCGCATGTCTCCTCCGGGGAGAGTAAGCTAGTTGACCTGGCTGACAGGGTTAGGAGCCATGGCCAGGTGCCATGAGCAGGAGGTGTGCGGCTGAGCTGCTTCTTAACCATGTCGGCTGCGTGCACGGCCAGCAAGAAGCGGCAGACCCTTTGGAGGGGGAGAGCACTGCTCTTCCCCTCCCCCGCTGCACCCACTTCCTACCGCTTAACGATAGGGCTGGGCTGGCCTTTAGGTGTGGTCCGGAAGCTGCCGTTGGTGCATGCGCTGTGTGGCTGCTCGCACAGGCCTCTTTTCAACAGCGTGTCATACCACTCCAAGAAAGAACTGCACTGGCTGTTAAGAAAAACTACTAAGCCAATTTTAAGGTTCTGTTCTAGGGTGACTGTATGAAAAGGAGGACAGGACTTCTGTATCTTGTGTTGAAAAGAGAATTTCAGCCAGTGTCATTTGTATGCCTGCAGCCCCTGGTGAATCATAGAAGACGAGTGAGGGGCCGGACGACTGGAGCACTGCTTGAACTGCAGTCCTCCTGAGGACAATACAGGGAAAGATCTTCAGCATTTGTTATATAAATGAAACTTGACGACGATACAGCTCCTGATGAAGGACCTTAGGCCCCGAAACGTCAAGCTAGTGTACGTGTCAATTTGTCTTTTTTTAAATCCACGCATCATTCTATAATTTTTACTGAGAAGATTACCATTAAACATTTCAATTTTCATTCAGCACCAGAGTATACATCTCTCTTTTTCTTCAACTTTCACATGCTATGGAAATGAGGGCAGATAATTCGAGGGCAAACCAGGACAAACATGCAGGTGTGATGGAGCTCTAAGTCCAAAGGGCTGACTCGCCAAAGGTTTGGCAGATTTGACCCCCACAGATGTATTCCTTTCCCATCCGTAGACCTCAATGAGGTCCCAAGGAGCTTCTCTGAAACTGAATTCAGCCCTTGAGCTGAAAGAGGTTCTTTACCCCTGATGTACATTCAGGCCAGGCATGAGAAAGTTCCTCATCCCACAATGTATGAATTAATGGATGGAATAGACCAACATAGGATGGTAGCGGTGATGGCCACTGGTACAGATGGCTTTAAAATTAATGGAAGATAACCATTAATGGAGGATAACCATTATCTTGATAACCTTCATTAGCAGTGACAGCTAAGTGTTCAGTTGGTGGAGGGGAAAACAAGGAGTAAGGGCTGGGGCCTGACCAGCTTGTGGCTTCCAGACAGCAGACCTGGGTGCTCTGAACCTGCAGGGCTCTTCTTCAACTTTGGGCAAATGTATGCCTGCTCCTGCCTTATGTTTGTTTCCTTCCATGCATGCATCTGATAAAAAGTTAGCAAAATGCAAATTGAGAAACAGAGAGGGGGGTGAGGAAGCCATCTCACCAATTCAGTAATCTGTGGCCACAGCTAGACCTAAGGTTTCTCCTGGGATCATCCAGGGTTCACCCCTGCCTGAGCACTGGATCCCCTGTGTGTCACCTAGATGAACAGGTTTGACCCCTGGACGATCCAGGGATAAACTTTAGGTCTACCTATGGCCTGAGTCTCCTTTTCCCCTAGGAGAGAAAGCAATCAGTGCTTTCATTTGCACCTGCAATGGCACAACCAGTTAGATGGCTCAGGGGCCTCTGCAACAAATTGATAATCTGGCCTGCAAGAAACTCAAATGTGGCATTAATCCCTTGCTTCACCAAGCGGGGGTGGGGGTGGGGAGCGCTTGCGGAGTGAGGTGAACGTGCACTGACACAGCTAGCAACAAGTGGCAGGTTGCTAGTTCATGCCATCCAGCTCCAAACAAAAGTTCAACATGTCTTTGTAAATAACTATCATTATAGTCGGGGGGTGGGGGGAGTCACCAACTACATGGAGGGAAGTAGATGCTATTAATCGTAACCCTGGAGATTACAGCGTGCGTTGAGTTGATCTCAAGCTGAGATGATTTCTCTCCTTTCGTGAGCCATGGGAGATTCTGCGCCTCTTCTAGAGTTGTAGGCAAACAGGCCTCTTGAACCCCCACCCCCATTTGTGAACATAGAAATAGTGTGGGGCATTTGAATGAATTTGTCTAAGGTCTTCTATCACTTTGGTGCTTCAAGAGCTCCATTGGGCTCTTCAAGGGCTGCCGGTGGCTGCTAGGGTGTGCTACAAGGTCTTGTTGACCATGTACAAAGCCCTGCATTGCTTGGGTCCTGGATAGCTGAGCACTCGCCTTTCTCCTGTGTCTCACCATTGGCAGACTCGCTCTCAGGAGCAGGGTGCCCTGATGGTCCCCTGCTACAAATTGGAGTGTGTGGGGGCCAGGGCTTTTTCAGTGGCTGGCCCCCAGTTATGGAACAATGTGCCACTGGAGATCAGACAGGCTCCCACTCTCAGTTCTTTCAAACGCCTTTGTAAGGCATTTTTATTTTCACAAGCGTTTGGGGAGGGGGTGGTTTAAATTGGGGTTGAGGGCTTTTAATGGTTTGAGGGTGAGGGTTTTAATGGAATTGTCTTAATGTGGGTTGAGGGGTTTTAATGGAATTGTTTTATATATTATTGTAAAGTGCCTTGATGCCAGAAATGGTGAGGCGGTGCTATAAAAATGCTTTAAATAAATAAATAAATAAATAAATAAGAAAAAATTCGCCCACACTTCCATGGGGGTAGAGTTTATCATTAGCAGTGGCAGTGACATAGCTTTAAGAACATAAGAAGAGCCCTGCTGGATCAGACCAAGGCCATAGCTAGACCTAAGGTTTATCCCTGAATCATCCAGGGGTCAAACCTGTTCATCTAGGTGACACACAGGGGATCCAGTGCTCAGGCAGGGGTGAACCCTGGATGATCCCAGAATAAACCTTAGGTCTAGCTGTGGCCCAAAAGTCCATCTAGTCCAGCACTCTGCTCACAGTGTGGCCAACTGTTGACCAGGGACCCACAAGTACTACATGAGTGCAACAGCACCCTCCTGTCCATGTTCCCCAGCAACAGGTGTACTTAGGTTTACTGCCTCGAATACTGGAGGTAGCACAGAAACGTCAGGGCTAGTAGCCATGGATAGCCTTCTCCTCCAGGAATTTATCCAACCCCCATTTTAAAGTCATCCAAATTGGTGGCCATCACTGCATCTTGTGGTAGTGAATTCTATACCTTTTATACTCCCCACACCCAGGATCATAGAATCATAGAATAATTAAACTGGAAGGGGCCTATAAGGCCATCGAGTCCAGCTCAATGCAGAAATCCACATGAATGCATGCCTGACAGATGACTTTCCAGCTGCATCTTGAATGCCTCTAGTGTGGGAGAACCCACAACCTCCCTAGGCAATTGTTTCCATTGCCGTACTGCTCTAACAGTCAGGAAATGTTTCCTGATGTCCAGCACGAATCTGACTTCCTGTAACTTGAGCCCATTCTTCCACATCCTACTGATGAGTGGATGATGTGTGTGAGCAGCAACTGTATTAGCCTAGCCACCATTTCACACCCTCCTCAATGTAAACTGTGTCTTGGGATCAGGGTGGATGGGATGGAGGCCACTGCCAAAAATAGTGGTGGATAACTCAGTTCTGCAAAGCGGCTTTCTTTTGAGGAGAAAGGAGCAGATATAGGAGAAAATCAGAAATATGCTCAGGGAAAAAATCATTGTCACTTGAGGCTCAGGTGACCTCAGTGGCACGGAGTGCCTTCTACAAACTCCTGTTGGTGGCCCAGCTACACCCCTATCTAGACAGGGATAACTTGGCTTCAGTTGTCCATGCTCTGGTAACCTCCAAGTTAGATTACTGCAATGCGCTCTACGTAGGGCTGCCTTTGAAGACGGTTCGGAAGCTGCAGCTCGTGCAAAATGCAGCGGCCAGATTGATTTCGGGAATCAGAAGGTTTGACCATATAACACCTGCTCTGGTCCGCTTGCACTGGCTGCCTGTATGTTTCCGAGCCCAATTCAAGGTGCTGGTTTTGACCTATAAAGCCTTACACGGCTTGGGACCACAATACCTGACGGAACGCCTCTCCTGACGTGAATATACCCGGTCACTACGTTCAACATCTAAGGTCCTCCTCCGGGTGCCTACTCCGAGAGAAACTTGGAGTGTGGCAACAAGGGATAGGGCCTTTTCGGTGGTGGCCCCCAGACTGTGGAATGATCTCCCTGATGAGGCTCGCCTGGCGCCAACGCTGCTATCCTTTCAGCGCCAGGTTAAGACTTTCCTCTTTGCCCAGGCATATGGCGGCACATCATAATTACCCACATGTTTAGTTTTTAATCGGTTTTTAATGCTTTATGTGTGTATGTTCTGTGTTTTAGAGTTTTAAATTTTGTATACTTGTTTTTATCTCAATTTTAGAATTTCTGTAAACCACCCAGAGAGCCCTGGCTATGGGAGCGGTTTATAAGTTTAATAAATAAATAAATATTAAAAAAAAAAACTTCTGGGAAATTTCAGCTCAGCTCTTTCTCATGCAAAGTCTGTTTTCTTTTTAGGAGAAAGCACTGGAGATTGATTGATTTACAAATGTGTTAAGCAAAAAGATATGGGAGCACAGAGGCATATGTACAGGGAGTATTGGATTGATCACAACATCACACAGTCCAGTTCTCTAAAGTCCAAACCAAGCCTTTCTGCTGCCTACCTACAAGCAGTTCTGCCTCCAGACAAATTAAACCACTTTTTCTCAGTTCTGCTGATCCAAAATTTCTAGCAGTCACTTCAACTTCCCCCATGGGTTCAATGAAATACACTTAACACAAAGGAGCAATACATTTTGTCGCAAGATCTGCTTTCTCACAATAAGAACATAAAACTACAAGAAGAGCTGTTTGTTTAAAGTATTTCTAATGAGCCCCATGGCAAAATATCTCATAGGCCGTTTCTACACCTGCCTTTTTTCCAGAGATCATCCCGGGATCATGCAAATGACACACAGGGGATCCCGGGTGCAGGCAGGGACAATCCCTCCATTTTCCTGGGATAATCCTTAGGTGTAGAAAGGGCCATTGTGGAATGCAATCACCAAAAGCAATTTAATATAAGAACATAAGAAGAGCCATGCTGGACCAGACCAATAGTCTATCTAGTCCAGCACTTTGTTCACATAGTGGCCAACCAGCTGTCGACCAGAACCCACAAGCAGGACATGGGACACAGCTAAACCTAAGGTTTATCCTGGGATCATCCAGGGTTCGCCCCTGCCTGAGCAGTGGATCCCCTGTGTGTCATCTAGATGAACAGGTTTGACTCCTGGACGATCCAGGGATAAACCTTAGGTCTAGCTATGGCCATGCTGCAACAGCACCCTCCCACCCAGGTTCCCCAGCAACTAGTGTATATAGGCTTATTGCCTTTGATACACTAACCACTTCACATCTCCAGAAACATTTGATGCCTGCAATCCAACCCATACATGTAAGACAGTCTTTAATTATTATTATTTTTTATTATTATTATTATTTATTTATATAGCACCATCAATGTACATGGTTCATATTCTCAGGTCAAACAGTTTAATTATTGGAAGTGAAACCTGCATGAGCAAAATCGCCAAACCCATGTGGCTTTGGTACAACGTAATCAATGGCATGGTGCAATTGTATGTGAAAGAGATGTATAGGAACTTTACATGGAAGAAAGAAAGGACTACATTGAAAGCGGGATACTGCAAATGGAACCAGCTGGTGTTTGAAAAGGCAGGTTGATTTTCCATTGTAATTTTCTGCTAAAAAGAAGAAAAAAACAAGAAAACTGCGTTCCAACTGTGGTGTTTTGCACATGCTTAATTTCTCATAGATCTGGGATGAAATGTTACCATATGGAGCCTTTATGTTCAGGATTCCAACCATTTCATTCCAATCCCTCACCCAAATAATCTTTAATCCCACCCAGCACTTTCCCAAGAGATGTTAAGCATTCTGTAGCCTCTGAGCATAGGTCATAGAATAGTAGAGTTGGAAGGGGCCTGTAAGGCCATCAAGTCCAACCCCCTGCTCAATGCAGGAATCCACCTTAAAGCATCCCTGACAACTGGTTGTCCAGCTACCTCTTGAATGTGCCTAGTGTGGGAGAGCCCACAACCTCCCTAGGTAATTGGTTCCATTGTCGTACTGCATCTATGCTGAGGCTTTGGTAATACGTAAATGTATGGAAGTGTAATTGCTTAACAAGTCAATAAGTTGGCTAAATGCTGAATGATTAATCAACAAAACATTCTTTAATCCTGAATTACAACAGCTCTAATTTTAACTAGCAGTGCATAGTAAGGATGGACCATCTCTATTAGGTTAAAGAGCTACCATAGCAATTTATAACATGTTTGCCTTTTCTTCGTGTGGAAATAATTCATCTTATTCAAAATGAGGCAATTAAAATGTTCTGACAGTCCCTAAATTCTTTCCTCCTTTCTTTCAATTGAAGAGATGTTTCTTCCTTTCATCATCATATGCAATCATATGCAGAGAACACAACTTAGGAGTTTTGTATTTAATTCACCAAAATCAGTTTCTACAAATCCCGTCTACATAAAATGCCATGTATAACTGTTGTTGTTCTGCAATGTTTACTTTGGCTGGGTTCACATGTAATGCTAAGCCATGATGGGTTGCTAACCACTATAAATCATAGATTATGCAAACAACCTGCTTTGCCAATTCTTCAGAGTGTGGGTTATCAGAGTGGGGAGTCTGGGAGGATTAACCCACCATGAGTGGCAGGAACATCCCATAGGGTTCTGCCAGAAAATAGGCCATCATGGTTTAGCCATTGTGTGGCCTCTGAGATAGAGTGACCCTATGGAAAGGAGGACAGGGCTCCTGCATCTTTATCAGTTGCATAGAAAAGGAAATTTCAGCAGGTGTCATTTGTATGCCTGCAGCACCTGGTGAAATTCCCTCTTCATCACAACAGTTAAAGCTGCACAAGCCTTGCATTGTGTGACCAGATACAAAAAAAGGGCAGGGCTCCTGCAGCTTTAACTATGGTGAGTTTCACAGAACACAGTCTGTGGGTAGCCAGTCCAGGAGAGGGTCTGCTGGTTGGTGGCTGGCATTATAGAGAGCTAGGAGAAAGCTGAGGAGAAACTGAATAGCTAAGGCCTGGATATTAAGCTATTTCTTTTTTGTGGAATAATCCTACATGGCTGGTGAAGATCAGGAGTAAGGAACAAGTGGCTGTGTTGTACAAGAGGCTGCCCTGAGATCAAGCCAGAAGAAGGTTACACAAGCAAGCACTAAAAATCCAGATTAACTGTCCAAGCAGGTAAGAACACAATGGGAAGACTTTTGAGAGTCAGAGGAAGACTGTATCCAAGACCTGTACCTGGTGGTTTTTCTGGCTCACACATTAATCTCTGTGCTGCACAAAGTAAGATGAAGTGGCTCTCTGCTGCCAGTTTCTGACACCGTATCCAAAATCTCCAAAATCTCCAAGGGTAAAGCTTCACGATCCACTTTTAAAGGTGTGGAATACATCTCTCAGCCAAACAAAACAGCTCTAAATGGATGGTGTTTACGGCACTTGAGCACTTCAAGGAGTAACAATGTTTAAAAATTGATATTCTTAGAGCCCACAAATCCTGATAAATTGATGCTATTAGTAATTCAGGCGTCTTTAGTGTTATTGCAAAGTTGGCTGTTCACTGATGGATAGACTTGTACCAAAAGAAATGTTCAGAAGGGGATGCATGCAGGTGTGTGTGAGAGAGGAGGGGGAGGGGGGAGATATTTTTGTACATTTATTTACTTTTTCAGAAGCTATTGGGAATGTGTATTTGCAAAACAAACTAAGGCCTCAGCTAGACCTACCAGTCTAGCGCGATGGAGGGGTAAGGATCTCACAATATTTTTATCGTGAGGTCTCCCCCTCTGTTTACACGTGGCGTGTGATGACCTCGGAGGGAGAGGACATTGCAACCGCCATTTTTTATTCTTAAAGAAGAGGAGCACACGAGCGCTCGTGCGCAGAAGGTAATTTTTTTTTTAAAAAAAAAAACACCTCACCACCCCACCCTACCCCCGATGCGTGGGTCCCAGCTTCTCACGAGTAACCGCAAGGAGCCGGGATAAAATGCATCAGTATTAAATGGATACTGTTCTTTTTATGCTGTTTTTTATGTTTTTGATGGTTTTTAAATTTTGTATACTTTTAATGTTTACCATTTTTAATTGTTGTAAACCGCCCAGAGAGCTTCGGCTGTGGGGCGGTATATAAATGTAATAAAATAAATAAATAAATAAATAAACTGTGATGCCCGCACACATATTCTGCGGTCTTGGGATCAGCCCAACACCGTGGAAAAAGCGGGCTCAAAGAACAGGGCAAGATCCTGGGGCAAGGGAGGGATCATCCCTCTCTGATCCTGGAATCCCCTGTGCGTCATGTGAATGCACAGGGACAATCCCGGGGTTTGCCCCGGGATAAAGCCCCGTCTAGCTATAGCCTAAGAAGCAAAACAACAGCATTTGCTGCTCTATATACACACAGTGTTAATATTACCCATAGTAATAAATTCTTCTGCTTATAATTTCAAGATGATTGCTCTTGTCATTATCTCACTAGGCAGGGCCATGTCAAAAGCTCCATCATCCACACTCAGACCTAGGGCTCATCTACACCAAGCAGGATATTCCACTATGAAAGTGGTACGAAAGGGGTATGTAAGAGGCAGGAGCCACACTGCTGCTTTATAGCGGTATTGAAGTGCACTGACAACTGGTGGGGCCCATTGACACAAACCATATACCGCTTTCATACATATAGCGTTATATCCTGCTTGGTGAAGATGTGTCAATGGGCCCCAACAGTTGTCAGTGCACTTCAGTACCACTATAAAGCAGTAGTGTGGCTCCTGCCTTGTATATACCGCTTTCATGCTTCTTTCATAGTGTAATATCTAGGGGTGTGCACGGGCCCCCCACTCCGCTTCACTTTCAGATCTGCCATTTTCGGATCAGGCCGCTCCGCCCCGCCCCCACTCCGCCTGTGCCCACTCCGCTCTGCTCAGAGCTCCGGATCCGGATCGGAGCTCCGTTCCCCCCCCATAGGGGGGGTTACCGGGCCCTGCCGCCGTCGCCGCCCATGCGGCGACGGTAAGGGACCAAGGGAGAGCCCGGTAAGGGACCAAGGGAGAGGGGGACCTTACCTGCCTCCGTCCGCGGTCCGTCGCCGTCTTCAATTGAGCCCGCGGTTCCACCAGGAAGTCTGGGCTGCAAGCGGCCCAGACTTCCTGCTGGAACCTCGGGCTCAATTGAAGACGCTGATGGACCGCGGACGGAGGCAGGTAAGGGAGAGGAGGGCGGTGGGGGGTTACCGGGCCCTGCCGCCATCGCCACATGGGCGACAACGACAGCGGCAGGGCCCGATAAACCCAACTTACCTTTCCGGCGGAGCTCCGGATCGAGGCGAAGGATCCGCCTTCACCTCGATCCTCTCCGCCACGCTCCGCCGGCTCCCCAATCCTCTTCGCCTCCGCCTTAAGGGCAGGCGAAGCCCCCCGCTCCGCTCCTGCTTCTCCGGTCCGATTAGAAGCGGAGCACATCCCTAGTAATGTCCTGCTTGGTGAAGATGACCCCCTACAGGAGGACCCTGCACAGATAATTTATCTTTAACGAACTGGTGTCGTGGTCCATCTCATCCATGAAGCTGCTGTGTTAAGGACTCAGGAAGAATACCATGAGGTCCCCACCTCCTTTGCATCTGTACTCCAGGAAGGTCCCAGGGAACAAGTCCTCTGTGTCCAGAGTAAAGGTGAATCTACACCAGTGCTTACTACATTGTTGTTTTTTTACCACTTGAAACATTTCAGTTTGGGTCACTTTTAAACGTCACAGGGCACCCTCAGGGAATGCAGCGTTACTTACCTTTCGCTTTCTCGGTATTTATTCGTTAAACCAGGACACACTGCATCTTGTGTCGCTGTAGGTAGAGGTTTCTCTTTGTCACACGATACTGTGATCTGCCCACGTCCTGATCTCCCTCACCCCATTTTCATTGATCTCTGCACAGGCAGAACAATTATTGAAGGCATGGAAATCTAATGTCCACACCCCCAGGAGAACGATTGGATAAAAAACATGGCTTGAAATCACAGAGAGAAGAAGTGATAGGAGCGATAACAACGAAAGGGGGCACATTACACAACAGGCAACACTTTTAAAATGTTAAAACAGAAAAGATGTAACGCTAGAAAGAAGGGGAAAGAAACAGAGAAAAAATGTTAAAAAGCGAGTGTCATGTGTGCTAATCAGTTATGGTAATCCTTCCTGAACATGTTTTTTTTTCCCCATACGTGTAGATCCTGCCTAGGTTGTATTACCAAGAAGAGCTGCACTAAATTAGGGTTGCCATATTCTGAATCCACAAAACCGGGACAATTTTTGGGGGGAGGCGGCTAGGATTTTTTTTAAAAAAACTGAGCAATATATAAAGATCTAGGGAAAACCCAATTTTTTTGCAAAGCCCAATTTTTCAATTAAAACATCAACAACTGTAAAACCAGACATCTTAAATTCACTGCAACTTACTTCCAAGTAACAGGTTTGAGGCTTGCAACCCAAATCCAAGGAGGTGGATTTTTGAAGGGCAATTTGGGGGGGAGTGACTTTCCTTTCCTTTCCCCCCTCTCTCCTTTCCTCTTCTTCACCCCCTCGTCCCCCACTTGCTCCCTCCTTCCTGTCCCCCACAAAACTCTCTTTCTTCCCCCACAAAAAAGCCAGCAACTCCGCCCCGGGCTTACCCTAAAGGTCTGACCACAACCAGCCAAGCTCACCAAACTCCTTTGCATTACATGGGAGTCAGGTAGCCTGAGGAGAGCACGTGCGCCTTTCCTTGCTGTTGTTCCTCTTCTACACATCCGCAGGCGCTATAAGGTGAGTCACGGTGAGTGACTCACATGAGCCTGTGGAGGAGAGGTGATGCTCTGGAAAAGGTGCCGGATTGATGCGTCTTTTTCTCTGCTGCTGCCGCTCCACTGAGCAGGCTCAAGGCACCATTTTGGAGGTCAGCATTTTTCTGGCCAACTGGACCAGGAATCCGGGATTCTTGACCAGCCAGTCAAGACATTTCAGAATGTCCTGGAAATAGGGACTTTTCCGGGACATATGGCAACCCTACACTAAATCAGACCAGGGCTCCAAGTAGTCCAATATTCTGTTCACACAGTGATCAACCAGCTGTCCATGGGAAACCCACAAGCAGAACATGAGTGCAACCACACCCTCTCACCCATGTTCCCCAGCAACTGGTGTATATAGGCATCCTGCCTAAATATTGAGCAGTGCTGGATTACAGTAAGTGGATTTGGACTTTGTCATCTCCCACGTACGATTGCAAGTGGTGAACTGAACGAAGAGGAACATTCTTGCCATTCTGGATATATGCAGAAAGAGAGGGAGAGGGAATAATTTGAATGACAAAAATCATGATCTCTTTTTAAATTTGTCTTTTAATGTTTCTTGTGTTCATTTCCACAGCCTGGAGGATTTTATCTCAAGCAGATGCTAATTACTTCTTATTTTGACATTTAGATTTATAAATTAAATTGGAATGGAGTATATTCTAATTCCCTGTCCAAACTGATTGATACATGTTTTCATTCTCCCTAATGACATTGTCTATTAGGCTGTCTAATACAGGCATTATTGGGTGCAGAGGACCATGTTAGCTTCCTAATATTTTAGCTTAGTTATAATGTCCATCAGATTCATTTTAACGATGCAAAATCCTATATCTTCTTTTCAGCAGTAAATGTAAAAATCATGGCTTTTAAGCTGGTATAGTAGTCTGGGGGCATATTAAAGTGTCAGTACTGGAGAAGAACATTTCTAGTACATTGTGGTGCGAGTGCCAGTGTGGTGTAGTGGCTAGAGTGTTGGACTGGGAGTCGGGAGATCTCAGGTTCTAGTCCCCGCTCGGCCATGGAAACCCACTGGTGACTTTGGGCCAGTCACACACTCTCAGCTCAACCTACCTCACAGGGTTGTTGTTGTGAGGATAAAATGGAGAGGAGGAGGATTATGTATGCCACCATGGAGGAAAAAATGGTGGGATATAAATACAGTAATAATAATACATTTTTTACAATTGGAAGAGGAAATATTATTATGGTTCCAATTTCCTGTATACTTCTGTGTGGCCATTAAGGCTAAGGTTGAGCTGAAAATTTTCCATGGGAATTCTTCAAGATACCAGGATTCTACAGACATCAGCACACCACTTGTTTCCCGCTGAATGAATTCCCATTTGCATATGCTATCACTGCTCACTTGTGCGAATGGGAAAATTGTGCAAATTGAACAGCGATTGACCACAAAGCAAGTAAGCCCTCGGTTTCTTAATGGGTAAATGGAAACTGAGAAATCAAATCCTTTAAAGAGGCAATCCTATACCCACTTACTGAATTGAGAATATGCTGTACTGACCACAATGGCTCATCTACACCAAGCAGAATATTCCACTATGAAAGTGGTATGAAAGCGGTATATAAAAGGCAGGAGCCACACTACTGCTTTATAGTGGTACTGAAGTGCACTGACTACTGTTGAGGCCCATGACACATCTACACCAAGCAGGATATTTCACTATGAAAGGGGTATGAAAGCAGTATATGGTATGTGTCAATGGGCCCTGTCAGTTGTCAGTGCACTTCAATGCCACTATAAAACAGTCGTGTGGCTCCTGCCTTTTATATACCACTCTCATACCACTTTCATAGTGGAATATCCTGCTTGGTGTAGATGAGCCCAATGAGATTTATTTCTGAGTTAGCAATACGGAGAAATTAATTTGGTTCACATTTTAATATGGAGTTACTTGATTTCATAATTTTGAAGCAACATGTGAACTAAAAACCCCGTTATCCTTTGAAATCCACTCCTTTGTCCTTTTTGAATTTGCAATGGAATTTTTCAATCAAAAAGATGTACAAATTGTGCATATTAAGTTAAAGTACACAAAGACACATATATATGAGTGACAATAACATCACAATTAATTATAGTAGGAAAATGGCATGCAAAAATGGGTATATTAAACAACATTACATACAAAAATACATGCGTTAGAATTAATGCATCCAAAATTGTTTGCATTCTCTTCCCCTCCTTATTGTTTTACTATGATTTTATTAGATTGTAAGCCTATGCGGCAGGGTCTTGCTATTTACTGTTTTACTCTGTACAGCACCATGTACATTGATGGTGCTATATAAATAAATAATAATAATAATAAATGAATTTTCATGTGAACTTAAAAAAAAAAAGGATTCTTAAAGTTTGGAAGAAACTGGATTTAAGATGGGAAAATGAAAAACGGAGAGGAATTAAAATTGGCAGATTTGTCCATTCCTAATCTGAGTACAAGTATAAGATCTCAGTGTAAATCACTTTGCCACTCTAAATATCGCCATAGTTTATTTTCCCCTTTGTTGTGACAATTTGGCATGTGAGAGTCTGCCCTTCCTCCTCTCACCCCGTTAAGAAAACTAGGGCTGTGCTCCGCTCTGTTACGGATCCCCGGATCCGAAGCAGAGCAGGCTGATCTGGATCTCCAAAGCCCAGTTCTGGAGCGGAGCTGAGGAGGTTCGGACCGGTCTGAAGCTCTGGAGCCAGGTAAGTGGGGAGGGGAGCTTACCTGGCTCCCCCGTCAGCTGCCGCCACCATGGTCCATGCGGTGATGGCAGGGGAGCCAGGTAAGTGTAGAGGGGGGAGGGGGCTTACCTGCCTCCATCATGGTCCGGGCAGCGGCTTCAGTCGAAGCTGCTGCCTGGACCACAATGGAGGCAGGTAAGTGAGGGAGTGGGGAGGGGGCTTACCAGGCTCTGCCATCTGCCGCCGGCGCGGTCCATGCGGTGTTGGACAGCAGAGCCAGGTAAAGGGAGGGGGGCTTATTCAGCTGCCATTTTGTCCCCCCTTTCCCACTTACCTGCCTCTGCTGTTCACCACGGAGGCAAGTAAGTGGGGAAGGGGGGCAAAATGGGCCCCAAATATCGAACTGGACCTCCAGATCTACCTCCGGATCTGGTTCCAAAGCAGATAGGGGGAGGTCCAGATCAACCCAAACCAGTTCGGGCCCAATCCGGAAGGTCTGGATCGGGATCCGAAGCAGATCGGGGGCCCTGTGCTTAGCCCTAAAAAAACCACCTGTTTTTTTTTAAAAAAATAATTGTCCTCAGGAAGGACAGAACATATGGGGATGTGAATAACACTTGATTTGTTTCTGTAACATTTTGCATCAATAGGGGGGGAAATGTTAGAGAAGCAAATGCAGTTGGCAGGTCTCCCTCATCCTGCCCTCTGCTTTCACAGTCATTCTTCATTAAAGATTTCCAGCTGGTAAGATCCTCTGGGGACCATGGGTGTCCCACTGGTACAGCAATTTTTTTTCTAATGAGCACAACAGTTACTCTTGTTCAACCCCAAATAAAAACAAGCAAAATAGCAGAGTTATAGCTAGTGAGGGTTTCAAAACAAAAGATAACAAAGCAACCGTAATTAACCATACTGGCTCCTAATGTGGAAGACCGTAAGGCGTAATGGCACAAAATAGCTTAACGGAGAGACCATTATCACTGAACGTTGGCACATCTTTTCATCCTGTCTCTTATCCAGGCTTAATTTAATGCCACCAGGGTTGCATTCATTGTTGCCAGGTATGGCTGTGGGCTTTCAGGGGACTGAAAGCACACAGCCATACCTGGCAATAATTGCAGGTCTTTCATGAGTACGAAAAAATTAGCCTTCCGGATTGGATCAAAGGTCCACTGAATCCAGATTCCTGCTTCCCACAGAAGCCAAGCAGATGTCTCCGAGAAGCTCGCTAAGCAGGGAATTAAAACAACACACCTCTCTGCCATTGTTGGCCCAATTTGGTGACATGGTGCCTCTAAACTTGAATATCCTGTTCAGCAGTAGTGGCAAATTGCCTATAATTTGCCCCATCAATTGAAACTGGGAACATGAGAAGCCTTTCCCTCTCTTCCCCAACCCCCTAAAAGGAAACTGAAGTCAAAATAAAATACAAATGATCCTCAGCGTAGCCACATCTCAGTGAAACAAATGATAGGATGGATGTTATTCACAGGAACTCAAAAATAAAAGATGTTAAAATAGAATTAACTGTAAGGTCTACCCCTGATGTCACTGTCTCCATGGAAGAGTATGATCCAGAGATAGAAGAATATGATTTTGGAGTTGGCAGGGGAATGGGAATTTGTCTCTGCCTGGTTTCACCGTTAATTGCAGGAATGGGGAAGAAGCTACTGCTTTCTCCATTACTGTCAGACCTACCCATGGGAAACGCACTCAGGAGGTGGGGTGGGGTGCAGCAAGCCACAGGAAATTCTTGGATAAGCAGGCAGGAAGCAGATTCAACCAAAGAAGTAGTGTGTTCAAGTCTGTCTCCTATGCAATGGCAACAATTGTAATACTTAAATAAATAAATAAATAAATAAACAATTGGAGAGGCTAAAGGGCAGCGGGGGGAGGGAACAGCCAGTTACATGCCGTTTGTGTCCCCATGCTAAATTTCCCTTTAGAGTTAGATTGACAAGTCAGGATCTCTAGTCGCTCCATCCCTGCATACAAGCTAGCAGAAAGGCAAAATAGATTTGTGAGTACAATGTCGCTTAGGGTGACCATATGAAAAGGAGGACAGGTCTCCTGTATCTTTAACAGTAATGTAGAAAAGGGAATTTCAGCAGGTGTCAATTGAAGAGGGTGAAATTTCCCCTTCATCACAACAGTTAAAGCTGCAGGAGCCTTGCCCTCTTTTGTATCTGGCCACTCTACTATAGCTAGTGTAGCTTTAACTCTTGTGATGAAGAGGGAATTTCACCCACTTCAATTGACACCTGCTGAAATTCCCTTTTCTACATTACTGTTAAAGATACAGGAGACCTGTCCTCCTTTTCATATGGTCACCCTAATGTCGCTGGTCCCAGATATTCCATTGGATGGACCCCAGACTAATTGCAGGCCTAGAATCCTGGTGGGAATCTACACTGATGTTATTATAACATTTTGAATGGGTTACTGTGATGCACAGCGTCATGTGACCCTGTATCTCTAACGTTGTAAATGAGTTGTACTTACCGGTTCTATTTCATTGTCCCCTTTCTTGTTGGTAAGTTGTAGCGCTGCTGCTGATCCATGTGCCTCCTTCTACCTGTAATATTCCTCTTCCTCTTCTCTGAGAGTAGCAGAGCTGCTGGGTTTGCGCCACCCACTTCCTGTTCTTCTTCCTTCGCCCCATTTGCTATCTTATCTGCTACAGCAGTTAGAGCTTTATCACACCAGCATTAGCAATCACTGACAATTGCATGCAAAGGACTCAGAAGTTTTCCACCTTAAAATCTGCTTTTATTGCGAAGTACTCCCATGCATCCTGCCTTAATTGTGCTCCTTTGCAAAAGATTTGCCCTAATTCCGAGCCGCTGCTGTGGGCGCAGGAGCAGGATTTTAAACAAATGCTTACATCTGCGTAAGCTTTAAAGATAAAGACACCAAAATTGGCACAGTAATAGATATTAGGGAGAGCTTTAAGCATACCAAATTTGAATCAAATTGGGTCATTCGTTGATTTTTTATGATTTTTAAAAAACATTTTTTCCCCCTTTGCAAAGGAGCTGAGGAGCACTCAAATCACTTCCTGGTAAGCTAGGGTGACCATATTTGGGAAACCAAAAAAGAGGACACCTAGTGTGTGTGGGGGGGAAGCAGCTTTCTGAGTCCTGCAGAAAGTACGTTATTCCCCTGCCACCTTAAAGAACCCGATTGGAGTAGAGGAGGGGAAAGGATTTCATTCTGCACCACCACCATCCACTCCAATTGGGGCCTTTTCTATAATGTCCACGAATGACCCACTTTCCCCTTTAAGACCTCAATTGGAGCTCGGGGTGGGGGAATGACGTGCCTCAAGAAAGCATGTCATTCCCTCCTGCCATACTAATGGCAGCCTTAAAGGGGAAGGTGTGTCATTCCAGGACATTATTGAAAATTATAGAAAATCCCCCCTGACACCATGGAAAGAACAAAAACCAGGACAAATCCGGGGAAATCCTGACAGTTGGTCACCCTAGGTAAGCAAAGGATCGCTGTAGCTCCATGCAGGAAAATTAACACGGGTCTCTGCTCCCAGTCCAAAACTAAACAGTGGGGCTTCAATGGTGTGTTTGAAATAATCTCAACAGTTGGGGCTGCCAAAAACAGGCCTCCCTTTCTGCACTGCTAAAACTCTTCAATTTGGTCACCCAACCAAACCCTGACCAGACCCAGACCTTCTTAGCTTCAGCAAAGTGACTGGCTCCTATGCATTCAGGCTATTCCCTGGGACTTGTTTAAGATGTTTTGGGAGGGAGTTTGTGTGTGCTTATGACTATTGCCCTGGACTGCTGGCTAGGAACGAGGCAGGAAGTGGGCGGGGCAAACCGAGCAGCTCTGCTTACTCTCAGAAAAGAGGAAGAATGGAAAGAATTGAACAGTGTGCCCTGAAGTACTGTTACAGCTAAATATAAGTAACGCTAATGTGCCCTGTGATACAGAGAACCAATACAGAGAACCACATTAGAAACGGACACTAGCAACGTTATAAGACTAGTGTAGATCCGCCCCTGGTGTGTTTTTTGTGACCCTGTCTTAGAATTCGGGACTTTAAAATTCCGCCTCTGCCTCTTGTTTGGATTACCTGAATTTATTGAACTTGGGCACATTAAGGACTTTGATCCATGGACTCTGGTGAGGTCCTTGTTTTTGTGTTCTGCAACAAGCATTCCATTCTCTTAAAGCAACAGTTACAAACCACAAGGTGGACTAAGGCCCTTTGTACACCTAAGGGTTATCCCAGGAAAATGGAGGGATCGTCCCTGCCTTCTCCCAGGACCCTGTGTGGCAATTGGATGCACAGGAATGATCCCGGGACAATCCCGGGATATAGGGCTGGTGTAGACATACCCTAAGAGTCTTTATAATGTGCATATAATCCCTACCGAGTTCCTCATTAACACAAGATCGCAATAGGTCATCTTCCTCTATCTGCACAGGGCCTCCAAACTATACTTGACATGAAGCTATTCTGCTGGACTTCTTAGATTAATTTGGTCAGAAACCCATTATACATTTCTCCACTTTGGATATCCACCAGCGAATGCTGAAAATTGCATTTAGGAGTCTGTCAACATTCCTTGGTGTATCTCTTGAGATTTTGGATGTTCGACAACGTTTGCCTGGGATTGTCACCATACATTAGGTTCCCCTCTGCTCTTGCATGTATATCCACAAGCAATGTTTGGGTTCTGCTGTCCTCCGATGAACGCTGTAAAGAGGCACGGGCAGCGTTCCGGCCAGCTTCCATTGGACTTTGCACGGGCCCCGGACAAAGATGCTCAAAAGCTCACCCAAGTGAGGTTTAAGACCTTTATTCAGACTACAGGTAGGGTCGATACATGGGGATAGACTAAAATATCACAAAAGCATGCATAGCATAAGAACCCAGTAACAGGCTGAAAACAATAAAACCTATCGTGCTCAACTGAAGCCAGGGCAAACTGCACCTCTCTCAGTCACACATTCTTCCTGCCAGCTGACCCCCATCAAGATTAAGGAAGGGCCCCCCTTTATACCCCTTTTCTCTCTCTTCCCCCCTGCCTTCTTGACTTTGTTCTTCTGGTTAGTTTCACACCTCCTTCTGGATGGCCGATCACTCAAGGCTGTTTGACAGATAACGTCTGGGCTAGCCCCTATCTTCCCTCCCTTTGCCACTCTGTGTCCCTGACATTTATGAAACCATAAAAGTTAATTAAAAGAACCCTCTTCCCACACCACATCACCCATGTGCCCCTACTCAACATAGTCTACCAATTTTCCCTTACAAACGCCACTTCACATTACATGTTCCGTTGGTACCCACAACACTGGAAGGGTGCATCTTAAAACGTGAAGTGTTATTCTGTCCTTCCGGAGTCCACATTTGTGTGAGTTTCATCTTTCTCAAACTGAAGCTGTTGTAAATTGGCTACCTTTCAAAAGGAAGAATCAGAGATGATAAAGAAACGCTCTCTGGTCTAAAAGCCAGCTGTCTCGTTTGCTGCATGGCTCCCTCAACGTTCTGAGAGCAAGAATAAGAGACTACCACAATAAAAAAAAAGGGAGCAATACCCACTCTAGTCTCACTGGCTATTTATTATTAAGGTTTAGTTGGCTTTGATCCTAAGCAAGTGTATTTCTCCCCATGTCCATTGAAAGGTGCTCAAGCAGCTGTGTGCTTCTCTCCTACTTACTGCTAATACAAACGATAATTTAAGAAATATAAGTCCCTAATTGCCTTGATGTAACTGCCTTCAATCACTTATTGAGGACCTTTTTCATTGTGAACAATGCTTTCTCTTCTACCTCTTGAATGGAGTCATCAAATTGGCCTTCGGCTAATGAGTGAACTAAAATGGGTTCTCTTTTGGGAGGGGGGAGAAATTGAAAACAAACCAAAACACTGAGGCTGATCAAGATGCACATGGCGATAAAGCATGGATGAACATGCATGGTAGCAAACACTGAAAGGAGCCCTTTAGAGATCCAAGCGCTGTCTAAACTAGTCATTAGCAATGTTGGCAATAAATGTCAGATGACTGAAGTGTCTTTAGCCATTCCCACCTACATTAGAAGTAGGCCTTTATTATACTGGTAATCTTCTATTTCAAAATATTGTTTTGTGCTAATTAAACCACCCAACTGGGCTGTCATAGGTCCAGTTCACATTATATATGTCTTGCTTAAGTGTTAGAACTTTGTGCCACTATGTCACATCTACCATGTCACATCTACCTGAACATGGAGGCTGGCATGAGTGAATGGTCCTCTGTATGGGGGGGAAAATGGCACATACATAAAACAGGGCTTGGGACCACAATACCTGACGGAATGCCTCTCCTGACATGAACCTACCCACTCACTGCGCTCAACATCTAAGGTCCTCCTCTGAGTGCCCACTCCGAGGGAAGCTCAGAGGATGGCAACAAGGGAGAGGGCCTTTTCAGGGGTGGCCCCCCAATTGTGGAATGATCTCCCTGACGAGGCTCACCTGGAGCCAACATTGTCATCTTTGGGCACCAGGTCAAGACTTTTCTCTTCTCTCAGGCAGTTAACAACATGTGCTGAGTTTGTTTGTTTTTAACTGACCCCAGAATAGTTGTTTTAAAAGGATATTGTTGTTTTTATGCTTCTGATGGTTTTAGATTTTGTATATTTGTTTTTAATGTTCACTGTTTTTAACTTTTGTAAACCGCCCAGAGAGCTTTGGCTATGGGGTGGTATATAAATGTAATGAAATAAATAAAATAAATAAATAAAACTAACATTTGCATTGGTATTTTCTTCCTTTCTTTTATTTTATGTTTGCTTGGGGGAGCATCTGTCATGGGATCCCCATGAAGGGGTGCAGCTTGCTTGTCTGTTTCTGCATTCCCACTCTCTTGTTTGAATGAGACGGTCTCAAAGTGCACATCGGTCTGTTGAACTTTACGGTGTTAATGTCATTGGGCAGAAGGAGCAGAAAATACACACATGTATACATAGACATGTGCACTATGTGACTTTCTCTCTATCCCCCCTTTGGCCATACACCTTGTCGTTGAATTTATACATTTCTGCTGATCCTGCCATCATTAAGCCTGATGGTCATCACCAAACACAGCTTTTGGTACTGTCCAATAAGCTTTGGAATTGGTTTTCCAGCACAGTGTGACAGATCCAGAATTTCATGTTGATTCCTCTTAAAAGGCTGGTCACCGGTATCTGGGGTGCATGGACCTTTGCACCAGGTAGGCAATTTACCATCCCACCTACAGCCCAGATTTGACATGTTCGGAAACCCTATGCAGGTGTTCACCTACATCATGCGTGCCACTTAACGGGGGAATGGGATATGGGCGAGCAAACTGAGAGGTCTGCAAAAGGGCTTGTAAGCATGTTAAGTTGAATGTGCTCGCACAAATCCAACAACCAAGAGCCCCACCCATGCTAGGGAGGGTGGGAGTTGCATCTGGACAGTGCCAAATTGGTAAAGGCTGGCTTAGCACATGGGTGACTAACCTGTGCCAGGGATACGGCTAGAGGCAGAGGCAGAAGATTGGGGGTGCTTCTGGATCCATCACTCCAAATGACAGCCCAGATAGATGCAACGGCCAGGAGTGCCTACTATCAACTTCGGCTGATATGCCAGCTGCACCCCCTTCCTGGAGTCAGAAGACCTAAAGACAGTAGTGCACGTGCTGGTAACTGCGAGGCTCAACTTCTGCAATGCGCTCTACATAGGGCTACCTTTGTGCCTAGACCGGAAACTTCAACTAGTTCAAAATATGGCAGCCAGGCTGGTCACCGGTACACCTAGGGGTGACCACAATACACCAGTTTTAAAATCTTTTCACTGGCTGCCAATTAGTTTCCGGGCGAAGTATAAAGTGTTGTGTCATGCCCTGCGTGGGAATGGAGTTAGGGGATGAGGAGTTGGAGGAGGCTGGACCCAGTGCCGAGGAGCCCAGCTCAGGGAGCGTGGAACCAGGGCCAGCAAAGGTTCCTGCCAAGCCAGAGGAGGAGAAGCCAGACACAAGCGTGCCAGCAGGAAGCTCCGCCACTCCCGATAGCCCAGAGGAAGAACCAGACTTACCAGCTCCATCATTTAGTCAGCAGCGGGCGGAAAAGGAATCTAGGCGCCGCTCCCACAGGCTTTATCTAAAACGCCAAGCAATCAAGGAGCAGCTGGGGGAGCGTGACTCAGCATAAATACGCAGCAGGAAGCCGAGGGAAGTTTGTCAGAGGTTAACTGATTTCCCTGGCGAAAGCCCTGGTCTTTGGTACCTGTGACTCCCTTGCCTGATTACTCTGACTCCTACCGTGATACCTGCCTTGACCTTGGACTGGCTCTTGACCACTTCTCCCTGCTCTTGCCTTGCTGAACCTTCGGACCGTGTTTGGACTTCGTTGCCTGCTCGTCGTGCTGACTATAGGAGTGACTCTGGACCACGTTGCCTACCGAAGCCCTTGACTTTGGACTTGCTACTGACCACCCGAATTGCTGTAAGCCTGGACTCTTGCCTTGTATTGACCCACTGCTTCCCGGTGTTGGAATCCTGGATCAGGGTTCTGGTTATGTTTCCATGGATTTACTAATTGCTGAGGAGCTGGAGGAATCAGAAGACTCAGCAGAAAACTTAAAGGTCAACGTTGCACCTGGACATTGATGTCATGATTGAATAATTGGTAACTTGATTGTTTCAATTAAGGGATTGCAAGCAGTTGCATCACTGTACAGTTAGCCTATAAAAAGGAATGTATTCCCATGTACGTGTATCAGTAATGATCACTCTATCAGAGATCACTCCATCTATGTATCAGAGCTGTATTGACTGACCATATGTAAGTATTTGTATTTGTGATTGCCATAACTAAATTATATTTTTATATGCCAATAAAGGTTTGTTTAAACCTACTGACAGTCTCAGTCTTAATCTGTGTCTGTGCTGACTTTGCTGGAAACCGTTGCAAAAACTCTGCTATAAGGTTATTGGCCAGAAGCCCAGTCTGGCAATAACTAAATAAGGTTGTAAATATAAATCAACATATCCCAATAGGCCCAGACATAAAACAACCAGCAAGCAGAGTGGTTACAGCAAGAAGAGTAGGACTGAAGAATTAAGCCGTGGTTGATTAAATTCCTGAGCGTCTTTGTTGAAAGTCGTAGGAACAGACAGCCGGAAAGCTATTTCATATAGCTGGTGTCTGAAAAATCACACGGAGAGAACTGGCAAGAGTGGTTCTGAATTTAAGGGGGCGCTGAGGAAGCTGAAACTGTATAGCTGGTCAGGCCCTAAAAGAAATTAAACCACTGAAGGGGTTGTATATCAGAAACAACCTGTTAAATTGAAAGTATGGCACTAAACGTTGGGAACACTGTCCCTATGGAATTACTTACAGACGAAAATTACATGTCATGACCAGTCTGGCAATAACTAAATAAGGTTGTAAATATAAACCAACATATCCCAATACCCGGTTACGTTCCTGTCTGTGTCTCCTGTTTGCCCATCCGGTGACTGCTTTCCTGTGTGTGCTAATATAAAATACCTTTGCACTACTGTGAGTTTCTCCAGCGTGTTATCTAGCGTCGGCGTTTGGCAGCTTTCCCGGACATGTTGGTTATCACCTTTAAAGCCCTACATGGTTTGGGTCCAGGCTACCTGCGGGATCGCCTTCTCCCGTACAATCCGCCCTGCACACTCAGGTCCTCTGGGAAGAATTTACTCCAGCCAACAAAAACAAGGCTGACAACTATTACCCAGAGGACCTTTTCTTCTGCCGCTCCCAGTTTGTGAAATGGCTTGCCGAGAGAGATTCGCCAACTTAATAGTCTTCCAGAATTTAAGAAAGCTGTAAAGACTGTTCTCTTCTGGTAGGCCTACCCACTTGAATTTTAAATTTGCCTTTTAATAATGTGCTGCTTTTAATAATGTATTAGTTTTAAATGTTTTAATTGTTATATGATGTTTGCATTTGTGTTGTACCCCGCCTCGATCCAGAGGGAGAGGCGGGTAACTATTATTATTATTATTATTATTATTATTATTACATTTGCCTCATTCGCAACCCCAAATGTGAGCGCAGTTTTGGGGAAGTCAAATCCTCGGGATTGAGAATCACCACCGCTTCTTTAAACATTATTTACCATGCCAAGGATGACCAGACTAGTGGTTGCATGCACGGAGCAGGGAGCACGTAGGTCTGTGTCATGATTCCAAGCCCTCCCACCAAGATCAGAGACAACAAAGAGATCTGCTGTGCCATCCACCAAATCTTCATTCACTGAAGATGAAGCGGGAAAATCAATTTAATTTTTTTTAAAAAACGTACCTTTGTGAATGAGCATTCGTGCACACCGTCCCCTTTAAAAGTTAAATAAAAATGGCGGGCGTGACAGCTCTCTTCTTGAGTTGCCTTGCCTTATGTGTAAATGAGGGCGGGATCTCTTGTTATTGACAACACGACATCACCCCTCCTCCATCCTGGGCTATCCTGTAGGTCTAGCAAAGGCCTCAGTTTATCGGCCCTCATCCAGTCCATTACTGTGCCCAGGCACTGTTTCAGAACAGCCACTGCCTCACCTAGATTTGATGAAAAGGAGAGGTAGAGCTGGGTGTCATCCGCATATTGGTGACACCTCAGTCCATATCTCCAGATAACCTTACCCAGTGGTTTCATATAAATGCTGAATAGCATGAAGAATAAAACTACAATATGCTAGGCTTACTGATGTTCTCTCTCTCTCTCTCTCTCTCTCTCATAATATGTATATATTCAAGAATAATTCCAAGCAGGCCATGTTAGCATACACATTTATCAGTTTTGTGTTGACAAATGGTGCTTTTGACAACATGGCAGTGTACAGAGCCAGATTTATGATACAGATAATCTGTTTTTTCACCACACACAATTTGCAGTCTGACATTAAAAATAAAATGCTGATGTTTCAGGGGACTGTCCATTACAAATCCATGACATGGTCGCAAGAAACCTTCAACACAAAACCAACTATATGATGTTGCTAGCCAAGTGAAAATTCACAGACGATTAAAAGAATGACTCAGGCCTTAGCTAGCCCACATACACAGAACCACCTCGAATATACCATTTGGTACCAGTAATGGCTCAATTTACCAAAGAACAGTTCCTGCCTCTGCTTTTTTGACAAGATGGATAAGGTCCCTTCCTGTGAGATCAAGGGCAGCATGATCAATCCGAATCTACTTCATCTTTACGGAACAATCAATTGTCAGCAAGCAATTTCTAAAGCCACATTTTCCACCTACATACAATTGCTGCTGCGTCATCGAAATTAACTTTCTGAATTCATCCAGTTGTCTAAAAAACCACTGAATGGATTATTCATTTATTAGATTATTTATTTATTTATTCTGCATATCGAGACAGTGTGGTGTAATGGTTAGGGTGGTTACGCCGCCCTGAGATCTAAATGGTATAGGGCGGGATACAAATATTTTAAATGAATAAAATAAATAAATAGGGTGTTGGACTGGAAACTGGGAGATCTGGGTTCTAGTCCCCACTCTTCCATGAAGCTCACTGGGTGACTTTAAGCATTATCAGATGGCGGGGAAGGGGGAACACGTTTCCCTCCCATCACTTTTCTGTCCCACAATAGGGATGAGCAGCTTCTTCTTTCTTCACACAGGAAAGAAAGAGGAAGCAGCAACATGGGCGGTTTTATCACGCTGCTTTTCCTGCACCCAGCAGGAAATGGTAGCACATTTTGCTTCAATTAAAAAAAAATGGATTTTCCGTGTCTTATTTTGTCATGGAAAATGGAGCAGAAGGAGCAGGAAGATGCACAGGAGGCAGACAGCATCGTCAAAAGTACCCGCAAACATGCTGTAAAACACTCATCTGATGACACCCTTTGGGACAGTCACTGACTCAGTCTAACTCACCCTACAAAGGGCCTTGCTAGACCTACCTTTAAATCCCGGCGTGTGGAGGGGCCAGCCCGTGCTAGACATAGCGTGGGCTGTCACTCCTGTCCACACGTGGCACGCGATGGGGTAAAGGAAAGCTCCGTTGCGTCGGCCATTTTTTTTTACCTTAAAGGGGCCATGTGCACAGGTGCATCTCAACGACAAGGTAGGCCGTGTTTTTTTTTTTAAAGGGTTCCCCACTCCCCCTGCCCCCGATTGCCCCCGTACTTTCCGATTCCCCCTGCCCACCTGCCAGGCCACGATGTCTGATTCCCCCCCCCCCATCGCCCCTGAGCCGCATTCCCCCCCAATGTCCCCTGGCTCCGTTCTTTCCTCCATCTCTCCCTCCGGGTCTGCTCTTCCCCCCCCCATGATTTCCCCCTGGCCCCAATCTCCCTCCCCCGGCAATCCCCCTCCGGACTGATGGGCACAGCTTCTCCTGGCTACTCACGAGTAAGCCGGGAAAAGCCATGGAACCAGCTAGACCTTCCTCAGCCCCGGGCTCAGCCCGGGGCTACGGAAATACCGGGCCACAACTGGTGCCGGTTATCCGTGGGAGGGAGGGTTTCGCCCGGGCTGACCCCAGGATCCCCTGTGCGTCATCTGGATGCACAGGGGTGAGCCTGGGTATCAGCCCAGACTAAACCCTTGTCTAGCAACAGCCTGGGTTGCTATGAGAATAAAATGGTGAGGAGGAAGAACATATAAACTGCCAGAGGTAAGAAGCTGGGATATACATGCAATATATATCATCCTTCCACTGGTGGATATCCCATTTTATTGTCACAGCATCCCAGTGATGCAAGTCAGGCAGGATCTACACTACTGCTTTAAAGCCCTTTGTAATAGTTTTGACAACTGTTGGGGCCCAGGACACACTCCATACACAGTTGTCGAAATGGTTATAAAGCGCTTTAAAGCAGTAGTGTAGATCCGGCCTCACAGATCTCTCTGCCCATCCTATGTCATGCCAGGAGGATAAAAACGCCCACTGAATGGGCCATGTGGTTGTTACTGCTTCCTCTTTCTTTCTCGTGTGAAGAAAGAAGAAGCTGCTCATCCCTATTGTGGGACAGAAAAGCAATGATGCTTAAAGTCACCCGGTGAGCTTCATGGCAGAGTGGGGACTGGAACCCAGGAGGAGCTGGGCAGAACAGGAGGAAGGCTGTGGCAAAAATGCCTCCTGTTCCTCTTTTTCTTTTTCTAACTGACTTACCTCTTGGTGGGTGCGATCAGTGACACAGAGACTTTAGTATCTTGAAGTTCCCATCCAACCCTCTTCCCTCAGGAGCACATTGGGGTGTAGCAACAGAAGCTATGGATCTGCTGTATCCATAAGAACATAAGAATCAGATAGCAGAGTTGGAAGGGGCCTACAAGGCCATCGAGTCCAACCCCCTGCTCAATGCAGGAATCCACCCTAAAGCATCCCCGACTGATGCTTGTCCAGCTGCCTCTTGAAGGCCTCTAGTGTGGGAGCCATGCTGAATCAGACCAAGGGTCTCTTGTCCATCAATCTGTTCACACAATGGCCAACCAGGTGTCAACCAGGGACACACAAGCAGGACACAGTGCAACAGCACCTACCTGCCCATGTTTCCCAACAACTGGTGTATGAAGACTTACTGCCTCTGCTATTGGAAGTAGCACATAGCCATCAGAACTCATAGCCATGGATAGCCTTAACCCCAGGAATTTATCCAACTCCCTTTTAAAGCCATCCAAGTTGGTGGTCATCACTAAGGCTGTGCACGGACACCCCCCCAAACCGCTTCGTGGCCTGATCCACAACTTTTGGATCAGGCCGATCTGTTTCGGGTCGATCCGACCCTCCCCCACTCCGCAGAGCGGAGTGAGATCCAGAGGGGCGGATCGAGATTTGGGGGCCCCTTCCCTACTTACATGCCTCCGCAGCGGATGGCGGAGGCACGTAAGTGGGGAAGGGGGGCAAAATGCGGGCTGAATAAGCCCCCCATACCCCTTACCTGGCTCCGTCGCTGCATGGACTGCGGCGGCGGCGGAGCTAGGTAAGCCCCCTTTCCCCCCACTTTCCTGCCTCTGTCGCAGTCCAGCACCGGCTTCAACTGACCGTGACGGAGGCAGGTAAGCCCCCTCCACCCTGCTCCCCTACCTGCCTCCGCCGCCATCACCACACAGACTGCAGCAGTGGCAGCGGAGCCAGGTAAGCCCTCCTCCCGCCCACTTACCTGCCTCCATCATGGTCCGGAGTAGGCTTCAACTGAGGCAACGGACACAGGTAAGCCCCCCTCCCCCTGCTCCCTTACTTGGCTCCACCTCTGTTGCCGCACAGACTGAGGCGGTGGCGGCACCAGGTAAGTCCCTCTCCCCCCCACTTACCTGCATTTGGAGCTCCAAATGGAGGCAAACCGCTTCGCCTCGATCCGCAGCTCCCCTGACCTGATTCGGATCCTTTGGCGGAGGTGTATCGGGTCGCTCCGCTCCAGATTCGCAATCCGAATCAGAGCGAAGCACAGCCCTAGTCATCACTACATCTTGTGGTAGTGAATTCTGCCGTTTATCTATGGGCTGTGTGAAGAAGAAATTCCTTTGGCTGCCTTGAATCTCCAACCAAACAGCTTCATGGGATGACGTACTATGGGATGGGATGAGTACTATGGGAGAGGGAGAAAAATGTCTCCCTAGCCACATTCTTCACACCATGCATCATTTTGTACACCTCTACCATGTTTCCCCATCGCCTCCTTTTTTTCCAAGGTAAACAATCCCAGCTGTTGTAACCTTCCCTCACAGGGGAAATGCTCCAACCTGTTGATCATTTTAGTTGCTCTTTTCTGCACTTTTTCCAGCTCTACAATCACTTTTTTTAGGTGTGGTGGCCAGATCTAAGCTTGCTCCGTCCCTGCACACTTCCATTGAACAGAGTGGGATTTACTTCTGTGTAAACATGCACAAGTTTGTACTGTCAGGCTGTAGCGCTATGCAACATACTGGCAAGTCAGCTCCATTGAATCTAACAGGCTTCACTTATAAATAAGAATGCATGTGATCAGGCTATAAGAGTATAAAAGAACATATGCTTTGAGAATGATCCATTCAAAGTGAATTGCCTTAATTCCCCCTTACCTCAGTGCCAGATTTAAGTGAATGCTCTCCTCTTCCATTAATGTTAATGGGACCTAGACGTTACAAATACTTTGCAATGTATAAAAAATAAAGAAGTACAATCCATGCAAACATTCACTTTTCTCCAACACCAAGAAGAAGATGAAAGGGGATCAAAACCATTATTGAAAACAGAAACCATCAGCATTATACTCAATGAATTTAAGTTGCATTATTAAAGCTTTAAAAACATACACGTCAGCGTTATCATGCCAAAGCAGAAAACACTTTGCTTTCTAGAAGAAAAGCTCAGAAATGAACATCGCTATAACCCACTGAATATATTTTCACAGATAGTTTTGAAATAACTTTTTCCCCCACAATAAGTATATTTAGGTCACAGTTTGGTGCCTGCTTGATATACATCCTCCATTAGGGTGACCATATGGAAAGGAGCGCAGGGCTCCTGTATTTTTAACAGTTTTAGAGAAAAGGGAATTTCAGCAGGTGTCATTTGTATGCCTGCAGCACCTGGTGAAATTCCCTTTTCATCACCACAGTTAAAGCTGCAGGAGTTATACTAGAGTGACCAGATGAAAGCCACTTATGCAAATAGGAGAGAAGGCAGAGGCAGTGGATTGGCTTACTGGTTGGTGATGTCACATCACCAACCAGTAGGCCAATTCACTGCCTCTGCCTTCTCTCCTATTTGCATGTTTAAAAATTGTGAGCTCTCAGGGCCTTCTATGGAAGTTCCAAGAAAAATAACTGCCATCTAGGGAAGTTCCAAGATAGAAGGCCAGAGGGCGCCTCCAAGCCACTTCCAGGTTTTGCTCTCTGATGCCATCTAGTGACATTTCTCGGAACTGCGGCCTTCTATGGAAGTTACAAGTTCCGAAGAAAGATCACTTCCAGGAGCTTCTGGCCTAGCAGAGAGGCCAAAACCCACTAACCTCCTCACCAGACTGCTTCTCTACACCTGTCGTATGATGGGCTTTTTTGCTAGTTCCCCAATAATCCCCAATTCAGCTTCAAAACACAAGTCATACAATTGGGGATAATCTAATTCTGTGGGGTAAAAAAAAAAAAAAGACAGCAGCAACCCGCCCCCTCTTTTTTCATATTTTATTTTTTATTCTGTTTTACTAAATACAATATTCTACAATACTTCCCTCCCTCTCTACCCACCCCTAAATCGAGTTACAAAGTAAAAGAATACAAAATCTAGGGTGACCATATGAAAAGGAGGACAGGGCTCCTGTATCTTTAACAGTTGTAGAGCAAAGGGAATTTCAGCAGGTGTCATTTCTACACATGCAGCACCTGGTGAAATTCCCTCTTCATCACAACAGTTAAAGCTGCAGGAGCTATACTAGAGTGGCCAGATGCAAAAGAGGGCAGGGCTCCTGCAGCTTTAACTGTTGTGATGAAGAGGGAATTTCACCAGATGCTGCATGTGTAGAAATGACACCTGCTGAAATTCCCTTTGCTCTACAACTGTTAAAGATACAGGAGCCCTGTCCTCCTTTCCATATGGTCACCCTAACAAAATCCCTTCGAAGGCATATTCAACTTTTGATAACCAACCATATCAACAACCATAATGATTTATAACATACAGGCACCGTCAGACCATGTTATGCCATATTAGTTTATTCAATGAATGGGATCGTGCTTCTGTTGCCCTCCCATGACCTGTAATTTGTATGACAATTTTTCCATTATTGCTATTTTCCACACCACTTTGTACCGCTCATTCAAGTCTATAAATTTAAGATCCTTCCAATGCAACACTATTCCTTTCGTAGCAGCAAACAGAAGAAATGAGATTAACTTCTTATATTTCAAATTCATATTTGGTTCAATAAATAAGTTAAATAAAGCTAGTTCCGGATCTATGTGTAGTACTTCAGTTTTTACAATCTGTGTGATCTCAGAAAACACTGCAGTCCAGAATTTTTGAGTCTCAACACATTCCTACCATATGTGCTGCTCCCTCTTCCCCCCCCCCCCCATAATCATCAGATGGTATACATCTGCAGACTGGAGATTGGTGGGGAATATTGTGTACATTAGGAAAATCGCGAAAAAGCACTTTTGAAAGCAGGTAGCTGATCCCTTTGAGATGATCAAACATGTGGAAAGAATAAGCCAGACGTATTGTGAGATGTTGCAGCTGAACTCAAATACTGGCAGGCTTTTGTGTGGATGGTCATGCTCCCTACAACAAGCAACCCACAGTGGAGTCTTCCATGGGAATGAATCATTTATTTAATTCAACCTACCCATGATTTTTATGCATGGATGAGATTGTGTTGGAGGCAACATGATTAGTGTTGAAGTCTCACAGCGAGAGAGGTCTCTCTGCCTGGGCACTGTGAAGTGCGGCGTCTGAGTGGAAATATTTTTTTCTCTCAGCAAGAGTGTGCTACTCACACCAGCTCTGGGGTCCCTCATGCACCTGTTGTGCTGCCTTCTTTGATCCACCTGCAGTCCTGTTGGTGTCCCAAGTGTTGGGAGAACAAGAGCAAAAGTGTATCCATGTATTAGGGATGGGATAGAATTTCTTTTCAGTTTGTTTTTGATCAGAATTCATCAAACTTTGCAAATTTCTTTATATTATAGACATAAGGAACAGAAGACAGAGGAGGAAGAGGAGGTGTGCAAAACTGAAACTGACAGATCCATCAAGGCCTAGTGCGCTGACTGCTTAGATTTTAAAACTTACGATTTGAAACCCCATGTCTTCAACCAGACTCCTTATAATTAATAAGAGTGGGGTTATAACTCAGTAGTACAGCACCAATTTTGAAGGCAGGATGTCCGGAGTTCAATACTCTGCAGCTCCAGTTTAAGCATGTATGTTGCTGGGAAATCTGTCTCTCTTTCCACTCAGTGGAGTTCCACCATGCACCTGATTCAGCTTGCATTTGCAGGAGGAGCTGTAGGTTTTTCCTTACAGTTTTGCAGGTTATTTTTTGGGTGTGTACGTGGGAGGGGGGCAGCCACACTTTGTGCAAATATGAATTTGCGCAAATTTTAACTGCAGTTTGTGTGAATTGCGCCCCAAATTGATGCAGCTGGTGCAGATTATGAAAAACGTGCAAAATTCATCAGAATTTGCACAACTTTTGAAAATACAAAACCTGACTGATGCAGATTGAGTCGGGCTCCACAACAGAAAGCAGACCAAAGTCCAGGGGGCTGAACCAATGGAAGCTTGTCATGCTTCACACACACACACCCCGACTGGTTACCTCCAACATCCCTACAAAAATTCCTGCCTGAAACCCTGGAGAGCCAAAGCCAGTGATGCTAATACTGCCACGGATGGGCTGATGGACTGACTTAACATATAGCAGCTTCCTATGCTCCTTACAGCTACATGGAATACACATAGAACATGGACCTCCATACTAAGAACAACTGTGTCTTTTGCAGTTGGCTATGCCTCTGGTATATGGCTGGTGCAGATGGTTCCATAAAGATAGGAAGCTGGCTTATAGTGAGTCTGACCATTGATCGATCTATCGATCGATCTCTGTTTGGCCTACATGATGGAACTGCGAGGGTTAACTCAGCAATTCCCAGGCAGGAGAGGGGCTTGACCAGCCCTGCTCAAGCACACGCCTCTCCGCTCACCAATTAACCCCCTTTGAGTCTTGGTTTCTGAGGAATGACACAAGGCTGGACGTAGGGACCAAACAATTTTATTACACTTACTATTCTTAAGGGTCCACACACAAGGATAAACAATTAGGAAGTTTGGGGGAGGGAACATATACAAAGGAATAGATACAACCCAGGGAAGCAGGGACTAATACCTTACCCTCCCGCCGTTCTCACTCAAGCCAATTGGATTCACACTCACTCCCCACCAAAAGCTCTGGCTATTGGCCAGTATAGAAATGTAATTAATTAATTAATTAATTAATTAATCAACCACTTGCAGCCGTAACTCTGCAAGGTCCCTTCGACTTGACCTAATTGTCGCTCACCTCGACTCGGCTCAATAGCCACTCGAACTAACTCCTTCCCTCGGTGCCCACGTGGAGCTCCGCCATCCAGCCAGGCCGGCCTGGATGCTCCTTGCTCACACGCGCACGCACCGGACTCCAACACCCGCAGGAAAGAGGTCGAACCCTTGGGTGCCCAAGCTTTTATCTCTTTTAGGGCACCTAAGTCGCCCGATCCATCCCAACCAATCAGAACACCTCAGAAGCCCCCAGCCTCACCCGAAGGGAGGGGGGACACTCCTGGAGCCTGCCCAGCTGCAGCTGATACTTTTTCAGACACGGAATGTACTCCTTCCGGTTCCAGCCCCATTAGCTGTTATCAGGCACCACGGGAAGGTGCGTCCTTGGCATTTACAGCTCTTCTACTCCCTTTCGGACACAAAGAAACCCATCTCCTGCCTCCCAGGACGAAAAGTTAAGACGTTCCTTAAAGAGCCCATGGGCCAAGCTCATGACAGCCTATACCAGCCTTTCCCCCTCCTAGTGACCTCCAGATGCTTTAGACTCCAACAACCATCATACCTGACCATTTGAATGGGAGTTGTAGTCTATTCTAAAACATATGGGGGCAGGTCGGGGAAGGTTGGCTCCAGAGAAGCCAGGGACCTTCTGACAAGCTGTTTATTTATTTATTTATTACATTTTTATACCGCCCAATAGCCGAAGCTCTCTGGGCGGTTCACAAAAATAAAAACCATAATAAAACAACCAACATGTTAAAAGCACAATTACAAAATACAGTTTTCCCTAGGGAAGGAGAGCAACTCGGAATAACCCATTCAAACAATGTCTTTCTCAGGGCATTTTCTGAGGATCCTTGGCGGAGGTATGGAACTCACTGCTGATATCAAGGCCAGAGAACCAATAGAGGAGAGCAAAGAAGAAATGTAGAATGTGACAGAAATAAGTAGAGTAGAGAAGGGGGTAGCAAGTTTGGGGCAGCTGAGAAGGGTGTTCTTGGGAAGGTGCCCCCCAAAGCCTGACCTTAAGGGTCTTCACAACAGCAGTTGCCCTTCATGCAAACCCTGCTCAAAAATGTGAGAGGATTCGTGTGTATTGGTGATGGCATTTTATGAGCCATCTCCATCAACATTCACAGTATGGCTGAAAGACATTTATTGTGTAGTCACCCTGCTTCATTCATAGAGTTTTACCGGTGGGTGTCCAGAGACGGTGCCGTCTTCCATTTGTAAGCCTCCTGTATTTTCCCACTGCGTCTTCTGTATTTTTTCTTAGCCCAGATAAACCATTAAGAGAGGAAAGACAGAATAGCTGCACAGTGTCTCTTGACTGATAGCGCTAGGAGCCATCCATCTGGAAGCACTCTGCCTCCGTGGGGTGCCAGTTCACACAATATTCTTCTGCATGTGGTCCCTCAACAGAAAGAGTCGGTTCGAGGGCCCTTTTGAAAGAGAGTCGCCTCCCTTCTCCCCTGCTTTGTAAGGGCCATGAGAAAGCTGCTAATTTTCTTCTCAGTCTGGGAGAAGTCTTAATGGGAATCGGTGGAATGCCTTGTCTGTTTTTATGAACTCTGGATTTAAAAGACTGAGCCTTTGACCTCGACTTTAATGCCCTCAATGTCTCACAAGCAAATAATGTATATATACATTTTGGTATGAACTATTTTCGATTTACCTACGCATTGGAGGCTTCCGCTTTGTTGGAGGCTTTGTTTCACTGTGTTAAAGCGCTGATCCAGCAATTTTATTTCTATGTGTTAAAGGTTGTGTATCAACAAGAAGAGCAGATCTTTTTGTATTATGAACATTATGTAATAGCATCCTCAGACAGCATATGTAGGATTGATGCAAATACGATTCACCCACGGTAGAAATATATAAAACTGTTCTTTTATCTTTCACTTCAAATGTGCGTTTTTGTGGTTGCGTGCTAAGCACCCTAATTGTATTCTGTTATTACAACCACAGTCTTCAGTTTATTATATCTATACCCGGGGTCATCCCATGAACCTGATTGGTGGGAGATCCAGGACTAATAAAAGGAAGGACTTCTTCACACAGCGCATAGTTCAATTATGGAACTCACTACCGCAGGATGTAGTGATGGCCACCAATTTGGATGGCTTTAAAAGGGGGTGGATAAATTCCTGGAAGAGATGGCTATCAATGGCTACTAGCCCTGATAGTTGGGTGCTCTCTCCAGTATCCAAGGCGGTAAGCCTGTGTGCACCAGTTGCTGGGGAACATGGGTGGGAGGGTGCTGTTGCACCATGTCCTGCTTGTTGGTCCCTGGCCGAGGGCTGGTTGGCCACTGTGTGAAGAGAGTGCTGGACTAGATGGACCCTTGGTCTGATACAGTATGACACTTCTTATGATCTTACCAGTGGCTTTCAAAAGACGTCCTGGAGTTTCTTGGGAAGCTTATTAGGGATTCCTCAATGAGAAGATCAGTAACAGTGGACAAGCTCCCCCCAAGGGATTGTCTGTGCGACACTATTGCTTTTCTGCTGCAATGCACAAATACAAGAGATTGTAGGGTGACAACTTGCCAGGGAATGAATGAGTTCTGTCGGTCCCATGTTGAACAGGACACTTAGCACCACACAGAACTCCGCCCTGCAGCTCTCATTTCCACCGCATTTTTTCCTAGCAGCAAGATAGACTCACACTGTTCTCGCATAAGTAAGAGGATCCTGCTTTTCTTTTAAGCCCTCTGTATATGCCCCACGATTCAGAGGAGTGCTTTCTTGGTGACCACAAATAATAGCTGGCTCGTAACCGAAGTCAAAATTTGTAGAGCCCTAGGTTGGGGTACCTTCCAGGCTACTCTGGGCTACATGACGAAACGGTCAGCGCCAGCAATAGCAGTATCCCACATAAATGTGTGTCCTCTACAATGGCCCCCAGAATCCAGTGGAACATTCAGGGATTCCAAGAGATTCCAGGCATTCCTCATTGGACATGAATGTGGGAAGGGTTCTCCAAAAGGGGGACAGTGTGAAAAACCATTCCAAATTTTGTACCCCCTTTTGTGTACCGTGCAAGTGTATAACATCAGCAGGGAGCCCTCAGGAAAACTTAGTCATAATATGCCAAAATGACAAAGATGGATACTTGGTTTTGAAAATGGTAGGGATGCTACGAACTAATTTCTCCAAAACTTTATCTCGTTCAGTGGGATAGAACAGCCACTTGTACAGAAGAAGCTGCATATAATCTCCTTCAGATGGGTAGCCAATTTAAATCTGCAGTCCCATGTACACCACAAAATTAAATGGGCTCACCAATCATCCCCCTACACTGGAATCTGCCTAAGGCACCTGGTACCTTATTGGATCCATGTTTCTAGCCCAGTGTTGCACCACTCTTCCTGCTCCGACAGGATTTTATTTAGATCATTGCTGTAGCTCAATGAACAAAATGCACCTCCCATAGCTCTGCTTTGATTATGTCTCGGGATTTTGTTCTGGAGTTTGCAAAACTCTCACAGTTGGATTGCATTGATGTGTTCTTTAGCCTCCTACAGTTTGCCTGGCTGTGGCTGTCACATGGCTAATTGTCGCACTCCCCAGCTGAGGCATTTCACAGCTTCTTCTCTGATGTGGGGTGTGTGTGTTTTGTCTTGCTTTTATTATCATAATACTTTTGTATACAGAAATGCATTCCAGCGAATCACTCTGCAAAGTTGCTGCTTTAATAGTAGAGGGAAAGGATGTTCCAGGATATAAACAAGACGGTACAGGTGGGGAGGGGGAGTGTGAGGAGAGGAACTTCCATACTGTTGTGTAGCAATATTGATGAAGACAGCAGAGGCAGAAGTTCCCTCTGAGAAGGTGGACAGACCCAGAGCTCCCAGAGATATTGACGTTCTTTGGCCTGAACCTCAAGTAGGGTAACACTTGAACAGGGGAGGCTGATGAATCCAATTTTGGTGGGGTGATGATTCCATTCTGGGTTTCAGTAAGAAGCAGCCAGAATCCTGAGCTACCCAAGGTGCCAGATCCGATTCCCAAGATGGGTTAAGAACTTTAGAGTTCTGACTGGTTGTATCTTAAACCCAGAATGGAATCTCCACCCCACTGAAATTGGATCCACCAGCCTCCCCTGGACTTCACACTCACTCACTCACACACACACATTCCTTTCACTTTTCAGAAAGACTTGTTTTCATTCAATGAGAGCTAGCAGGGAAGGGCTGACAGCTCATTTCATTCCATTCAAAAGGAATCCGTCCTTGGCAATACAGATCTACAGTACCTTGGATTTAGTATCAAAGCTGAACAGAAATATCATTCTGTCATGTTCTTGTATAAACAGAAACATAGAACTAAACAAAAATGAATGTGTGTCAGTTTTGCTTTCTCTCATATTTTTTTAAAAAAGAGGGAGGTGGAGAAATTTGTGGATTTTTTGGAGCTGTCAAGGACCAGGACCACTGCTACAGTAGGCCCGACAGTTCACTATCAGAATCTGATCAGAAGTGATCCAGAAAGGTTTGGAATCCATTTCAGTAGTGAGAAATCCTAAAGGGCCTAAGAGTTCCCTATGCGTAGTTATTCATGTAATGGCAAAAGGGCTGATTTAGGCCTCATCAGCTTGTGGAATGTCAGAATCAAGGTGACAAGCAAGGGAGGGTTGAGTCCTTCCCACCCAGCTTCTAGACCTTGAATGTCATGCCTAGACTTAAGAAAGCCAACAGCCTCTCCCTGATAACCTAGAAGAAGGGATTGGGGGGTGGGGTGGGGGGTGGGGTTAAAAGGTGTTACACAGGTTGATACATCAACTCAAGTGGGAGAAATAGAAATGCCCTGTTTGGCATAGGGCTCATTTATAGTGTCAAATCACCTGCCAATTAGGTCATCAGGAGGTGTGTTGTTGCTGATCCCACCCTTCCGTTTAAGCCATTGCTTAGGGCCTTTGCTGAGAACACCATCTTGACTGCCAATCCATCATTTACTGCCTGTAACCCTTAATGTCTGGGACTTGAAGTGCGAGAAACTCTTTCCACCTGGACTTTAGTTTGTTTCACCTGAATTGTCTGTGGCAGGACCTGAATGTCTCTCAGTGACATAATGGGATGTTTGTCAGGATTTGAATAACTCTCCAAGGTCTCCTGTGAGCCTCCAGATGTCCTTAAATGACTATTGTTGTGGCATCAGCTTTTGCTACCAATAGGCTAGGGAGGAATTCTCCAACCCTTCACTTTCTTTCTCTCCTCCCCTCTCTGCTCTCTCTTTATCTTCCTCACCATTCCTCATCCTCAGATATATGGATGTCTGCAGATATCCAAAGCCACCATGAGGGATAACAGATAAATCTGCCGAAATAAAGGAGTGTGCTTTGCACATCCGTAGCATACTGGGTGATCATTTGGCGTCTCCTTCCTCATATACAGCTGCTATCTCCAAATATTACTTCTGCCCTGCAACTATCTAAGGCAGCCTTCCTCAACCTGGGGCGCTCCAGATGTGTTGGACTACAACTCCCAGAATGCCCCAGCCAGGCTGGGGCATTCTGGGAGATGCAGTCCAACACATCTGGAGCGCCCCAGGTTGAGGAAGGCTGATCTAAGGGGAAGCACTAGTCCAATGCCATCCCACAAATCTCTACTTTTGTCACTGCCGACATGTTAATGTGAGTATTATCACAAAAAGCTTTTATAGAACATGGGAACCGGCTGCCTTTATTGTCAGGGGAAGCAATCTCCTCGAGTTCTGTTCACCGTTGATGTGCCCAAATGAAAGATGAGCCCAGATCATCGACTCCAAAAGGCAGTCGTCCTACGCAAAACCCGTACGCCACTGTGTTAACAGGACAGTTTTCAACCCAGATTGGAATGAAATATTGATTACAGCAGAAAGCAGGTGACTGGCACCGAAGGGGAAGCTATTCAGCTAGGCAATTTAAAGTACTTCTGGCACCGTGGTACATCTGAACATCTATGGAGTATTCACTGATGGGAAAACAATGAGAGTGTTTTTAAAAAGGAGAGAGAGAAATCACTACAAATTATTTAGGCTCTGTTAACTACGAAACCCCCAAACTCATATTTCCTCCAAACGTATGCCAAAGTTCTGTGCTAGTTAAGTGCCATAAATCCTGGGTTTTGTGCGGCCATTGCCACCACCGGAAGTGTGAAACAGAATACCCTTAGGTGTAGTATGGTGAGTGCAAAAATGTCCCCATTCTCCTATCCCCTCCAAACCAGTGTCAAAGATTTGTCCTAGTTTTATGCCAGTTTGTGCCACAAGTCCTGAACTTTGTGCTGCCACCCAAAGAATGGGAAATTGTGCATTTCCCACAATGAGTAAATCCAGGCTTTTACAGCCGCCATTTACACTAAGTAGGAGATACGCAATTTCTGGAGTCTCCATCATGTGCAATAGTGGAGGCTCTGGACCAAGGCGGACAGATTTGCAGCCTTGTCAGGTGGTCCCTGAGTTGCAAAGGAGCTTGCACAGTGCTGTGAGTGGGGGCAGGCAACCTCAGTGTCATGAGTGGACTTTAGGTTGGGTTTGTGAATGACCCCAAATTGGGGAAAAATATGTGTTTGCCTATGTGCTGCTTAGGCCCTGAAAAAATCTCTTTTTAGAATCATAGAATCATAGAATAGCAGAGTTGGAAGGGGTCTACAAGGCCATCGAGTCCAACCCCCAGCTCAATGCAGGAATTCACCCTAAAGCATCCCTGACAGAGGGTTGTCCAGCTGCCTCTTGAAGGCCTCTAGTGTGGGAGAGGCCACAACCTCACCAGGCAACTGATTCTATTGTCGTACTGCTCTAACAGTCAGGAAGTTTTTCCTGATGTCCAGCTGGAATCTGGCTTCCTGTAACTTGAGCCCGTTATACCATGTCCTGCACTCTGGGAGGATCGAGAAGAGATCCTGGCCCACCTCTCTGTGACAACCTTTGAAGTATTTGAAGAGTGCTATCATGTCTCCCCTCCATCTTCTCTTCTCCAGGCTAAACATGCCCAGTTCTTTCAGTCTCTCTTCATAGGGCTTTGTTTCCAGACCCCTGATCATCCTGGTTGCCCGCCTTTTCTCCCTCTCTGTTTGCCATTCCAGCCTCATTCCTCCCCTCCTTCCTACCAATAAAGTTGCCAGCTTTATGGCCTTGTGAGGGGAACTTCTACCCACACTTCCTCTCAAATGTACATAAATACAGGTGCCACTGTGAAAGCTAGACCTCATTTGAAAACAAAGCTGGTGCATCTCATAGCTCTGTTGCTGTAGCCTGGTAGGGCAACATGCTAAATAAATTAACCACAACAATCGTGCACCAGTCAGTGGAGATCATTTACAGGGGAAATGTAACCTGTGCTGTTATTTTTAGAATGGGCGGGCAGATTTTATGCTTTCAGAGTTGATCGTGGTCAACCATCTCTCCTGACTCTGAACTGGATGCAATAATTAGGACCTCTGATCATCCTCTGCCTCTCCTGGGAAAGTTTTTGTTGTAGGGGGAGGGAGCATTGGAATTGACAGATCTCAAAATTCACCACAGGGTAATAATAATAATAATAATAATAATAATAATAATAATAATAATAATAATAATAATAATCACCACAGGGTCAAAGGGGTGGAGTTGAGAGGAGTTGGGAGATGGTCCATTAGGCTAGACACTTGCCAGAGGTTACAACTTGAAGACCCTCCCTGAAGGAGGGGTTCAGTAAATGCCTGTCAGACATGATGGGAAACTGTCCATTTAGTTGATAGGCAAGTATCCAGCTTTGTTAGGCTAATTAAGCTTAGAGGATAGCTCCCAGTATTCACGCTCCCTTCAGGTTCGAAGAGAATTCTATTTACTGAATAAAGAAGTGGTTCCCAAACTTTTTCAGGTAACTGCGCCCTTGGTTCCACAAATTTATGCCCAGTGCCCCCTACCCTACCCTATAAAAATCATTATTCAGAATAGCGGTTTTCAACGACCCACTAAGGAAGATAATAACAACAAAATTCAAAACAGTAACAATTAATTGAATATTTATTCAAAATCCGAAGCACCCGCTGCAGGCTTGCCGAGGGAGGGAGGGAAAAGAGAGTGAATGCCTCTGTTTTGCAGCCGGCGTGGCGGGGCACACCAAGCAGGGTATGTCTCTTCATTAGCATTTTGGTGCTTTTGAAACATTTCAATTCACCGTTGAAAGGACTCTTTTAAAACGGTATTAATACATGTGTGGATTCTTCCCCTATATGGCTTGGGACCAAACTACCTTCTCCCATAAAAATGTACCTGGGTTCTAAGACCTTCTGGAGAGGCGCTTCTTGGAAAAGACCACCTCGAGTGCCCCCCTGCCTCCCCTTTGCCTCTTAGCGCCCCCCTGCTGCTCCTTTGCCTCTTAGTGCCCCCTATGCAATCCCATCGCCCCCAAGGGGGCAGTACCGCCCACTTTGGGAACCACTGGAATAAACTTTTGTGGATCTCACGGCAGACCTCTTTATTGTCTCACATCTTGGCAGGAGGGCTTAGAATCATGACACCTAATATAAACCTATTGTGCAACCACACTGGAATACTGTGTACATTTCTGATCACCTAAAAGAGGATGTCTCAGAGTTGGTAAAGGGGCAACTAAATGATCAAGGGGCTGGAGCAACATCTTTATGAAGAAAGGTTACAAGATTTATTTATTTATTTATCTAAAACATTTGTATCCCGCCCTATATCACTAAGATCTCAGGGCTGCGTACAGATAAAATCATACAATATCAAACAATAAATATACACAGCTAAAAACAAATTAAACCATTAATCAAGTTAAAAACCAATATATAATTTAAAAGCAGTAACAACAATTGAAACAGTTAAGGGCTGATTTAGGGCTGATTAGCTTAGAAAAAAGATAAATAAGGGAGGGACATGATAGAGGTGTACAAAATCATGCCTGTGAGGAGAAATTGGATAGGGAGCCAGGTTACACATTCACACAAACCTTCACCCACACATACACACTTGCTTTAACCAAAGTCCCTTAAGCAGATCTCAGTGGTTGGGTGAGCACACGTTTTTGCTGTCCTTTATTTTGTAAGACAACCTCTGTGATTCTGACATTGGTTTCAATGTGGCCTCTGCGTTATAAAAATGACGACTTCCGAGAGTCCAAGACCTTTTCTTTTCATACGGCAATTTTCAGCTTTGAAAACGCCTGCCTGGGTGTGTAATTTTCTGTTTGTAATGGGATTTGCCTCTGCAAATCCTGTCTGATAAAGTTGCCTTTTGAAAGCCAAGGTCAATGTTCCTCCATTTGGCCGCCAGTTTTGCACTTTGAAAAGCTAGCTATTGTAAATAAATTGTCGCATTGTTAAATGTCATAGCACAAAAGGATGATATTGCATCAGTAATAAACATATCCTTTTAGCCAACATTCTGAAATCTGGGGAATGCATTAGGCGTGACTCATTAATATAAAAACAACAATACCTGAACATTTTATTTTTGTGGTTTAAATAGGGAACTCTCCAGATATAAACTAACATAATGTTATTATTCTGTACATCCATCCCTTGATTGGTTTTCTTTTCCCAAAGATGAACTCTTCCAATTCCACAATTGTTGGGAAGGTCATGACAACGTCCAATGGATTCAGTCTGTTTTTACATTGATACAGGCTGAATAGGTAGCATGGCTTGGGAGCAGAAGCATGCACACAGGTCTCATTACAACCTTTACCTCCAAATTAGGCCTCTTCGAACTTTAATAAATTAAACTGTGACTATCGAGCTCTCCTTACACACAAAGTTCCTCTATGCCTGAGAAATCCAATTTTAGCCCCCAGCCCATGCTGGAGGGTGTGAAATTTGTATAGAACAGTTGACAGTTCATCACTACACACATATCAAATGCCTATTGATTTCAGGAACAAAATGGCATTACTCCTTACAGGATATGTTTCAAAGAAAAATACCCAATAGAGGTGAATAAAATTATGCATGGCATGGAGAAAGTAGATAGGGAGACATCTCCCTCTCAGACTGGATCAGCCGAAGGCCTTACAGCCTCTGAACCAAAGTCTGCTTCAGATTAAGCCAGCATTATGTAAAACCCAGTACAGCCGTGAGACATTAGCAGCCATGGGAGCCTTCTCTTCCCAATTTCTCAACTAACTACAGGAGAAAGGATGGGTGAACTTCAGAGGAGTAAAATGTCTTATCAGAGTTGCTGCAAACTCTGACCTTGAGCTGTGTTCAGATTTCTTACCTGAGAAATCTTCTATGGGAACTGAGAACAAAGGCAGGAGGACAGTTTAGAGCTGTTTCCATGTAAACTCGAGAGGGGAGAGCAAAAACCCTCCTACTGATGGGCCAAAATCCCTTTTCTGGACAGGATGTCTGATAATGGGCTAGCAGTCGCACCCCTGCTCATAAGCTGAAGCACAAGCAAGTGAGCCTTGGTGGTATCAACATCTTTTATTGCCTCGAATCCTTCCTCATAGAATCACAGAATAGTAGAGTTGGAAGGGGCCTAAAAGGCCAATGAGTCCAACCCCCTGCTCAATGCAGGAATCCACCCTAAAGCATCCCTGACAGATGGTTGTCCAGCTGCCTCTTGAATGCCTCTAGTCTGGGAGAGCCCACAACCTCCCTAGATAACTGGCTCCATTGTCGTACTGCTCTAATAGTCAAGACGTTTTTCCTGATGTCCAGCCGGAATCTGACTTCCTGTCACTTGAGCCCATTATTCCATGTCCTGCACTTTGGGAGGATCGAGAAGAGATCCTGGCCCTCCTCTGTGTGACAACCTTTTAAGTATTTGAAGAGCGCTATCATGTCTCCCCTCAATCTTCTCTTTTTCCATGCCAAACCCTTTTTGCCTGGTCTGTTTGTGCTTTCAGAGAATCTTGTAACATGAAAACTCTAAAGTGGAAACTGTGGCTAAACAAGGACGTTGGCACTTCGTCTGGTTCACTGCCAGGGGACAATCATTCTGCATTTACTGTCTGAAACTCATTCTCCCTGAACGTCCTATCATAGGAGCTGCTGAAATGCTTCCTCCTTTGTACTCCCCATCCAATTTGCATCCTTATCTGTTTGAACTTGGTACTATTAAAATCTGCCATTGAATATAATGCTGGTCTTTCCATAGATTCTGGATCATTGTTTGCCTTGAACCCAGTACCTTCGCCTTTGATTGCCCAGAATGCTTTCTGATCTGGACTATTGGTAACTTTTGAGACTGTTGTTTGCCTGGGCATCCATTCATACAGTAAACATTCCCAATGCAGACTCTGTTGTTTGACTCGCCCATGTGTGTATATTTCTAGCCTTGTCTGAATTTAGGCTTCTCTCCTGGACTAGGTTCTGTCAGGGGCCCTTTTCAGAAGAAGGCCTGAAGGGGAAACCAATCTGCTGTTCAGGATTCCTTCTTGCCAGGTGTTAACCTCTGTGTTGCTAGGATCACTCTGATGCTTAATCTTGTTCTGTAACCTGAACCCTAGCCAGTTTGGACCCTGTGTGTAGGAATCCCACGTCTAGGAATGTCTGTATTTGGCTGGTATGGGGGGAATTCCTAGCCTTTTTTTTTTTTCATGAAACCTGTACTTAATTCAACTTGAACCTCTGACATGTAGCAATCCTGTAAAAGGAACTACTCCCAAGAGCAAGGAGTCTGCCTAGCTCCAACTATTCCTGACCCTGAACCCAAGTCAGTTCAGGGCTCCTGAGGATGGATATCCTTCTTTTGGGAACGTCTCCATTTTTACCTGGGGCTCTCGCCAAGACTCCGTTTGAATTGTGAACCATAGCCTGTTCTGAATTTGGTATTGTTAACCTGGATCTCTAAATACTTTGAACCCCTAGCATTGTTCTAAGAGTTAAGCCTCTGACTATGGCTATTAACCTGCTTCTGTACTGTTCTTTAATCTAAGCTCTCGAGGTCAGTCCCAACAAATTCTCCCTCATCCATGATTTAATTGTGGATGAGAGGGCTGACCTGGTATGTATTCCTGAAACCTGGATGGGGGAACTGGGAGGGGTTAGTGGGTTCTCAATGCCACAATGACACTGACTAGAGACCACAGGGGTTGCTGTGGTCTCTAGGAATTCTATCTCCTTCTCTAGAGTTCCTGTACATTTGAGAGCTGATCTGAAGTGTTTGTACCTTGCGTTGGGTACCTGGGACAGATTAGGGATCTGGGAACAGTAATAAAAGGTAGGGATGTGCTCCGCTCCGATTAGGAGCGTAGAAGCAGTAGCGGATTGGCCTGCTCCGCCTTACCCAGAGGCGGAGTAGGAGCGGACCGCGGACCCCCTAGAAGCAAGGCGAAGAGAAGCGGCCATTTTTCGGAGCTCCTAGTTCAGGCGGAGCGCTCCGGTCGCCATCTTGAAAACATTTCGCCATAGGATTGCATTGCAGCAAATAATCGCGCATAACTACGTTGTTTTTGAAGCTATCATTCTGAAAATTCTTGTGCACAGAGAGTCGTGGATGGGGGTCATTTTGAGACCACTCTCACCTCTCTGCGTTGTCTGGGTCGCGTGCTATATTTTTGTGAAAATCGGGTCAACCGCGCGGCTCAAACGGCGTTTTCAGCTTTTCACCCATAGGATTGCATTGAGGGAAAGAATCGGGGATAACTGGGGGGGGGTTAAGCTATCATTCTGAAAATTCTTGTGCACAGAGAGTCGTGGATGGGGGTCATTTTGAGACCACTCTCAACTTTCTGCATCGTACGGGTCGCGGGCTAGAAGTTTTTAAAAAATCGGCGGGAAAAATACCTTTTTCAAAGGGCTGAGGGGCAGAGTCAGCTCCCGGTCATGATGATCCCAAAGTTGGAGGAGGGCATAGGCAAAACAGGTAACTTGGGATTCTGGGAAACTTCTCTTTCTTCATCTGAACAGGCTTTTCCCCGTGTTTTTTAACACAGTAGCCCCACCAAATGCACAAACACAACCTGAAATCATATACTAAGCCAAGAATAAGAAATAGAAACACAGCACTGCTCCCCACCCTAACCTTGGTGAACAACTGAATCGATGTGGTGCAAGGGGATGAGCTCCCCTAGGGCATCTCATCGTGGACGTGCCCCCACTCTCTCCTGCACTGGAAGGCCATTAGAGCCTTCCAAAGAGAGTAAAACGGTGGAGCAATGCCTATCATGAGTTGAAGTGAATGGTCACTTTTCAGTGGTGGAGCAATGCCTGTTATGAGTCGAAGTGAGCGTTTTACTTCTTCTCAGAGCTGTTGGTGGCTGTCAGTGTCTTGAACTGGCAGCTACTTCCCCCTCCCCCGGGCACGTCCCCCTATTGCTGGTAAAAGACAGATATAGCCTTTTTAAAAAAATTCTTCTTGCTGTTTATTGAGCAACACTGCTGCTTTTAATTCCACCCCTCCTTTGTTTATTGATTGATTTATTCCATTTTATATGCATTACTGGCTTATCCTTGGCTCACTTCCTTATGCCCCCAGAAATGCCAGCTGCATGCCTGCCTGCCTTCCCTCCCTCCTCCCCTGCCCACCTCGCAGGGATGTTGTGTGTGGGGTGCCCGATTTTCAAAAATTCGCCAAAAATCAGGGGATGATGGGATTGCTTTGAAACTTGGCGTGCGTGTGTATATCCCCATGAGGTGTCATGGTGCCAAACATGAGGTTTCTAACTTGAACAGAAAAAAAGTTGTATAATTTTTTAGCTTTCAATGCAAGCCTATGGGGGGGGGAAATGGAGCTCCGGATCCGGAGCTCCGGGCGGAGCGGAGCGGAAGTGGGCGGAGCGGGGGCGGGGCGGAGCGGCCCGATCCGGAAAATGGCGGATCTGCAAGTGAAGCGGAGCGGGGGGTCCGTGCACACCCCTAATAAAAGGTATATTTGTACTGAACATAGTAAAAGTCTTCACTGCTCTTTACTTTTCAGCCTGTTTAAAGTTATTTCAGGGCTCTTTAAAGTTATTTCAATCCAGGGACAGAAATAAAGCACTTCATATAGTTTCTTGAGAAATCCTCCTCAACCCAAAGTTTGAGAGAAACAGCCTTATCTCATGGTATTAGGGGCAGGTGGAGAGAAAAAAGAAACTAGATTCAAACTTCTCATTATTTTCTGGATTCTCCTTTCCCAAACAAAACCAACCATTAGTCTTAATAATTGACTAGCTCTTCCAAATCCCCTCGCAGAGATGGTATAATGAGACTCCCCAGTAGGCCGGTGCTGGGTTTATTTAAAGTTTGCCTTTGGCTATCAGCTGTCTCCACACTTCGTGATTCATGATTGTTGCAGAAAGTTGGAGAAAAGGATGTCCTTGATCATCAGTAGTTATTGATGAGGAGACATTGCTATGCAATTAATAATTTGTTCATTAGTCCACGGCCATTGATATCTCTTTAGACCCTCAAAATAGACCACTTGAGGACCTTCTTCCCTTCATGGATACATTCTAGTCAGAAATGTATAATCCAAACTGTTGTCTCTTATTTCTTGATTCTCAGCAAAGGAAAACTACATGTGTGTATAGGGGAGGGGGGATTTCAATGACAAGAGTGATTCATAAAAAAACAAAAAAAGTTATTCAGTTGTCAATGGAAACAATGTAAGTAGTCTGTGAATTGCCAAGTAACACTTCTGTCTTCCAAGTAATAAATAGCTTCACTTTAACACACTGTCTCTCAGATTCTGCAGAGAAAACCCAACTGTATTTCTACACATGTACCCCTCCAACCTAGCACCAACCATCTGTTCCATAGGAAAGTATTCAAGGATCTTTGCATGCGATCATGTTCTCATGTTCAGGTGACAAGTTATATGATTCAGAGCTGTGATTCTGTAGGTTGTCCACATTTCTTTTGATCAGTCATTCAATTTGATATTCTGAAATTATCTTCAAAGGAGGGTTTCTGGGCCTCTTCCACTCTTCCATTCTACAAGAGTAGGCCCAGAAATTCTCATGGCTGGGGTTCTTGCATCTACCCTAGTTGTGAGGTGGCCAAGAGGTGTGTGCTAGTGTCCTGCCTTTGAATATCTGAGGCCATTGCCAGCTTCTCCTAAAACCACACATGGAAAACCCATTAAAAGAAAAACAGCTTATGCAGCTCTTCCCAAATTGGGTTAAGATGTTTGGGGAAGAGGAAGCTCAGGAAAAACTGCCGTATATTTTGTTTTCCTGTTTGTGGTTTTAGAAGACTGTTGGAGATTATCTTTCCTGTTACTCTTCTTATGGGAGACGTGGATCAGTACCCCAATCTGCAGATCCTTGCACAGGCATGCACTCACCACGTGTCTATGTGCAAGGATTTCCACATGCTCAACTCTGAAACTATGAGCTAGTGCTGTTTTGATGGCATTATGGCAAAAGGTAGAGAGGGGAGGTATAAGGAGGGACCGTTAAAAAAAATGTTCAAAAAACACTGCCTCAATACCCAGAAGAAGTAGCGTCTTTTGTTTGATGTTTCTGAAAACCAAATCGCACAATTCTTTTCTGACTGCTCTTTCTGTGTGTGTGTGTCTGTGTTTGTGTGTTCTTTTTTTTACTGCATCTGATGACTCTGTGTTGGGTCTGGAACAATAGTTAATTATCATGCAACTGTTTTCTCTTCTTGTTAATTTCAACCCTGTTCTTCTGTGCTTAATTGTTTTGGTTTTCAGTATAGCCTTTATGAAAACAGGAATTAGGTGGCTTTCTGTGCAGCTGGTGGAGTAAACAGTTTCATAAATGGCAGCCAGCAAACTCCATGAGGAACTTAAAAGAGAGAAAAAACTTAGAAGAGTGGGTCGCTCTTTCAGCGTGTTGGCTAATGGCAGCTCGTCTTCTTCTTTTCCCCTTTCTGTAGGGGTTCCGCAAGGCTCGGTGCTTGGCCCGTTGTTGTTTTCTTTATACATGTTGTCCTTGGGTAATCTTATTCAATCTCATGGCCTCCAATATCATCTGTATGCCGATGATACACAATTATATCTTTCATCTCCGGATCTTTCTCCTGATGTTCACGATCGTATCTCGGCATGTCTTTCAGATATCTCAGCTTGGTTGCTTCATCGTCGTTTGAAACTTAATATGGCAAAGACTGAATTGCTTGTTTTTCCTCCTAAACCTTCTCCTCATCTCTCATTCTCTCTTACTGTCAATGATGTTACACTTACTCCAGTCAAGGAAGCTCGTAGTCTTGGCTTTATATTTGATTCCTCGCTCTCCTTTATTCCTCATATTGAGGCAGTAGCTAAATCCTGTCATTTTTTCCTGTATAATATTGCTAGGATTCGATCATTTTTGTCTGTCTCTTCTGCCAAGACTCTTGTTCATGCATTGGTTATTTCTCGGTTGGACTACTGCAACCTTCTTCTCTCTGGCCTTCCTTCTTCTCACATCAGTCCGTTGGTTTCTGTTCACCACTCTGCTGCTAAGATAATCTTCTTGGCTTGCCGCTCTGACCATGTTACTCCACTTCTGAAATCTCTTCATTGGCTTCCAATTCACTTCAGAATCCAATATAAACTTCTCCTGTTGACCTACAAAGCTTTTCACGGTCTAGCTCCTTCTTATCTCTCCTCTCTCATCTCACACTATTGCCCCACTCGTCCTCTTCGCTCCTCTGATGCCATGTTTCTCGCCTGCCCTAGGGTCTCTACTTCCCTTGCTCGGCTTGGTCCATTTTCTTCTGCTGCCCCTTATGCCTGGAACGCTCTTCCAGAACATTTGAGAACTACAAGTTCAACCGCAGCTTTTAAAGCTCAGCTAAAAACTTTTCTTTTTCCTAAAGCTTTTAAAACTTGATTTTGTTCTGACTTTATACTGTTAGTTTTACCCTACCCAGTGCCTGTTTACCCTACCTTGTGCCTGTTTGCATTCTCTTCCCCTCCTTATTGTTTTATTATGATTTTATTAGAATGTAAGCCTATGCGGCAGGGTCTTGCTATTTACTGTTTTACTCTGTACAGCACCATGTACATTGATGGTGCTATATAAATAAATAATAATAATAATAATAATAATAAGAGCAATTGGCTCTTCAACTTACACTTGCTAAGTTAGGAAAGAGCACAACCAGGCACAATGGGTGACGTCATAATTGATTTAACAATGTCATTGTACTAGGGCAGGCTCTAGGATAAATATTGCCCTGGGCAAGGTGTGCCTTTGGTCCACCCCAGCAGTCAGTTTTGCAGGGCCAACCAGAGGAATTATGGGGCCTGGTGCAGGTGTGGTGTCCATCGATAATGAAATGGCTCAAAAACTTGGATCTCTCAGCCGCCGTGCTACAGATCGCACAAGCCAAAGTTTGGAAAGTCATATTCTGAACAGTGGAAATGCACTATGCAATACAGCAGAAGGAATGCTGTGCCGAAAATTTCTCCCACATGTTTGTGACCATTCTCATTCAATTTAATAGAAAAGATTTCTTTTTGAAATTGCTTTCAAAAAAGAAATCCAAAGGAGAAAAAGCTCTAGAGAATTTTTCATGAGTTGGGTTTAGGTTTCTTGTGTTCACCTTACTTATAAGGTGGCTGAGAAGGGTGGTGGTGGTGGATATACTGCCTTTCAGTGTCCAATCACATCTCTGGCAGCCTGTAGTCTCCTCAGCTTCCTGCACGTTAATGAAAGCCCAGGGGAAGTCACCATGAGGTAATTCCTCCCATAGGACTTCTTCCATGTCAGGAAGCACAGGCAGCCTGGAAAACTGCAGAACGACGGACTGATGTGTAATAGAAAGAAAGCACACACAGAGAGCATCCTTGGGCACCTCACAGTGATTAAGTATCCACAAGAACAATGGAGGGTTGTGATGTTCTACTGCATGAGGCTGTGATGTTAAGCTTGATACAAAAGGTTTATTAATTAATAAGAATGATTGAAAAGTTTAAAGAAGGTACTCACTGTGTATTTGTAGCAGATCAGTAAGTATAAGGCCATAGAGGGAGAGTGAGTGCTGGATGGAAGGAGAGTGCTGATTGGATGTTTGTGTGGAGCGTCTGGATTCGCGTGAGAGAATGGGAGGAGTTGGAGGACTGTGTGGGTATATATGCTTCTGCTGACAGGACAGAAGGATGATATGATGATGATGATGATGATGATGATGATGATGGTGATGATGGTGATGATGGTGATAGGGGATGGATTAGAGATTAGAGTTATGAGTGTTGGATTGGAGTTTGGAGAATTTGGGAGAGACTGAGAGACAAGAGATAGGAAGGGTCTGTGTGCTGTGTTATTTTGAGTGGATTAGTGTGGGGAGAAAGCAGAAGAACTTGAAGTTATATTGTGAAACGTATAAGAGGAAGAACTGACTGAAACCATTGTGCTTTATAACCATTACGCTTGAGAACTGAGGAAACCATTTAGCTTTTGTACCTGCAATAACTACTTGTTAATAAATTACATTTAATTACAACTGGTGTGGTTCTTGGAGTACCTGGGAAGGGTACAGGTCTATGGTGGCAGTGGAAGGGAGAATTTGGGGTAAGGGTGCTGAACTGTATAGCTGTGGGGCCTAAGAAGAGAAAGGTGTGTCACAGGGATGGCTGCAGTATTCCAAACCTCTTGACACCTGCACCTGTGCTGGGACTTTCGATTCAGGAAAGGAATAAAGGAGCAGTATAAGGTGGGAGTCATCACAAGGGTGGTGTCTTCAATTTCGTTGGGACTTCAAACTCATTCTGGATGTCAAGTCAGAACTAGCCAGAACTCTAAAGGAGTTATCTAAGGTTCTGAACACCAAGTCTAGGTTCAGGACCTTGGATAGCTCCTTTAGAGTTCTGGCTGGTTCTGACTGGAACCCGGAATGGATTCACAGCACCACCGAAATCCTAACCACCAGCCTCCACTGCATGCCAAGCTCCAGGCAACAACTAACACCAAGTGAAATGTCCCAGTGAGTGCAAATGCTCATTAATACAAATGCACACAAATGCACATCTTTGCATTAATGAACATTTGCACTCGCTGGGACATTGCACTTGGTGCATTCTCTGGGCATAAAGCATACTCTCCAACAGTCCTTTGGCAATGAGTGTATTTCAACTGCATTTTGTACTTTATCCCGGCACTATGCATAATTTCCAAAACACGTTGGGCTTGGTCTACTACACGCACAGAAGAACGAGGTGTGAACAAAGTGGTCGAATGCCACGGTCGAATGCCAACACGATGCATTTGTGTTAATGAGCACTTTCACTCAGAGGGGCCTTGCATTTCTTGTTGGTTGCTGTTAGGACCTTGCGATGGACTGTGACACTTTGGCTAGGAGGTAGAGAAATCAACGTCTAAATGTTCTCCCACAGGAAAACCTCCCTGCAAATAGAACAGTAACACATGAGTAAGAAAGGTCTATCCTGGCCCTTTGTCCACTATGCTGATTTTCTGCATCTAGTGAGTTTGCAGAGAACAATCAGAAATGCTTCCCCATACTTGCCATTCAAATGGGTGCACTCCATCCTGGAACCTCACGTTGCTGCATTTGTATATCAATCCTCACATAAAATGCTGGTAGAAAGGCCTATACTAGGGGTGTGCACGGACCCCCCGCTCCGCTTCACTTCCAGATCTGCGATTTGCGGATCGGGCCACTTCGCTCCGCCCCCGCTCTGCCCATGTCCGCTCCGCTCCGCTCGGAGCTCCGGATCCGGATCGAAGCTCCGTTTCCCCCCCCCCATAGGCTTGCATTAAGCTAAAAAAGTATACAACTTTTTTTCTGTGAAAGTTAGAAACCTCACGTTTGGCACCATGACACCTCATGGAGGTATACACACTCATGCCAAGACTCAAGGCAATCCCATCATCCCCTGATTTGGGGGAATTTATGAAAATCGGGCACCCCATTCACACCCCTTTCCATAGCTCCGTCAATTTGCACGTTAGAACCCTCAAACTCACAACCATGACAGCTTATCCAGGGATACACATGCACGCCAAGACTCAAGGCAGTCCCATCATCCTCTGATTTTTGGGGAATTTAGGAAAATCCAACACCCCATTCATACCCCTTTCCATAGCTCCGTCAATTTGCACGTTAGAAAGTAAAACCTCAAACTCACCACCATGATAGCTTATCCAGGGATACACACGCATGCCCAGACTCAAGGCAGTCCCATCATCCCCTGATTTTTGGGGAATTTATGAAAATCCAACACCCCACTCACACCCCTTTCCATAGCTCCATCAATTTGCACGTTTGAAACCTCAAACATGCCACCATGACAGCTTATCCAGGGATACACATGCACGCCAAGACTCAAGGCAGTCCCATCATCCCCTAATTTTGGGGGAATTTATGAAAATCCAACACCCCATTCACACCCCTTTCCATAGCTCCGTCAATTTGCACGTTAGAAAGTAAAACCTCAAACTCACCACCATGATAGCTTATCCAGGGATACACACGCACACCCAGACTCAAGGCAGTCCCATCATCCCCTGATTTTTGGCGGGGCTTAAACCTGCAGACATCTCAATGGGGCCATTTCAAAGGAAATCCCAACATGCCATGAATTGGGGAGTAGAGGTAAACCTATGAATCTTCTTCCACACTTGAAAAACGGATTTGGAACTTCCAAAACTCCAAGTGAGCGCAGGAAGGACTTCTCCCCTGAGTCAAAGCCAGACACACACAACATCCCTGCAAGGCGGGCAGGGGAGGAGAGAGGGAAGGCAGGCAAGCAGGCAGCAGACATTTCTGGGGGCATAAGGAAGTGAGCCAAGGATAAGCCAGTAATGCATATAAAATGGAATAAATAAATAAATAAATAAACAAAGGAGGGGTGGAATTAAAAGCAGCAGTGTTGCTGAATAAACAACAAGAAGAACTTTTTAAAAAAGGCTATATCTGTCTTTTACCAGCAATAGGGGGACGTGCCCAGGGGAGGGGGAAGCAGCAGCTGCCAATTTGACTGGTGGTCAACCAGTCTTTTAAGAAGCAAGGCTGTCAGTTCAACTCATGAAAGCCATTGCTTCACCACAACAGAAAAGTGGAACTGTCACTTCAACTCATGACAGGCATCGCTCCACCACTAAGAGAAGTAGACCGCACACTTCAACTCATGATAGGCATTGCTCCACCGGGTTACTCTCTTTGGAAGGCTCTGATGGCCTTCCAAGTACAGGAGAGAGTGAGGGAATGTCCACATGGGATACCCTAGGGGAGCTCATCCCCTTGCACCACATCTTTTCAGTTGTTCCCCAAAGTTAGGGTGGGTAGCAGTGCTGTGTTTCTATCTCTTATTATTGGCTTAGTATATGATTTCACAGGTTGTGTTTGTGCATTTGGTGGGGCTACTGTTTTAAAAAACACTGGGAAAAGTCTGTTCAGACTAAGAAAGAGAAGTTCCCAGAATCCCAAGTTACCCGTTTTGCCTATCCCCTCCTCCAACTTTGGGATCATGTGATCATGACCGGGAGTTGACTCTGCCCCTCAGCCCTTCGGAAAAGGTATTTTTCCCGCCGGTTTTTTAAAAAATTCTAGTGCGCGACCCGCACCACGCAGAGAGGTGAGAGTAGTCTCAAAATGACCTCCATCCACGAGTCTCTAAGCACAAGAATTTTCAGAAAGATAGCATCAAAAACAACACAGTTATCCCCCTTTCTTTTCCACAATGCAATCCTATGGGCGAAATGTTTCAAGATGGCGATAGAAGCGGAACGCGGAAACCGGAGCACTCCGAAAATGGGCGCTTCTCTTCACCTTGCTTCTAGGGGTCCGCGGTCTGCTTCTACTCCGCCTCTGGGCAAGGCGGAGCAGGCCAATTCGCTCCTGCTTCTGCGCTTCTAATCGGAGCGGAGCACATGCCTAGCCTATACCTCTTAAGAACATAAGAAAAGCTATGCTGAATAAGTCAAGGTGTGTGTGTGTGTGTGTGTGTGTGTGTAAATATAAATTTATAAGAATTATACATAAACTTCAACAGAAGATGGCAACATATCAAAATAAATATCCATTTGCCCTTTCCTGGGCAAGGTGCTTGAACGGGTGGTTGCAGGACAACTCCAGACACTCTTGAATGAAACGGATTATCTAGATCCATTTCAATCAGGTTTCAGGCCTGGTTTTGGAATGGAAACTGCCTTGGTCGCCCTGTGGGATGACCTTTGCCGGGAGAGAGACAGGGGGAGTGCGACCCTGTTGGTTCTCCTGGACCTCCCAGCAGCCTTCGATACCATCAACCATGGTATCCTTCTGGATAGGTTGTCTCAGCTGGGAGTTGGAGGTACTGCGTTGCAGTGGTTCCACTCTTACTTGGATGGCCGATTCCAGAAGGTGGTGCTGGGGGATTATTGCTCTGTGCCGTAGCTCCTAAGCCATGGGGTTCCACAGGGCTCTATCTTATCCCCTATGCTGTTTAACATATACATGAAGTCGCTGGGGGAGGTTATCCGGAGATGTGGACTGAGGTGTCATCAATATGCGGATGATACCCAGCTCTACCTTTCCTTTTCATCAAATCCAGGTGAGGCAGTGGCTGTTCTGAACCAGTGCCTGGGCACGGTAATGGACTGGATGAGGGCTAACAAACTGGGACTCAATCCAGACAAGACAGAGGTACTGTTAGCGGGTGGTTCATCTGTCCAGCGAGGTGATGTTTGCCCTGTCCTGGACGGGGCTGCACTCTCCCTAAAGGATCGGGTCCGGAGTTTGGGGGTGCTCTTGGATCCAGAACTGTCACTTGAGGCACAGGTGAACTCAGTGGCAAAGGGCACCTTTTATCAGCTTAGGTTGATATACCAACTACACCCTTATCTGGACAAAGATAGCCTAGCTACAGTTATCCATGCTCTGATAACCTCTCGTTTGGATCATTGGCTGCCAGTCCAGGTCCAGGCCCAATTCAAAGTGCTGGTATTGACATTTAAAGCCCTAAACGGTTTGGGGCCAGGTTATTTGAAGGAACGCCTCCTCCCATATGTACCTGCCCGGACCTTAAGATCATCTACAGGGGCCCTTCTCCGTGAGCCCCTGCCAAAGGAAGTGAGGCAGGTGGCTACTAGGAGGACGGCTTTCTCTGCTGTGGCAACCCGGTTGTGGAATGAGCTCCCCAGAGAGGTCCGCCTATCGCCTACACTGTACTCCTTTCGTCGCCAGCTGAACACCTTTTTATTCTCTCAGTATTTTAACACTTAATTTTAACTTAAATTCAAATTTTACTGTTCGAACTCTGTATTTTAATCTTATATCAATTTGGCTGTGTGGTTTTGTCCTGGTTGTGCTTTTTATACTGTGTTTCGTATTTGTGCTTTTAACCTGTTGGTTGTTTTATTATGGTTTTAATTTTTGTAAACCGCCCAGAGAGCTTCAGCTATTGGGCGGTATAAAAATGTAATAAATAAATAAATAGAAATAAATAAATAAATAAGTGGTGTCTATGGGTTTCTCTTAACGGGTGATTATAGCATGCTTGTGACTAGCCACTCATGGAAGTTTGTGGGTTGACTTCATGATGTTGCCAACAAACAGGACGTCTCCCACGGTTCCCCCCCTTTATCCATTTAAAAAAAACAAAGATCAGAGATAAGCTGGAAAAATAAACTTAAATGAATTAGAAGACTCTTTAATATTTACTGAAGTTCATGTCTTCTTAAATTATATACCTGCTTCCTGGAAGTCAACGCACAGTCAATGCAAATGGATTCTCTATGCTGTTTTGACAGCTAAAAGACTGATTTAACTGGAAGGATAAATGCTCACCTTCTAAAATGCACTGTACTGAGGCCCTAACAACACTTTCAACATCTGAACTGGTTGAGATCACAGTTTTGAAGATTCTTCGTGGGGGAGGGGAACCGCTTTGCAAATGCAAAACAAGCACAGCAAAGAGCCAGCTGGCCTATAGCTTTTCTCCCAGATGTGCTCATTTTGTTTTGTGTGGTACCTGCAGGGAGTGTTAACATGAGAGCAAATTTGAAATGGCATTCCCCAGCTGCAAACTGAGTAGATGCACTTCACCCAATAATCCCAACATCCTAACACCTCAATCTGTTGCGTATGTGCAGGCCAGGCCTTTTTTCACACTACTTTTGGGCCAAAGCAAACCTGATGTTCTTCTCGTCACATGGTTCGTCCCCGAGGACAAGATTGCTCTTTCACAAAACAGACAGGCTGTGAGATCAAACCGTGTGAATAACGGCACACATGATTAGGCCACTGGAGGGAAATGTGTGTGCTCTTCTCTCCATCAGCAGCTGATCATTTCTGAAAGGCTGCATGTACGTTGCCCTCGCTTTGGGATTTAAGGAAGCACAGGTTGTCTTCTTTCTCCATCGGTGTCTGCTAACGACCTTGATTCAACTCTGAAAGGCATTCCTGCTGGGATGTCCTTATCCCCACCTCATCTATTCTTCTGTCCTTCCCCTTCAAAGCTCTTCACCGTTATCTGACTTTCCACTCTTTGTCAAATGGAGCAATTTTTTTTAACTGCACGTAAGAGAGCAATTCAATGGTTCTTCAAGCTGCATGTCTCACTTGTTGGGAGCTTCATTGTCCTCACCATTAGGACATTTCACACAAAAAAGTATCTGAACTTTATTATTATTATTTTTGAAAGTAGCTTTTACACCATAAGAGAATAGCACATTCATTCCCAAGTGAATGTACCTTTGTGTTTGAAATGCCACATTTATGGGAATAATGAGAGTAGTGTTTTTTGTTTTTTGTTTTTCTTCTTTACCCTGGGAGGCTGAACCCTGGGCTTCAGCCTCCCAGTGGTGTCCTTGTGCCATGGTCAGGGCAGGTCTCCAGACTCATTATGTTTGGAGAAGCATTCAAAAGTAGGGCTATGCATGGAGCCCTCGATTTGCTTTGGAGGGTGATTTAGAGGTTCTGAATAAGTCCTGATTGGACTCAGGGTGCTTCAGGCCCAGACCAACTGTCTTTGGATCCAGGTCTGAAGTGAGATCTGGACATACAAAGTGGTTAACCATTGCAGGTTCCCAGCCTCTGTATTTTGAGATCTTCGATCTAGGGAAACCACAGAGTCCCAATCTTCATTTAAAATGGTGCCTTTCACCCAGGAAGGGTGCGACAGCACCAACCTCACACAGAAGGCCTTGTCTAGCACACCCTTTTCAAGCCAAGCGCTACCTCTTGAAAAGCCTGAGGAAAGGGTAAAAACAGCACAACCTTTCCCCTATATATGAGGGAACAAGGTAAAGGGTTTTGGAAAAAAGGTTCTATTGTTGAGGTACTGAGCTGCAGGTGTATGTTAGATGCTTTTACACTGTGTAATATAGCAGGTAATAAATTTAACAGATCTTTGTTATTTCAGTTTGGATCAAACCTGCTTATTTTTATACTTAAAACAACAATCCCAAGTCCCTTAAAATCCTCTCTTCTCACTCCTCACACACCAAACACTCTCATGAAGCACAAGCCAGACTAAAACTCCCAGACTAAAACCAAACCTCAAAACTAAACCTCACAATCTCCTCAGCCAACCTATTTATACTCCTCCCTCTCCCTCTCTCACCGCATCACTAGCCACACCCACTCAGTCAAACATTCCGCACTCACTAGACATACAAACCAGACATACCTAAGAAACAGAAAGGAGGGATTGCCAGTTGGCTCAGGTACATTCTGTGGGTGGGCGGGCATCTGGGCAAGGGGAACAGTGGTTCACCATTGCCCCGAGTTAAGCCTAGGCAGACTGAAGCACTTTGGACTGCCTCAGCCCAATCTGGTTCCAATCCAGATTAGGTTCAGTTCAGATTCATGGTTCGGTCCCCAAGTGGTGCACAGACCTATTCAAAAGCTTTAGATGCCCACTTACACATGACATGGGTTAATTGAGATTTGTATATGAAAATTTAGAAATGACTATACTTTAACTCGAAATACAATACATCTCACCATCATGAGGAGGACTGTATGCAGATGGCCTGTATGCCTAGTCAGTCTGCTGTTCAGATGCTAATGTTGAATGTTGATGGGCAACTTCAAGACCACAGTGTTTCCTTCTTACATCTCATGATATCATAGAATCATAGAATAGTAAAGTTGGAAGGGGCCTAAAAGGCCATCGAGTCCAACCCCCTGCTCAATGCAGGAATCCACCCTACAGCATACTTGACAAATGTCTGTCCGTATTTAAACTGGACTTGGACTGTACATACCTTTAAATAGAGGGCAATGTCAAATAGTCAGAGACACTGAAGAAATTCGAGATGAACTAAAATGAGTTTGGATTTCTAAGAACCTGACCTGTGGAATTAGTTGTGGAATGGCCTCCCCAAGCCAAATGGAGTCTGCAGACTTGGTGGTGGTGGTGGTGTTGAAATCTCAAAATTTACAAAAATTAATTTGAAGAAAAATACACAAGTTTCTGCTGAGACATATGCCTTGCAGGAAAATACAAGTGAGAAAAGTCTAATGGAATGGGCGACAATACACTAAAAGTGACATAGATGAATTATGTAAATTGTTGCAAGCTTTCTTAAAGAATTATTGAAACATTTTCCTGCATGATGGGGGGGGGGGGGAATCAAATCCATCTGTGAACAGATGCCAGAAGAAATGACCCTGCACAATCCATGAAACATACGCAGGACGGAGTTCACAAAAAGTGGACATCCCTACAAATAAAGCAGGAGTGTGGATCTTTTCTGCCCTGGGATTATTCTGCCCTGATTCCAAGCCTCAAACCCTGGACGAATCCCTGCTGCTAACTCCTATCTCAGATCAGAGATACAGAGATGCAACTGATGCAGTGAGTCTTTTTTGCATGCCGCACAATGGCTCCACAAAATTGTGCTGCACAAAATTGGGCACTATTAATCTTATCCCTGCTATCCTCCCTTCCTTGCTTCATATTATTAATTTTTCTTTGTCCTCTGGTTCATTTCCTTCTACTTTTAAACATGCCACAGTCTCTCCTATTCTCAAAAAACCCACTCTTGATTGACTATCTCTGTCTAACTACCGACCTGTCTCTTTGTTGCCTCTTGTCTCAAAGATCCTGGAGCATGTGGTCTACTCTCGTTGTCTTGATTTTCTTTCTCGTAACTCTGCTCTGGATCCTTTTCAATCTGGATTCCGTCCTTTGCATTCCACTGAAACAGCCCTTACTAAGATTACCAATGATCTTCTTATTGCCAAGTCTAAAGGCCTTTATTCCATTCTTATTCTCCTGGATCTTACTGCAGCCTTTGACATGGTTGATCACGATCTTCTTTTGGATTCCCTTCATGACCTTGGATTTTGTGGCTCCGTCTACAACTGGTTTGCCTCCTATCTAGCAGGTCGCTCTTTCAACGTGTTGGCTAATGGCAGCTCGTCTTCTTCTTTTCCCCTTTCAGTAGGGGTTCCGCAAGGCTCGGTGCTTGGCCCGTTGTTGTTTTCTTTATACATGTTGTCCTTGGGTAATCTTATTCAATCTCATGGCCTCCAATATAATCTGTATGCTGATGATACACAATTATATCTTTCATCTCCGGAACTTTCTCCTGATGTTCATGATCGTATCTTGGCATGTCTTTCAGATATCTCAACTTGGTTGCTCCACCGTCGTTTGAAACTTAATATGGCAAAGACTGAATTGCTTGTTTTTCCTCCTAAACCTTCTCCTCATCTCTCATTCTCTCTTACTGTCAATGATGTTACACTTACTCCAGGAAGTTTGTAGTCTTGGCTTTATATTTGATTCCTTGCTCTCCTTTATTCCTCATATTGAGGCAGTAGCTAAATCCTGTCATTTTTTCCTGTATAATATTGCTAGGATTCGATCATTTCTCTTCTGCCAAGACTCTTGTTCATGCATTGGTTATTTCTCGGTTGGACTACTGCAACCTTCTTCTCACTGGCCTTCCTTCTTCTCACATCAGTTCATTGGTTTCTGTTCACCACTCTGCTGCTAAGAACATCTTCTTGGCTCACCGCTCTGACCATGTTACTCCACTTCTGAAATCTCTTCATTGGCTTCCAATTCACCTCAGAATCCAATATAAACTTCTCCTGTTAACCTACAAAGCTTTTCACAGTCTAGCTCCTTCCTATCTTTCCTCTCTCATCTCACACTATTGCCCCGCTCGTGCTCTTCGCTCCTCTGATGCCATGTTTCTTACCCGCCCAAGGGTCTCTACTTCCCTTGCTCGGCTTCGTCCATTTTCTTCCGCTGCCCCTTACGCCTGGAACACTCTTCCAGAACATTTGCGAACTACAAGTTCAATCGCAGCTTTTAAAGCTCAGCTAAAAACTTTTCTTTTTTCTAAAGCTTTTAAAACTTGATTTTGATCTGACTATTATACTGTTAGTTTTACTCTACTCTGTGCCTGTTTGGTGCATTCTCTTCCCCTTTTTATTGTTTTATTATGATAAACTTGATTTTGATCTGACTTTTATACTGTTAGTTTTACTCTACCCTGTGCCTGTTTGGTGCATTCTCTTCCCCTTCTTATTGTTTTATTATGATTTTATTAGAAGGTAAGCCTATGCGACAGAGTTTTGCTATTTTATTGTTTTACTCTGTACAGCACCATGTACACTGATGGTGCTATATAAATAAAATAATAATAATAATAATAATAATAATAATAATAATAATAATAATCTTGAAGCCAGCATTTTTTCCCCAGTGAAAACTCTTGCAGGTTTAATTACGTTCTTCGGAGATCTCTTGGTAGATAACATGTCACTGTGCTCAGTGGTTGTGCACAGGCATTGCCTGCAAAAGGTCCCTGTTTCAATCTCTGGCATCTCTGGAAAAATTCTGCCTGAAACTCTGGAGAGCCACTACTAGTCGATGTTGACAATACCGGGCTAGAAGAACTGCAGGTCTGACTCATTACAAGGCAGTTTCTGATGTTCCTCTGCTGCCCATACATATCCACAAACATGAGTGAAATCCCAGACATGGAACATTGGCTCAGTCCTATGCTAAAGTGATCTCTAAAGTCCCATGAACATCACCTCATTAATTTAGCCATTCATCCACTCCCATATGGGAAGCAAACCTCACTGCTTTTCTTGGAGAATAACTATGCCTACACCAGGTTATTCGATGCCAATGAATGCCATCCCTTTTAAAACTGTTGTTTTTATACTGTTTTTATGTTTTTTTAATTTTTGTATACTTTTAATGTTTACTATTTTTAATTGTTGTAAACCGCCCAGAGAGCTTCGGCTGTAGGGCGGTATATAAATGTAATAAAATAAATAAATAAATACATAACCACCCACGGAAATGTAGCCTGTTCCACTGACAATGAAACAAATGATTTCTGGAATAAATAGAATCATAGAATCATAGAAAAGTACAGTTGGAAGGGGCCTATAAGGCCATCAAGTCCAACTCCCTGCTCAATGCAGGAATCCACCTTAAAGCATACCTGACAGATGGCTGTTCAGCTGCCTCTTGAATGCCTCTAGTGTAGGAGAGCCCACAACCTCCCTAGGTAACTGATTCCATTGTCGTACTGCTCTAACAGTCAGGAAGTTTTTCCTGATGTCCGGCTGGAATCTGGCTTCCTTTAACTTGAGCCCGTTATTCCATGTTCTGCATTCTGGGAGGATCGAGAAGAAATCCTGGCCCTCCTCTGTGTGACAACCTTTTAAATCTTTGAAGAGTCCTATCATGTCTCCCCTCAATAAGGGAACCAGCAATGCCTCTGTGTGGACAGGTATAACTCAGTGGTCTATGCTCTGGTAACCTCCAAGTTAGTTTACTGCAATGCATTCTATGTGGGGCAGCCTTTGAAGATCATAGAAATCATAGAAAAGTAGAGTTGGAAGGGGCCTATAAGGTTGGGTGACCATATGAAAAGGAGGACAGGGCTCCTATATCTTTAACAGTTGCATAGAAAAGGGAATTTCAGCAGGGGTCATTTGTATGCATGTCGCACCTGGTGAAATTACCTCTTCATCATAACAGTTAAAGCTGCAGGAGTTATACTGTGACCAGATTTAAAAGAGGGCAGGGCACCTGCAGCTTTATCTGTTGTGATGACACAAATGACACCTGCTGAAATTCCCTTTTCAACACAACTGTTAAAGATACAGGAGCCCTGTCCTCCTTTTCATATGGTCACCCTATATAAGGCCATCGAGTCCAACCCCCTGCTCAATGCAGGAATCCACCTTAAAGCATCTCTGACAGATGGTTGTCCAGATGCCTCTTGAAGGCCTCTAGGGTGGGAAAGAGATGGTTAGGGCTGGGCATATTCACCCATGCCCACATCGGCCGATGCTTGCCCCATCACTGTGCCATTCATCCCTGCTCTTCTGAGGTCCAGCTCGGTAGACACTCACCATCCTTGCTGAAATTGCACATGTCAATTGTGGCTGTAAAGATCCCATTTATGCAAGGATAAAGGTGCAAATGCTCCATTCACACCTCTACCCTTGAGTAAATGGGGCATTTACAGAGGGGAAGTGCGCAATTTCATTGCATGGGCAGGCAGCTGCCGAGTGCACTAAGGGCCCTGCAAGTGCTCGAGCAGGGTCCATGCTCATACCATGAGTGCCCAACCAGGTTTGGGGTGTAGATGCTAGGGGGTCCTCTGGACTCCCAGACCCAGTCAACTGCTCACAAAATCCCTATAGATGGTTCAGAAGCTGCATCTTCTGCAAAATGTGATGGCCAAATGGATAGCAGAGACCGGAAGTTGTGAGCATATAACACCCATTCTAGCCCACTTGCACTGGATGCCTGTATGTTGCCAAACCCAATTCAAAGTGCTGGTTTTGACCTATAAAGCCTTATACATCTTTATATATATTAACTAGAAATGCCGGAGGAATCCATTTGGTGGGTAGAGCTTGAGGAATTTTCACCAGTGCAGCCCCCTGGACTATGAGGGGGGTTGATTTGTGCAAATTGTAGCTTATTTATTTATTTATTTATTACATTTTTATACCGCCCAACAGCCGAAGCTCTCTGGGCGGTTCACAAAAATTAAAACCATAATAAAACAACCAACAGGTTAAAAGCACAAATACAAAATACAGTATAAAAAGCATAACCAGGATAAAACCACACAGCAAAATTGATATAAGATTAAAATACAGAGTTAGAACAGTGAAATTTAAATTTAAGTTAAAATTAAGTGTTAAAATACTGAGAGAATAAAAAGGTCTTCAGCTGGCGACAAAAAGAGTACAGTGTAGGCACCAGACGGACCTCTCTGGGGAGCTCATTCCACAGCCGGGGTGCCACAGCGGAGAAGGCCCTCCTCCTAGTAGCCACCTGCCTCACTTTCTTTGGCAGGGGCTCACGGAGAAGGGCCCCTGGAGATGATCTTAAGGTCCGGGCAGGTACATATGGGAGGAGGCGTTCCTTCAAATAACCTGACCCCAAACCGTTTAGGGCTTTGAATGTCAATACCAGCACTTTGAATCAGGCCCGGACCTGATCATGACTCATGCGAAATCACAGCCATAAATACTGCAAATTGTGCTGTATACGGCCACGATTTGGGGGCAAATTGCAACCTCTGTAAATAACTCCACTTGACATTTTACTCAAATCACAACTCTCATTTTTTTTAAAAAAAAGCCAGCAATGTTCCTGAGTTTCAGGAACTGACCCACTGCTCGGCTCGCAAATGCGCCCTGAGTTGGGGTGCTGTGAAGATCCGTCGGGCCCCCAAAGGGAAGACTTCCCCACGATGGTCATCCCTGACATTATAAGGAAAATAGAATTGCCTAGGGCACAAAATAGTCTGGTACCGGCCCTGGATAACAGGTTAGTTAAACCTTTGGTCTGATCTAGCAGAGCTCTGCTTACGTGCCTATTTTCAGAGAGTCATCAAAACCGGAGTAATTTCTGGAAGTGTTTCAAAACATCCTTGTTTTGACAGCTTGGTTTGAGACAGTGTGGATCTATCCCAATTGCTTTAAAAGAATAATATAGTATATTTTAATTAGGTATTTTCAGCCGATTTTGTTGTATTGCATTTTAAACTATGGTTACCCATCATTCCGAGCCCTAGGGATGAGTCAGAATAGGAATTGACAGAATATTAAAATATTGAGAAGAACTGCTAGCGAGCTCTCCTGAGATTCCTTTTTTATGAAACTTGGAAAATGCATAATCATGTGCTAAGTCCCTTCTTATCCAAACCAGACCCATTCAATTCAGCAGTGGCAACATGTCATGTTCATTTAGGGCTTCTGGAAAGGGATACAAAGGTAATTGGCAAGAATTTAAGTTTAATCATCTTAGAGAACTGCACAAATGTGCTTCCATCTGAGCTGGTAACATTGCCATTAGTTTAAGGCATATCTCCATTTGGTGTCTGCCAGGAATCCAGGGCAGTTGAAAACATTTGTAATGCACAGTTAGGGATATCACGGGCTTCCAACTGGGGCTCGAGGCTGGGCAAATTTTTGTTGGCTCAGTCTCTAGACACCCGTGGACCACCACTTGCCTGATTCAGCGAGCATCCCCTTTCCCTGGTCTTCTTCCTAACTGCTTCTCCAAGAACCTCTCTGCCACTTGAGGCCCAGGTGGCCTCGGTGGCACAGAGTGCCTTCTACCAACTCTATTTGGTGGCCCAGCTATGCCCCTATCTGGACAGGGATAATCTAGCTTCAGCTCTGGTAACCTCCAAATTAGATTACTGCAATGCAATCTACGTGGAGCAGCCTTTGAAGACGGTTCAGAAGCTAGCTTGTGCAAAATGCAGCGCCCAGATTGATAACGGGAACCAGAAGGTTCGAGCAAATAAGACCGACTCTGGCCTGCTTGCATTGGCTGCCTATATGTTTCTGAATCCAATTCAAGGTGCTCGTTTTAACCTATAAAGCCTTACATGGCTTGGGACCACCATACCTGATGGAACGCCTCTCCCAACATGAACCTACCCACACACTGCGCTCAACATCTAAGGTCCTCCTCCGAATGCCTACTCTGAGGGAAGCTCAGAGGATGGCAACAAGAGAGTGGGCCTTTTCAATGGTGGCCCCCCAATTATGGAATGATTTCCCCAATGAGGCTCACCTTGGCACCAACATTGTTATCTTTTTGGCGCCAGGTCAAGACTTTTCTCTTCTCCCAGGCATTTACAGCATTTAACAACATATGCTAAGTTTGTTTGTTTTTTTAATGGACCCCAGAACTGTTGTTGTTTAAATGGATACTGTTGTTTTATACTGTTGTTTTTTTATATATTTGTGATGGTTTTAAATTTTGTAAGCTTTTTAACGTTCACTGTTTTAACTTTTGTAAACCGCCCAGAGAACTTCAGCTATGGGGCGGTATCTAAATTTAATAAATAAATAAATAAATATTGTTCAGTGGTTTCCTAGTTTCCACGTGTATTTCTTTTTAACTGTTCAAAAATGTCAAAATGGCTTAGTTGTTGACAATAAGAGGTTTAAGTTGAAATGTGCTCATATTTTTGATAGGTTAGCCATGTCTGGCACCAGCACCGTCATCTTTTGAGCACCAGGTTAAGATTTTCATCCACACCCAAGCACCTAATGGCATTTAATGGCATATGGCAGGACACTTATGTTAGCTGTCTTGAACAAAACTGCTATTGAAATTGTGAATAAATATTGGTTTTAGATATTTACTTGTTTTTAATTTCGTACCCTACCAAAAAACAAAACCCACCACATCACACTTTATTATAATGTATTGTAATCTTTATAAAGTTACAGGTTTTTGTATTTATTTATTTTTATGACTTGTTGGGAACTGCCCAGAGTGCCTTGGCTAATGGGCATCATAGAATTCTTCTTCTTCTTCTTCTTCTTCTTCTTCTTCTTCTTCTTCTTCTTCTTCTTCTTATTATTATTATTATTATTATTATTATTATTATTATTACTATTATTATTATTAAGGATCAGGCGCATTGTCCCTAGTGTAAGGGACTGGGTTTCATAGCGTTAATCAGACTCAGAGGATGAAGAAGTAGAAGCAGTTGGACACCAAGAAGTGGGGGAGGAAATTCTCCAAGACTCTTAAGGAGTCTAGGACAACTCTTCCCAGGAACTTATTGGACAGGATACTCAGGTTCAGAGATCAAACTCCCCCTCCCTCTTCCCCCTCAGAACTTAGTCTCATAGAATCATAGAATAGTAGAGTTGGAAGGGGCCTAAAAGGCCATCGAGTCCAACCCTCTGCTCAATGCAGGAATCCACCCTTAAGCATATCTGAAAGACAGTTGTCCAGCTGCCTCTTGAATGCCTCTAATGTGGGAGAGCCCACAACCTCCCTAGGTCACTGGTTCCGTTGTTGTACTGCTCTAACAGTCAGGAGGGTTTTCCTGATGTCCAGCCGGAATCTGGCTTCCTGTAACTTGAGCCCGTTATTCCGTGTCCTACACTCTGGGAGGATCAAGAAGAGATCCTGGCCCACCTCTGTGTGACAACTTTTCAAGTATTTGAAGAGTGCTATCATGTCTCCCCTCAATCTTCTCTTCTCCAGGCTAAACATGCCCAGTTCTTTCAGTCTCTCTTCATAGGGCTTTGTTTCCAGACCCCTGATCATCCTGGTTGCCCTCCTCTGAACACGCTCCAGCTTGTCTGCATCCTTCTTGAACTGTGGAGCCCAGAACTGGACACAATACTCTAGATGAGGCCTAACCAGGGCCGAATAGAGAGGAACCAGTACCTCATGCAATTTGGAAGCTATACTTCTATTAATGCAGCCCAAAATAGCATTTGCCTTTCTTGCAGCCATATGCACTGTTGTAGTGTGACCATGTGAAAAGGAGGACAGGGCTCCTGTATCTTTAACATTTGTATTGAAAAGGGAATTTCAGCAGGTGTCCTTTGTATACATGGGGAACCTGGTGAAATTTCCTCTTCATCACAAATGTTAAAGCTGCCCTCTTTTAAATCTGGTCACTCTAGTATAGCTCCTGCACCTTTAACTGTTGTGATGTAAAGGGAATTTCACCAGGTTCCCCATATAAACAAATGACACCTGCTGAAATTCCCTTTTCTATGCAACTGTTAAAGAAACAGGAGCCCTGTCCTCCTTTTCATATGGTCACCCTAACTGTTGGCTCAAATTCAGCTTGTGATCTACAACAATTCCAAGGTCCTTCTCATTTGTAGTATTGCTGAGCCAAATATCCCCCATGTTGTAACTGTGCATTTGGTTTCTATTTCCTAGATGTAGAACTTGGCATTTATCCCTATTAAATTTCATTCTGTTGTTTTCAGCCCAGCACTCCAGCCTATCAAGATCACTTTGAAGTTTGTTTCTGTCTTCCAGGGTATTAGCTACTTGTACTTCTGCCCCTGCCCCACTTAATGCTCAATCTGTGTCATCTGCAAATTTGATAAGCATTCCGTGCACCTCCTCATCCAAATCATTAATAAATATGTTGAAGAGCACTGGGTCTGTTGGAGGAGGAGGGAATATCAGAGATGACAGACCCCAGGATATAGGGTCTAGGAGTGGAGTTGAGAGGAGGTGGGAGGCCGTCTGTGAAGTTAGCTACTCAGCAAGAGTAGGGAATGGTGAGCTCCCTTGTGTGCTTACAGAACACTACGCAGATGGCCCTCTTCTGGTCAAGCCAGCCTGGTGAGTGCTTGGTGGTGTGCAAGTCTTTGGCCTACAGAAAGTGTGCAATTCCCATGGGATGCCATTAGCGTGCCAGGGCAATTGTGCACTTTATGGAGGTCTTGGACCTGCGTTTTCTCTCCCTCCCCCCTGCGCCCATCTGGGCTTCTTAATGACCCATCTGGGCTTCTTAATGACCCATCCCTCAGCAAGAGGCTTCACCTTCAAGACCCATCCAAAGAGAGGTAATCGGTAAAAGTCTGTTGAGTACTGTGGAGAAACTGTCCATTTATTTGAAAGGCAGCTGCCTTCCTTCGTTAGGCTAATTAAGCTTAGAGGATAGCTCTTCGCTTTCACACTCTCCTCAGGTGTGAAGAGACATCTAATTACGGAATAAAGCTTTGTGGATTGCATGACGGACCTCTTTATTGTCTCACATCTCGGTGGGAGAGCTTGTGTGGTGCTTCAGTTTGAGGGATTAAACAAAAAGGAGGAACAGCTGAGCCTGGGAGTGTTTGGTGGGGGTGGCCCTTCAGGGGAACAGGCAGAAGCTAGCTGAAAGCCCACGCAGCTGACAACAATTCCCAATCACCACACTCCCCGTAAAAGACTTGCCGTAACTCAGAAGCGATGCTGGAAGCAACTATTATTCTTGGTGCCTTGTCTTCATCGCTTGCATACCAGCTCCTTGATCTTGCCTGGACTTATCCTGAACTTGGACCAGACCCTGGCAATGCTTTGATGCTTTCCTGAATCCAGTGTTGTTCAAACTTGCTTCTGATGGATTCTTTGGCTTTTGACCACGGACTGTTTGTTGACATTTCCCTCCTACTTATTGAGTTTAATGCCAGTGATTTATGACAGCTTGAAATCATGACATTACTATTAACGGCCCTTTTGACTTCAGCCCGTTACTGGAATGTGCCCCCAAAGAGTTTCTTTGAGATTGAATTTTGTCCTCGGGCTGAAAATGCTTCAACACTCTGAGCTATAGTAAGTGAAATGGCAGAATAGGCGCAGCATGACACCTTAGTGGTCCTGCATGTACACTAAGAAGATGCATCTGGCTTAATCCATGTGAAGGGCATCAGTTGTGCATACCTGAGGGGTGCCTGGAGATGAGATGCATCTAACCACCGGCCAGCGATCTAACTTCTGTACACAATTGCTGTCCTTTACATGGAACCCACTAGGGGTGTGCACGGACCCCCCGATCCTCTTCGCGCCCGATCCACAAATTGCGGATTGGGCCCACTCCGCCCCACCTCAATCCGCCTAGGGGGCACTCCGCTCCACTGCGGAGCTCCGGCTCTGAATCGGAGCTCTGCAGTGGTGGGGAGTGATGCCAGGTAAGGCCCCCCTCCCTCCTCCCCCTTACCTGTGTCCGTCCCGGCCCATCCCAGCTTCACTAGAGCCCACGGCTCAACCGCGGGCTCTAGTGAAGCTGAGATGGGCCGGGACAGGCGCAGGTAAGACCCCCCTCCCTCCTCTCCCTTACCTGCATCCGTCCACAGTCCCACAGCTGCTTCAAAAGAGCCCGAAGACTCAACCAGGAAGACCAGGCCACAGTTGCGGCCTGGTCTTCCTGTTTGAGTCCTCGGACTCAGTTGAAGCAGCCGCGGGACCATGGACAGATGCAGGTAAGACCCCCTCCCCCTTGCCCCCTTACCTGGCTCTGCTGCTGTCGCCGCATGGGCGGTGGTGGCAGCAGAGCCAGGTAAACCCCCCTCCCTCCTCTCCCTTACCTGCATCCGTCCGCGTTCCTGCGGCTGCTTCAATTGAGCCCGAGGACTCTACCAGGAAGACTAGGCTGCAGTTGCGGCCTAGTCTTCCTGTTTGAGTCCTCGGGCTCAGTTGAAGCAGCCACAGGACCGCGGACGGATGCAGGTAAGACCCCCCTCCCCCTTACCTGGCTCTGCCGCCATCGCCGCATGGGTGGCAGCGACAGTGACAGGGCCAAGTAAACCCCCCTTACCTTTTTTGCGGAGCTCCAGATCGAGGCAAAGGATCCGCCTTCTCTTCAATCCGCTCCACAACACTCCGTGGCTCACCCGATCCTCTTCGCCTCCGCCTTAAGGGGAGGCGAAGCCCCCTGATCCTCTCCTGCTTCTCCGGTCCGAGGAGAAACGGAGCACATCCCTAGAACCCACAACCCTAGTGAATTCACAACCCCAAGATTTCAGCTATGCAAGAGCCAGGATTAGGTCATGAGGTCCCTCTGGGCACCAATCTGCCCCAAAACACCTTTCTTGACACCTGCCAAGGTGCCCTACTGCGCCCACCTTTCTCTCTCTTTTTCATCAATACATTTTCTTTCCAGGAGCTACAGTTGCTATGAAATCAGTTCCTGTTGTTGTTGGTGGTTTAATGTCTTGGGGCTCAGACCCAACCCCTGTCTTGTACTCAGTCTTTTGGACAGGTGATGTCCTTTGACACACCTCCCATGGTAGCCAGTTTGTGGTGGTGCCCAGGACAGTTTCTCAAATTACGAAATGTGCCCATGGACCAAAATTTTGCCTACAATTATGTTAAGCCTACCTTACTAAGAGTGATTTTTTTTAAAAGGTGGGGAAATGGGTAGAAGACTCCTCTTCTTTGTATAAGAAATAGCCAATTTTCTCTCCATGGATAATGAGACATTGCCTACAGGGAGGCTTGTTAAATCACTTGCTACTGAATCAGTAATAGGTGTTTAGAAAAGTCTAATAGAACCTTCGAAGCCATCATTGAGATGTGTTACAGAAATTGGGGAGGGATGCTTGTGAGTCAGTAAACTCATTAAGTATTCTCTTCACTCTGATATGTGAGCTCCAAGTCCATTTTTTTCAATTCCACCCCTTGCACAGTTGAACTGCCATAAGGGTATCCACAAACTGACTCCTGTTTCATGGTGTCGGTTGTGCCACTATCCCATAAATCCACTCCTTCCACTTCTCCATCTATCATTGCCACTGCCTCGTCCTACCTCGTCTGGGGATGATGGTATTAACAACAAACAAAATTAACAAAGACCCCAGTGGTCAAGTATCAGAGATGGAAAGTTCCCTGTGTCTCAAGCATCCAGCTATGTATAAGGAGATATGAACAAGTGCCAACACTGTCTTATCACTTTTTTTAACATTCAGCTCCTGGACCATTTGAAGACAGGATTCAGATAACATCGATTCAAACTAATTGAATTTGATGGAGCAACTACTGCATCATTATTACACTTTGCCGGGGATATTAGACTTGTGAGAACATCCGTTCAGATAGTACCTGGGAATCCACAAGGAATCACAACAAGCAAAAAACTCAAGGATTATTTGGGCTATCATGCACTTGTTTTTAAAAAAATGGTAAAGAAGAGGGAGGCATGCTTTACATTATACGCTACACAAAAGGGGAAAGAGTGAGCAAAGGACAGTTCTTTGAAGTGAGGATGGAAGCTAAGAATTAGACTATTTGCAGGGAAAGGCTGTAGGTCAGGGGTAGAGTTCCTTGCCTTGTATACAGGAGACCCTGGGTGTAGGGATGGATGAACCTGTCACTTTGCTTCCTGTCAGCTCCTCAATTTCTTTCTTTCTTTTCTTTTAATTCATTGCCAGAATGTATACTCTACTTTTCATTGCATATTGAAAATATGCTGGCCTATCCAGGTCAATGTTAAATCATGAATTTTTAAGATGTATTGATTCCTGTTCTAATGTTGTTCCCCGCCTCGATCCAAAGGGAGAGGCGGGTAAGAAATAAATAAATTATTATTATTATTATTATTATTATTATTATTATTATTATTATATGAATATTCAATAGGCTTCCAACACTTCAAGCAAAGCAACAGTGTAGCAATCAAAATAATAATATATATTTCCCAATTAATACTTTTATTTATTTTCTACAAAAACAAGACACAATGGGAAAGGTAAAAAACAATACAAACTATACAAACTACATCACAACACATCACAACACATACTGCAGCTGAAAGGAGGCATTGTTTCATTGGCTTGGTAAGACACACACACACACACACACACACACACACACACACACACATATATATATATATATATATATATATATATATATATATATGCTTTCTGTTCTGTATGACTTACTGACTGTAAAATAAATCTTAAGGCCGGTGTCTTGTACTGCTTCCGAATCCAGAAAAGAACCCTCCTTGCCTTTGGCAAGACAGCCACATGTTGGGCTCATGCTTCCCTTGCTACTTGTGTCCCAATCAGGGTGCAAGCAGTGTGAGAAGAGATGCAAGTGGTGCTTGATGGAGCTGGCTCCTGCATGCACTGGCTGAGCGGTATGGGAGAACCTCCAATCTCTCATGAGATCAGAGATAAGAAAGGGATTCCTCTCTGCACTGCTTGCCCTCTGGTGGAGATTCCTCCCCGCAAGTGGTGGTGGGGCTTGGGGAGGGGAAGGACCCAGAGAGGATGCTAGAGGTTGCCCTCCCTGGTGAAGGGCAAGTCTGATGGATGAACCAGAATTTGACTTCCTGGTATATATGGCACATTATGAAGCTCAGATCATACCTGGGGTGAAGGATCAGACGCAACAACTGTCCAAATTTTCAGTCTCTATTCCACCCCATCCCCAAATTTTCAAAAGCCAGTGTGGTGTTGCGGTGAGAGTTTCCTGGAGCTGTGGAGACCCTGGTTCAAATCCTGACATATCAATAAAGCTTCCTGGGGGAGTGGGGGCCAGTCACTTGTGGTTAGTCCAACCTAGTTTGCAAAACAAAGCCCTAAACAACTTGGGACCAGGATACTCGAAAGAGCGTCTTCTCCCCTACCACCTGCCTGGTCACTGAGGTCATCCGAGGGCCTGCTCCTGGCGGTTCCACATAAACACATCTTCCGATTGGAATCCACCAGGGGAAGAGCCTTCAGCGTGGTGGCCCCCCTCCTGTGGAATTCCCTGCCTCTGGAGGTCAGGCAGGCGCCAACTTTGTATTCCTTTCAGCACCTCCTGAAAAACGTCATTGTTCCTGGAAGCCTTTCCTTTTTGATCAGCCACAATTCACTGTACATTTTGCTTTTTGTTTTAAAAAATCTATTTTAAAGTGTTTTATTCTGTTTTTATTTTATTTTATCTTGTACACTGCCCTGAAATTTTCAATGGGGAGTGGTATATGAACATTGTAAATAGAATTAATAAAATAAATTAAATGTTTGTGAGAATAAAAAGAGGGCACCATGCCTGCCGTTCACCTCCCAGGACGAAGGGAGCCATAACAATGCAATACTATCTGGTACATCTTTAAGACCCAATATATCATAATAAAAGCAACATATTCTTCATTTTCAAATATTTCATTACTCATCCTGAGGCATCAACTGTAAATTTAGATTAAAATCCCCGTCATTAAGGCAGAGGAAAAGCAACAGCAGCAACAATAACAACGACATTGTAATATATCATTTGTTGATAACCCTGCAAAAGAAGACACCACCATTAGCAAAAGGCTTTTGATACATTTTGTAATTTGATAATCTATTATTCTGGGCTTCTAAAGACCATTTAATGTTAATGCCTTGGCATTTCTCATGCCTGCCAGTTCTCTTTTCTGTACATTTCTTTTCTTTTCTTTTTTTGCAATCTTGATTCCACTTTCTCCGCCATTTCAGCTGTAACGAAAACAAAGCTTTTCAAGAAATAATTCCAAGTAGGCTTACAAGTCCCCCCCACTACCTGATCAGTTGTGTTTATGTTTGATTCTGACAGATTTATAAATTGGCCTGTAAATGAGGAATTATACTTTCCCCCAGTCAAATTTCCCTGGCATATGTTCCTTTAAGTTATAGCAACTTTAAAAATTTCACAGAGGTACCATTTGTTCTTTCAGATCTACTCAGGCAACCCAAACTCTACAAGCAGCAAAAAATAAAATAAAATATCCAGTAGTCTCAGCCGATAATATATTGCTGAGTCCAGCATTATTATAATGGTACCCTGAGGCTCCAGCCACGATTAACCATGGCTTTTATGAGTTTATTTATTTAGATTTCTTGTCTACCCTGTCCAGTGATGGGGTGTATAAAGTAACAAATGCACTTTATGAGCCACTCACTACCCGCAAAGAGGGTGTACATAACTCAATCTGAGAGGCTGAGTTATTCTACCTACATCTACAAAGCAGAAACTTGAATTTAAAGGACCAAATCACAGCAACAGAGGCCTTTGTCAATGGATTCTTCCAGGGCCAGTCTAGGGTAGGGGTGGGTTGAAAATCTGCAGGGGCCTGCCAGCTCACTGGAAACCCCGCAATTGGGCCTGTTGGGCCCCAGGGAACATGCCCAGCAGATTTTCGGCCCATGGTCTCTTCCAGTGCTGCTCTTGTTGAGCATGGGGAAAATTGTGTTAGTCTTCCCCACACTGATGGGGTTCTTAAAGCCCCCTGCACCCATCATGCCCAAATGGGGGGGAGGAGAAGGGTTTTTCCTTTCTAATGCCATCCATCATCAGGGCCTGCACCCATCAGGGCCTGAAAAGACCTCTAGTCTTAACACCATTGCTATAGCTGGGGGAATCTGTGTACTTTCTGGAGGCCTGGAAAGGGCATTTTTCTGCACTTCTCCTCCTCTTCGCCTGCTCCCATCGGGTCTGGATGGGCATGGGGGGGAATGCATGTCCGAGGCTCAAAAAACTGTCATGTTCATGCCTGTTCCTTCGGGCATTCACACGTGCAGGCAAGCTGACACGAGACTGCACGTGTCAGCTTTGGGCTGCATTAATAGAAGTATAGCTTCCAAATCACGTGAGGTACTGGTTCCTCTCTATTCGGCCCTGGTTAGGCCTCATCTAGAGTATTGCATCCAGTTCTGGGCTCCACAATTCAAGAAGGACGCAGACAAGCTGGAGCGTGTTCAGAAGAGGGCAACCAGGATGATCAGGGGTCTGGAAACAAAGCCCTATGAAGAGAGACTGAAAGAACTGGGCATGTTTAGCCTGGAGAAGAGAAGATTGAGGGGAGACATAATAGCACTCTTCAAATACTTGAAAGGTTGTCACACAGAGGAGGGCCAGGATCTCTTCTCGATCCTCCCAGAGTGCAGGACACGGAATAACGGGCTCAAGTTAAAGGAAGCCAGATTCCAGCTGGACATCAGGAAAAACTTCCTGACTGTTAGAGCAGTACGACAGTGGAATCAGTTACCTAGGGAGGTGGTGGGCTCTCCCACACTGGAGGCCTTCAAGAGGCAGCTGGACAACCATCTGTCAGGGATGCTTTAGGGTGGATTCCTGCATTGAGTAGGTGGTTGGACTCGATGGCCTTATAGGCCCCTTCCAACTCTGCTATTCTATGATTCTATGAGACGCTCACATCAGTGAGACTTCTTTTATTGAGGAAATCACACGGTAAACAGCATAATGGTAACATTCTTCAAACAACACCACTTAAAGTGGTACGATGGTTAGAAAGCTTTAGGCTCCTTTTCTGATACGATCCTTAAGGCAATCACTCCAGGGTGGAGTGTTTACAGTTAGCCACCATCCGATTTGAGCTTCTCCAGATGCCGCATACGGTGGCACCTCAAGGGACATGGCCACAGCCTAAAACAAAATCCCAGGGAGGGGTATGCTGTGAGCCACCAGAGCCAGGCAGACCAAATAGATCACACACCAGTCAATCTCAGCCTGCCACAACCGAGCAGACCCTGGTTACCATGACCACAGGGAAGGTAACATCTCAGGCCCAGGAACGCCCCTGCATGTAACGTTTGCTCTGGGGGAGCTCTCTTGCCACCTGAGGCCACACACCCACACAATCCACAGCAAATGCAAGTCCAAGTCTATGAAAATCCTCACAGCACTTTTCATGGCACAGTCCTTAGAAATCCAGAGTCCAAATAGCAGCGCGTCCATGGGCAGAGTGCTTTCAAAGCCCCAAGTGGAGATGGAATCCAAAGCAAGAGGGAGGTCAGGCCTTGTGTCGAGAGAGATGAAAGCTAGCAAAGCTTTTTCAGCTTTGCACCAGCATTTAAGGCCTGTTCAAAGCCACTTGACAGACAGGTCCTCTGATCTGTAAACCATACCTGTGTGCCAACAGGGCAGAACTGCACCACCCTAATATGATATTATTAGGAGAGAAGATACCTGAAACATGGGAACACTCATTGATAATTCTAATTCCAAAACCAGATAAAGACCTGACTAGTCCTGATTCTTATAGACCTATCTCGTTAATAAATCAGGATGCCAAAATTTTCTCATCTATTATGGCTAAACGGTTAAATAAATTTATATCAGAATATATAGGAGAAGATCAATGTGGGTTTGTGGCAGGAAGGCAGATGCATAGTTTAGTGGGAAGAGTTTTAAATGTAATAAATGTAATAAAAAAATCAAATATCAAGGCAGGAATTATGGCATTGGATATTTTCAAGGCCTTTGATTGTGTGAGCTGGCAGGCATTAAAGATTATTGTAGATAAATTGGGATTTGGAAATAAATTTAAAAACATAATAGAACAGTTATATTCCCAAAATACAGCTGTAGTGGTGGTAAACGATGGACTCACTGAAAAGATACGACTAGCCAGAGGTACAAGACAAGGATGTCCGCTCTCGTCGGTTCTGTTTGTAATGGTTATGGAAGTATTGGCGAAGGCACTAAGGGAGGATGAAGAGTTAGAAGGAATTGGAGAGGTAAGGGAAATAAAGTTAAACATGTTTGCGGATGACACTTTATTGACCATTAAGAACCCAATAAGAAAAATAGATAGAATTAAATATCAGTTGAGGGAATTTGAAGAAATTACAGGGTTAAGAATAAATTGGTCTAAATCAGAGATGATGTTGTTTAATTATACTAAGAAGGAAGAAAAGGAATGGGAACATAAGGGAATAGAAGTGAGAGTTAAGGAGGAGATTAAATATTTGGGAATTAAAATTACAAAAAATTTAGAGAATCTTGAAAAGGAGAATTTAACGAGGTTAAAGAAAGAGGTATTAGAGAAATTGGAGAAATATAAAAGATTAAATTTATCTTGGTTTGGAAGAATAGCTTTAATAAAAATGAAGATTTTAGCTAAAATTAATTTTGTGTTTTGGATGTTACCAATAAAAATATCAGAAACTGAGATAAAAAGTTGGCAAAATATTATTAATAAATATTGTAATGGAGAAAAGTGAGCAAGAGTGAATAAAAATAATTGGTATCTAAGCCAAAAAAAGGGTGGATTGGGTCTCCCAAATATAAAATTATACTACGCAGCAAATAGATTAAGACATATTGTAGAAGCAATTATAGGAGGAGGAGATTTATATTGGATGGAAGAAAAAACTATAAGTAATGTAGAGATGAGTTTGGACAATGTCTTTTTTAAAGATGGAGGGAGAAAGTGGGTTGGAAGTATAGATAATCCACTCCTGAGGACTCAATGGGAAATTTGGAGTAAATTTAAAGGGAAGCTGCTTCCGAGCAACTCTCCCTTAGCACCGATAATAATGTTAAAGAATTTCCCAGAGGATCTGAAGGGTAGATTATGTAAAATATTAAAAGAGAAAAGTAAAATAAAACTAAAGGATTGGTTAAGAGATATAAAAACAAGAGAGGATATGGAAAAATTGTTAAAGGAGAAAAAATTATCTTGGTTAGAATATGGGCAATTAGAACAATGGAATAAAAAGTGGATTAAAGATAATAGAGTTTGTAGAAAGATGACGAAGTTTGAAGAGTTAATAGCAAATAAGGAAAAAGGGAAAGGAGGTAGTATAGTTTTAAAAGGGTTAATGAGTGAAATATATAAAATATTGTTAGAAAAGGAGTTTAGAGAGAACTCAGAGAAAATGGTATGGGAGTCAGATTTGAAGGTACAAATAGGGCGACAGAGATGGGAGGGACTATGGAAACAAAGAGTGTTGAGAAGTTTATCAGTGAGAATAAAGGAGAATTATTTTAAAATTTTGTGGAGGTGGTACCTAACCCCGATTAGATTGAATAAGATAAATGATCAGCATTCAGCAAATTGTTGGAGAGGTTGTGGGGAAAAAGGAACGTATTTACATATGTGGTGGCAATGCAAATATGTACAAAGATTATGGAAGATGGTGTTTTCAGAAATTGAAGAAATAGTGGGAATGAAAATAGAACAAACACCAAAGATTGCATTGCTGTCACTATTTGAAGATATAAAGTGTGGAAAAGAAACTATAGAGCTGATATCGAATTTGCTGGTTGCAGCACGATTGATGGTAGCTAGGAACTGGAAGATTCAAGGGGAATATTCTATTGAAGAATGGTACAAAGAAGTATGGGATATAGCCATTAATGATAAACTGACATGTAATATTAAGTGGAGAAAAGGCGTAACTAAAATAAATGAGTTTGAAGGAATCTGGAAACAGTTCCTAATATTTGTGTTTACTAAGGGAAGTGGGAAACCGCCAGCAGAAGAAACGATTAGATTTTGAACTCAGGAATGATCCCGAGGTGGGGGGTGCACTTTTATGTTAAGAATGATTATGTTGTAGTATGATAATGTATAGGTAATACTTATTCAACATATATGTACTCAACATTTATTCAATATGTATGTAGCAGTTGTTTGATGTTTTTCTTTTTATTATTATTACTATTGTAATGTTGTATGTTTATATAGTGTAGAAAACAAATAAAAATTATTAAAAAAAAAAAAAAGAACTGCACCACCCACTAAGGTGATGTGACAATCTGAGTGATAGCTTCCAAGAGCGGCCCCCTCCTTATCCAAACACTCTCAAGTTTCCAGAGAACCAGCAGCTTCAAGGCCACAACAGGGAGTAAGCAAGCTAGATCCCATGGGAACTTCTAACAGAGATAATCTTGCAGAGACATCTGACATTCTCAAACTATTTCCTAATAAATCTACCTACTAGGTATAAGGCCAGCCTTTTACCTGTACCTGCTCATGGCATGCCATGGGAATTATGCAATTTCAAGAGGCCTCAGATGCCCACAACACCAAGCACTCACCAGGAGCACAGGATGGACACACAGGATGCTCATGCCCAAAGCCCCAGATTCAACCTTTAAAGGGACCATTTAAAGCAGCCTTTCTCAACCTGGGGCGCTCCAGATGTGTTGGACTGCATCTCCCAGAATGCCCCAGCTGGGAGTTGTAGTCCAACACATCTGGAGCGCCTTAGGTTGAGAAAGGCTGATTTAAAGGGACCAGTAGCATATGATAGGAAAAAACTGACTGGGACCCTGGTTCACAGCTCTAAAAAAAAAAAAAGCCACAAGACATGGGTTCTAGATGCCATACATCTGAGAGTTTTTAAAGAACTCAAATGTGAACTTGCTGAAGAACTTTGAAACTCATCACTAAATCAGCCTCCTTGCTAAGGACTGGAGAGCAGCCAAAGTAACATCAATGTTTAAAGGGAGATCCAAGAGGGAATCTGGGAAATTACAGAACTGTCTTTTTTCCCAGGGAAATTGGTGGGCAAGTATTACTAAAGTTAGAATGGTTAAACACAGAGATGAAGCCCTGTGTTTAAAAATTCAAGATGCTTCTCCAAAGGAACGATTTGTCTCAGCAAACTTTTAGAGTTCTTTGAGAATGTCAGCAAGTTATATGGATTTGGGGTGATCTGGGAGATATTGTATATTGGGACTTTCAAACTGTCTGGACTAAGTACCTCTCCTGAATATGAGAATTTTAGAACTGAGGTGTGCTTTGCATGCTTAAAAGATGTTACTCTAGAGCTTACATCTCAAGAGCCATGCATAGAATTGAGCTCTGCTTTGTATGTTTGGTGGGGAAATGTCCAAACTACTAAGAATTTTGTGCACATGGACACTCATGCATGTATGCTTGCAAACACATGTACCCTATTTCTTCGATTCTAAGACACTTTTTTCCCATATAAACATCTCTAAAAATGGGGTGTGTCTTAGAATCGCGGGTGTGTCTTAGGGTTTTTTTTTCTGTTGGTGGTACTGAAATTAGTGTGCGTCTTACAATCGATGGCGTCTTACAATCGAAGAAATACGGTATGTCCGCAACATAACGCAGATGTGGCCAACAGGTCCAAAAACAATGCACAACCCTGTTCTACAAGGTCACCCAACCTCCTGAAACTTCCTATCACTTGGGAAAGCATTGCAATTCTGAATATTAAACATCTACAATTGAAGTGTCTACTTATACTTGTGCAGGAAGAAGAAGAAGAAGAAGAAGAAGAAGAAGAAGAAGAAGAAGAAGAAGAAGAAGAAGAAGAAGAAGAAGAGGAGGAGGAGGAGGAGGAGGAGGAGGAGGAGGAGGAGGAGGAGGAGGAGGAGGAGGAGGAGGAGGAGGAGGAGGAGGAGGAGGAGGAGGAGGAGGAGGAGGAGCATCTCACTGCCTAATAAATGCCCCTTGTCCATTTGAACACAGAAGACAGCTAGGCTGGAAGAACTTTGTGAAAAACCTTATCTCATAAAGCACAGTCAACTTGAGAAGGGCAGATGTACATCCTGGACCATCCTTCTTCTGGCTGAGTAGAGAAAGGATGGGTCTTCATATCACATTTTGTTCTTGGACCCAGATCAAAGGGCTTCACCGCAGCAATCCCAGAGAATGGTTTAGTAGCCATTCAACATGATGATGTGCCATCTGGTTGGACTGACAGTGTGTAAGGGCATATATTTTCCCTCCCCCCCTTAATTAGGAAGTTGCCAACAATGGGCAAAAGCCACCAATGTTCTTCAAAGTGCAACTCGGGACCCTGTGGGGCTTATTCTCATCTGATGGGAAAGACCCTGGCTTCTGTGAGCCCAAAGTGCTTATTGAATAGCTCTCTGTTGTAGATTAGACTGAGAGATAGTTCATTACATAAATTTTTCATCTGGGGTCTCTTAACAGTCTATTCATTATCCCACACTGGTTCTCTTTATATATTTGATGGAACTGATGGGCAATAGTGGTCCTTGTGTATCTATAAAAGGGACGTTGAATCTATTTCAGCCCAAGAGATGAATGCCGTTTTAGAGCAGCTCTTGGGGACACGTTCCAGTGATGGGAACAGCTAGGGGCCAATGGGACAGGACCCAAATGCCAGCATTTGTTAGCTTTAATTTTTGTGAACCACCCAGAGAGCTTCGGCTATTGGGTGGTAGAAAAATGTAATAAATAAATAAATCAGCTCTTACTGCCAGTAACTAAGGACTTAGCTAGACCTACCTTTTAGCTCACAACAGAGGAAGGAAGATCCCGCAGTGTGTTTATCATGAGATCCCTCCTCTGTCTACACATGACACGCGATAACCTCAGCAGGAGAGGCGTCGCATCCCCCATTTTTTTTATTTTTTAAAGAGGAAGGAGCACACGAATGCTTGTGCGCTAAAGGTAAGTGTTGTTTTTTTAAAAAATAATAACTTCCCACTCCTCCCACCCTACCCCCAATGGGCACAGTGCTCCTGAGGAGTGCTGTGCCCCGTGCGTGGCTCCCGGCTCCGCGCAAGGAATCGTGCAGAGCCGGGTCAAACCGAGCCAATGAGCCACATGTTCTGCGGTCTTGGGCTCAGCCCGAGACTGCAGAAAAACCGGGGCCAAAGTGGAGGGCAAGATCCCGGTGCAAGGGAGGGATCATCCCCTGTGTGTCCCCGTCCAGCTAAGGCTTAAATCTTAAGACAGGCCTTGCAACCTTTTAGAATGGAGGAAAAAATGCACAAAAGCCAGGCGCTAGGGTTCAAAACCCCTGAACATTTCTTTGCTGTTATTTCAATCAAAGATATATATCCAAGACATTAAAGCAAAGGATGTCAATAAAGTGCCCCCCCCCCAAAAAAATTGGTGATTAAAATACTGAAAGCAACAACCAGTCATCATCTAAGCTAACCCAGCAAAGGTCAGAGAAAATAGGATAGCGGATACTGGGTAAAAAAAAAAATGTACAGGAATGGCTCCATCCTATATTTCCTTGAAGGGCATTCCAAAAGCTACGCCACCCCTGGTTCCAGCTATGGCACCTCAAGGGCTGTGCTTACTGTGGCGTTACACCCCACAAGTCAGTTCCCAAATGTATGTCTGCAGTTTGTAAGTCTGTGGGTTTTAGAACGTTGGCCTGAGTGGGCGGAGTTAGAATGTCTTGGGAGGGGGGAGGAGTGATATATAAGGGAAGGACGGAGGGGATTGTGGGGGACTTGTTAGGTCCTCTTAGAGCAGCCTTTCTCAACCTGGGGCGCTCCAGATGTGTTGGACTGCATCTCCCAGAATGCCCCAGCCAGCTGGCTGGGGCATTCTGGGAGTTGTAGTCCAACACATCTGGAGCGCCTCAGGTTGAGAAAGGCTGTCTTAGAGTCTTTAGTGCTCTCTGTGTTTAGAGTACTTAAGTTCTGGGAAATTTGAGGGTCAGGGTAGAGAGTGGTGTCTTTAGAGTGTGGTGTGCACATAGTTGATGTATATTAATCAATACTGATAATAAAGAAAGTTCAAGATTGATTGTGTGAGAAAAGGGAAAGCATGTATGTGAGTGAGTGAAAGGATTGTATGACAGGTTTCAAAAAGGTTTTTAAATGGTTTATTTGAAACAAAGCTTGTGTACTTTTGAAAATAAATTTTGATTGTTTTGTTTTTAAGCTACCACAAAAATCCCACGTGTCTGTTTGGCATTTATCATCTAAAGTTTACTTATTTAACACCCACTCTGACAATCATTCACCTCAGCACATATAACTCACAGTGTTTTATTTTATATATTAAAATCCTTTTCCATTTAAACCCCTTTCTCCACATAGTTTGGAGGAAGGTGGATTTTATCCCTCGCCTCAGGCGTATCAAGCGGTGGTGCTTGGCTTGAGCAGGGAGTAGCCTCGGCCGGGTCCGTTGTTCAGAGCCTGTGTCATGGCACTTACACTATTCTTTTTTCCTGGGATCATCCCTGCACTTCCAAATGACACACATTGGGATCCCAGGAGCAAGCAGGGACAACCCCTCCATTTGCCTGGGATAACCAAGACCTCGGTTATCCTGGTTTTACCCACGGTCCTGGGATGATCCTGAGGACAGCTGTGTGGGTGCCCATCTCAACTCCTTCCCTCCTCCCCATGAGTAGCAGGGCTCAGCAGAGGAAAGGAGTCAGGTTGGGGGGAGTCCAGGGACATTGAGGGTGGGAGGAGCCAGGTAGGGGCTTTTTGTTTGTTTGTTTTTTCTCAGTTTTCCTTTTTTTTCTGATACAAATTTTATTTTATTTTGAAATTTTTGAATTTCAAAAATTCAAAATGGAGGGGATGTAAGGAACCAGGTACCACCCAGCATATGTGGTGGTCCTGTGCAAAAGTGGCAAAGTTTTGGACTGAAGTCTTTGGTGAAATGGATAAGATACTTGGACAGCAGTTGGAAAGAACACCAGAGTTGGCACTTTTAGGACTATTTCTGGGAAACAACAAAAACGGCTCCTTTAAGCCATTGTCTGGACTTTCGTTGGCGGCAGCCAGACTGGTCATTGCTCAATTTTAGAAGGACCTAAGAGGAGTTTCATTGGATGCCTGGTGGACTCGGGTTTGGAAGATGGCCTTATCTGAAAAATTAACAAACAAGTTACAGTTGGCAAAAGGAAGTAGGGAACACGATACATCTGCTATGAATTGGTATCAATTTATTATGTATGTTGGTAACACTCAATTTCATAACACTTTGCCTGTAGCATATCGGTCTCTCTGGTCCATGTGAATAATGTATTTAGTATTTTTCCTGCCTTGATCTATTGTAATTACTGAATGCTTGGACTATCGCATGTAGGGGAGTGGTGGTGGAGGAAACAGAGTGTTAATTTTCTCACTTTTCACTGGACTGCAATTGCGCTCCTGGCTCCTGCCTTTTTTTAAAAAAATGGTGGGCACGATGGGCCCCTCTTCCCTTAAAGTGTAGACATTGTCATGGGCTGAGCCCATGGTTCCTTTAAGAGAACATCTTTTGCTTCATCCCAGGGAGAGGGAGAGGGGTTTCTTTGTGTCTGAAAAGGGAGTAGCAAGTGAAATGCCAAGGCCATGCTGGGCGAGAAGCACCTGGCATCTGATAACACCTCCCCGAGCTGGTGCCAGGGGGAGTAATAGGTTGCAGCTGTGCAATGTCTGGGAGCATTCCCCCTCCCTTCGGGAGAGGTGTGGGTTGCTGTGGGGTTTCTATTAGTCAGGGTTGGTCTGTTGACAAGGAATATACCCGGTCACTACGTTCAACATCTAAGGTCCTCCTAGGGTGCGTACTCCGAGAGAGGCTCGGAGTGTGGCAACGAGGGATAGGGCTTTTTCGGTGGTGGCCCCTAGACTATGGAATGATCTTCCTGACGAGGCTCGCCTGGCACCAACGCTGCTATCTTTCCGGCGCCAGGTTAAGACTTTCCTCTTTGCCCAGGCATATGGCGGCACATCTTAATCACCCACATGTTTAGTTTTTAACGGTTTTAATGCTTTATGTGTGTATGTTCTGTGTTTTAGAATTTTAAATTTTATATACTCGTTTTTATCTTAATTTTAGAATTTTTGTAAACCGCCCAGAGAGCCCCGGCTATGGAAGTGGTATATAAGTGAAATAAATAAATAAATAAATAAATAAGGGGGTCCCAGAAAGGGATAAAAGGCTTAGGCACCTAAGGGTCTGCTCTCTTTCCTGTGGGTGTTAGGAGTCCAGCGTGTGTGTGGTGAGTCAGAGCATCCAAGCCGGACCGGCTGGATGGTGGAGGCCCCACACGGCCGCTGAGGGAAGGAGTTTAGCTCGAGTGGCATAAAGCCAAGTCGGGGTGAGCAACTAAGTTTGAGACACATAGTTAAGTGTTTGTTTTGTTTTAGAATAGGTTTGGGTACTTTTTGGGGGCAAGGGACCTTGCCAGAGTTACGGCTGGTGGGGGTGGTTAAGCGGGGAGCGAGTGTGAATTCTGTTACGCTTGAGTGTGTGAAAGGGAAGAGTGAAGTGTCAGTCCCTGCTGTCTTATGTGTGTAATTCCTTTGTCTGTGTTCTTCCCCCAAACCTTTTAAGTGTTAACCTTAATGTGTGGACCCTTATGAAAGTTTGTGTGTAAAGAATAAAAGTGTTTGGTCCCTATTCTGGAGTGTGGCGTGGTTTCCTTGAGAACCTAGACTGTAAAGGGTTAACAAGCGGCAGGGAAGGGGCATGTGTCTGGGCTGGCTGAGTCAGACCCCCCTCCTCTGGCCGGGGAATTGCTAAACCAAACGGAGCAATCCCGCTACAGACGTGTCCTGGGACTTCACTTGAGTGAAAGGCAGAATGACTTGTGAAATCTGGAGCAAGCTTTTGGGCATTTCCACCATTGTGGGGATTCCAGAATTAGAACTGCACAAGAATTTTGTTCGTGTTTGTAAATCACATGAACATGCCATGATTGCGGAGTCAAGCAAATTCCCAACTTCTCATTGATGCTCAAACGATGTGCATTTTAATGCTTTACTCTACGGGGAAAGCACACACATTTAGAGTGTGCCATTTTGAAAATGTGCGCATTCCCTGTTCAACTGAAATCAGAAAACACGCAAACAAATGCAGGAAGCAAGGCAAGACCAGCTTCAAGATGGTGGTTGGAGAATTGGGACATTTGCAAAAACGTTTGCCCATCGGTATCTAGAATACCATTCTTTTGTTCAGCGGGTGAAATCAGAAGCATTGAGCAGCACTGGCTGTGATGAAAGTAATTCAATAAGTCTGTGCAGTTCTTGCCCCAGCAGTTAAAATCTAACTCTATTGGCAAGTTGTTGATTTTTGAGCTGTGATGGAGCAGCTGTTATTTTCATGCCTTGCTGATCCAGGAAGACATGTGCCAACTGCGATGATAATGTGTCACACACACACACATACACACACACACAGAGAGAGAGGGAGAGAGAAAGAGAATAATTGTCATATTTCTCCAGGCAGTCAGGTTTCTATGCTTGCTGCTTCATTTTATATGTACAGCCATGAACACCCATTCTTCATCTGATGGAAAATGGCACATTGCCCTGCAGCAAATCTATTACCATGGTATAGATTATAAGAGGAATAAAGCTCCCTTCATGAGCTATACGAGGGGTGGGAGAACTGTTTTCAGCCTTAGGGCCGATTAGGGTGACCATATGAAAAGGAGGACAGGGCTCCTGTATCTTTAACAGTTGTATTGAAAAGGAAATTTCAGCAGGTGTCATTTGTATATATGGGGAACCTGGTGAAATTTCCTCTTCATCACAACAGTTAAAGCTGCAGGTGCCCTACCCTCTTTTAAATCTGGTCACTCTAGTATAGCTCCTGCACCTTTAACTGTTGTGATGAAGACAGAATTTCACCAGGTTCTCCATATATTCAAATGACACCTGCTGAAATTCCCTTTTCTATGCAACTGTTAAAGATACAGGAGCCCTGTCCTCCTTTTCATATGGTCACCCTAGGGCCAATTAGCAACATGGGAAAGGTCTTGGGGCCCACATTCCATCTATGGGCACTGACAGAGTGGGTGAGCCCCCCAAACGTGATTATTACCATTTTAAGACCACTCAGAAGGAAGCAGGACAAGACTTCTTCTTGTCTACTCAGAAGTAAGCGGGAGTGAATCGCTTGGCAACACTTTCAGATGCCAAGCCTCAGCATGTCTACTCACAAGTAGGCAGGTCTCGTGCCTGCAAAACATGTGCACATCCATTTTGTGCAACAGGTCTGCAATCCTCAGACCTTGTGTGGCAGCTATCACACCTGCAAAAATGCACAGCTCAAAATCTTTGCTGCAGCTCAATTCTAGGCAGGACATCTAAAGGTTAATCACCTTTAAATATTCTCCTATGTCCAATCAGAGATAACAGCAAAAGACACTAACGGGCCAGATGGAAAACCTCAGGGGACACATCTGGACTGTATAGGGGAGGTTCCCCATCCCTACACTCAATTTATTGTGCAGTCTACAAATGGAAATGAGCAGCGAGGCTGATGACACATGGGGCTCATCTCTACCTATGACCCTTTCAGGAGGGAGTGGGGAAGATCCCGGGCTTTCTCCCCCAGCGTCCAAATGGCAGTGTAACATCCAGGAAGTAAGGATGGATGTTGTGGTCACTCCCCCCCCCCATGGAACAGAAAAGGAAGTGCAATTGTGCTCTACTGCAAACTAAGTTTAAAAAAAGAAAACTTGCAACTGCTCCTCACCCCCACCCCGATGGACACAGACTGCCCCTGTGCAGCTCTGTGCCCATTTCCAGAACCCCAGTACTCACAGGGAAGAAGGGACGACCTATGATTGTGCACCACACTGGCCGTGGTCCTCGGGGGGGGGGGAGTGGCTTGGGTCCGCGGAAAAACCGGGAAATGCACGGTCCCAGTTATCTTGGGGAAAGTCTCTGGTTGTCCCTGCTTGACCCCGGGATGCCTTGTGCATCATTTGGATGCACAGGGACGATCTAGAGATGAACCCAGGATATATGCATGGTGTAGACACGCCCATGGATTCTCCCAGACTCATCCCTGCTGTCAACACAAATGTTTTTGCCCCATTGGTCTTCTCCAACAAAATTCCCAAGGCAGGCACTTTAATGCTAAATCTAGAAGCCTTGTGGGCCTAGCTAGGTGAGCTGTTTTTGACTCCCCTATGTTCAGACCTCACAGCCTTTCTTGAGCACAGAAAAGAATAGAGCAGGCATGTCAAACCTCAGCCCCATTGGCTAAATCTGACCCATGGGGTCCCAATCTGACCTTCCGGGGTTCCCAAGATGGCTGTGTCCGCCTTCCCTAGCCCCACTCCCTTTTCCTAAACTGCCAATTAATTGATGTTTCCCCACCTTTTGCTGTTCTTTCCTCCTATTCTAAAATGTAGATGGTCCTGACGAGATGCTTCTGGAAAGAAAGAGAGCAAGAACACAGCAAATAATGTTTCCACAAACAACATATATAACCACAGGGGTTAAAGAATAAAGGCTACAATTTTAGGAATATTGCAGTACAATTTGTAGACAGAATAGGCTAGTTGGATATTATAGGTGGAAGCTTGGCCTATAATGTTCTAGGAAACCACCCCATGGTCAGCTATAGGAATTCAATTAGATGCTGTTTTAGATGCTTCTTCTGTGAGAACAAACTAGAACATTTGACTTTTAATGATGACTCTGGGGCTCATTCACCATATGATTATTTGCAGAAACTGCTAGCTGATTAGTCATTATATACCAAGTAAGCATCTTAAGAGCACAGAAGAAGAAAAAGAAGGAGGAGGAGGTTTGCCTGAAAAAATATCCTAAGAAAGTTTATTTTGCATGACACTCTAAATAGCAGCTATACATAATAACCTTTGCTGTGATCAGATCGTTATAATAGTGCTGTGACCTCAACAGTTGAAAATCCACAAAACTCTATTAGCTGGGATAGGAAATTAGTAGAAGCTTTAAAAAGGACCCTTTACTTGTTTGGCTGATAAATAATGGTGGCTGCAATCTAGATCAGCCTTCCTGAACCTCATGCCCTCCACATGTGTTGGACTGCAACTCCCATGATCCCCAGTCAGCATGCTCACTAGTTATGATGGCTATATATTACCTGCAGTATTGAAGGCTGTATGCTTCTGTACATTGGTTGCTGGGGATCACAAGTAGGAGGGTGCTATTGAGATCATGGCCCAACTTGTAGGGTGATAAGGCTCCTGTGTCTTTAACAGGCATCTAGAAAATAGAATTTCAGCAAGTGTCATTTGTATGCATGCAGCACCTAGTAAAATTCCCTCTTCATCACAACAGCTAAAGCTTCAGGAGCTATACTAGAGTGATCACATACGAAAGAGGGCATGGCTCCTGCAGCTTTAACTGTTGTGGTGAAGAGGGGATTTCACCAGGTGCTGCACGCATACAAATGACACCTGCTGAAATCCCCTTTTCTTTACAACTGTTAAAGATACAGGAGCCCTGTCCTCCTTTCCATATGGTCACCCTACCTACTGGTGGGTTTCTCATAGGAAGGGTGGTACGAGAATTTCATTTCATTTCACAAATCATCCAAACTTGCCCAGTTTGCAGCCCCAAATGTGAACAGGAGCAAGCCAAACACACTTTTGCAGTTTGGGGAAATTCAGCAAGCTCAAACATCCCTGGTTCTCCCAGCTGTACTCAGAGGCAGCTGGTCAGCCACGATGTGAACAGAATAGTGAACTACATAGGTCTTTAATCTGATTCATCATGGCTGTTCTTATATTGTTCCTTGTGGGGGAGGCATCAGGTTAGGTAAGGCTGATATAGATAAATAGGATGACTGTGTGGAAAGGAGGACAGGGCTCCTGTATCTTTAACAGCTGTCTAGAAAAGGGAATTTCAGCAGGTGTCATTTGTATGCATGCAGCACCTGGTGAAACTCCCTCTTCATCACAACAGTTAAAGCTGCAGGAGCCCTGCCCGCTATAATAGAGTGACTAGATACAAAAGAGGACAGGGCTCCTGCAGCTTTAACTGTTGTGATGAAGAGGGAGTTTCACCAGGTGCTGCATGCATACAAATGACACCAGCTAAAATTCCCTTTTCTTTGCAACTATTAAAGATACAGGAGCCCTGTCCTCCTTTCCACACATTCATCCTATTTTGTGTGTATTTTAAGAGTCATTAAAATGAATGGAACATTGCTGTGTCCTGGCCTTGGGTTAAAATAACTTCTGTTCACCATAGATTCATATCCAGTAGGCAATCATAGTATCACAGAATCATAGCATCATAGAATAGCAGAGTTGGAAGGGGCCTACAAGGCCATTGAGTCCAACCCCCTGCTCAATGCAGGAATCCACCCTAAAGCATCCCTGACAGATGGTTGTCCAGCTGCCTCTTGAGGCACTTGAGTTATATATCAGTTGAGTTATAGCTGAAGAGAAGAACCTCCCGTCCCCAACTCTGCATAACATTGTCTTGAATTTGCAGTTAAAACCCAAATAATTCTTTCAGAAATCTTACTAAGGAAAACGACAACTAAGTTACCAGCATGAATAAATAATGCAACCTCACTCTCTGTCTTAGACACACAAGCATAGCTATTCGTAAATAGGATGGATGTCATTTTAATGGAATTTGTCATTTTCTAAATGTTAGCAGTCATATATTTGCATCTCTTCGTGAGCCGATGGTCCCCCAAGGGCTGCTATACTGAAACCACGCTTTATTGCTGGAATATCTAAAATCTCTCTCACCACTGTCTTTTTCTGTATGATTTACATGAAATTGGTGAGGCAGGTATACTTAGTTTTCTCTCCTCTTGTCCCCCATCGCCTTGGAGGGAAAAGGGCAGGATATAAATGTAATAATAAATAAATAAAAATAAATAAACTTCATTTCTACCGTGATCAGGAATTCTTTCCTAGAAATGGTCACTCAACAGTGTGGGTGATATAGTTGCAGATCTCTTGAAAAAGTCTCATTAGCTTCCCTTTGGAAGGAAGTAGGCTGAAAAACATGCTTGCTTCTCTTTGATTTTCAGTGGATGAAGGGGTGCAAAGGAAGAAGATGGCACGAAAAGGAAAAGATGAAATTGATCCAGACGCTTATATAAACAGCATGAAACAAAGTAGAGAAAGCCTCTAGTAGAGAAAGCCATTATCAGTGAGATCTAATGACAGAGCCATTGTTGCATGTCATAGCCCAGAGCTGAGACCAGTTGCATAAGCTTTATCACTGAAAGTCTCTATGAAACCAAGAAAGAAGTAAACACAAGTGTATGTGTGTGTGTAAGAAACAAAAGGCTTGCTTAGCTTAACAACAGTGTGACTCTATGACAATTGCAAAGGTCGGTGTTCTGTGGTTCCTTGTATGATTCATCAAGAACAGGTTTTGGGTGAGGATTTCATTTGTTTGGTTCTAAGAACTCACGAAAACTCGCAAATGTCTCCATGGATGGGTAGAAAAAGTTGAGGGTTTAAAAATAAAACAATGCTTCTTGGTTTCATGTGGAGGTTTAATGTGTGTGCTTTTTCCTTGTACATCACCCTGCAATCCCAGTAGGTGGAGGGTATGATTAGTAAATGCACGAAATCAATAGGGGTGTGCATGGACCCCCCACTCCGCTTCACTTCCAGATCCGCCATTTTTCGGATTGGGCCGCTCCGCCCCGCCCCCACTCCGCCTATGCCCACTCCGCTCCGCTCGGAGTTCCGGATCCGGATCGGAGCTCCGTTCCCCCCCCCCATAGGGGGGGTTACCGGGCCCTGCCGCCATCGCCACCCATGCGGCGACGGCGGCAGAGCCCGGTAAGGGGGAGGGGGGCCTTACCTGCCTCTGTCCGTGGTCCATCGCTGTCTTCAATTGAGCCTGTGGTTCCACCAGGAAGTCTGGGCCGCAAGCGGCCCAGACTTCCTGCTGGAACTACGGGCTCAATTGAAGACGCTGACGGACCACGGACGGAGGCAGGTAAGGGAGAGGAGGGGGGGGTTACCAGGCCCTGCCGCTGTCACCGCATGGGTGACAGCGACAGCGGCAGGGCCCGGTAAACCCCACTTACCTTTCTAGCGGAGCTCCAGATCGAGGCGAAGGATCTGCCTTCACCTCGATCCTCTTCGCCACGCTCCGCCGGCCCCCCAATCCTCTTCGCCTCTGCCTTAAGGGCAGGCGAAGCCCCTCGCTCCGCTTCTAATTCGCCGGTCCAATTAGAAGCGGAGCACATCCCTAGAAATCAATGCTCTAAAATTCATTAGATGTGTCCTGATTTCCAAGCAGTGAGGTGCTTTGAGTCCAGCAGTTCATTGTGGGTGGGCTGTGTGACTTTCTTGACACAGCACTGGTATGTGCACGAGGACCAGATCTACACCAAGCAGGCTATGACACATTGAAAATGGTCTGAAAACTGTATATGGAGTATATCCTGGGCCCCAAACGTTGCCACTACAGATATGATCTGTTTAAAAGCAGTAATGTAGATCATGCCTAGCTCTTAATCTGTCTCTTGTTGGATGAGCATGGAAAACACAAGCTGCTTCCTTGACTCATATGATCTCAGCATCTGGAGAGGGATTTCATAGTCACATTTGAGGGCAATTTACCTTGAGAGGTTACATTTCAGAAGGGCTTTCTTTGTTTCTTCTCTTGTGGATGGGTAATACACTGATGTACGGATCATAGCAGCAGTTTTCATGTGCTTAGTGTATTGAGTTTATCAAAACAATAACTGCAGTTGTCATGGGGATAAAACAAAGACCTGACATTTGAACATGCATCAATCACATTGAGTTGTGATTTGTTTTAAAGCATGTGTACTATTATGCAAAATCTTATATCACTATGGTCTGGTCTATTTATTTTTTTCAAATATTGTCTTTGCAAACAATACGCTTGAGCCTGTTGTCAGCAACTAGTAGCTCTTAAGTGTGATCTTGCCACTTCGGGCAGGATTGCTTTCACATTTCATCTACAATTACTCTATTGTGATAGCCAGTATGGTGTAGTGGTTAGAGCGTTGGACTGGGTGTCATGAGATCCAGGTTCTATTCCTCACTTGGCCATGGAAGATCACTGGGTGAGTTTGAACCAGCCCAACCTACTTCATAGAATTGTTGTTGTGAGGATAAAATGGAGAGGAGGATCATATACACAACCTTGGGTTCCTTGGAGTAAAAAAGGAGGGAGGGATATAAACGTAATAAATAAAATCAATCAATCGAATATTGGCCTCATACCTCATACCACCCAATTGCCATGTGCCAAGGAAATATATTTACCTCTCCCATAATTCAATAGTACAAAGTTCTAGGTTTGATCCCTGACATCCTGAAATATTTGTTTCTGGAAAGATGCGAGTAGAAGTGGTACTGAAGGTTTCCCCCCCTCCTCCTCCTCCTCTTCCTCCTCTGTGTATACATGGATTCAGTTCACACCTCTTGCACTCAAAAGCAGTCCCAAATGAAAATGTCACTCAGAAATATGTATATCTCTGAACTTGTGATACATTCTGCAAAACAAACAAAATATTCAATGATGTGTACACTTTAGAAAACTGTGCAAAGAAAAACATGTACCTGCCCAAAATGCACACAGACCTGCTTGATTCAATGGATGCATGCATATGAAAATCTGTATGTTGAAAAATTAATGCATAGATTATGAATACCTTGATGCGTACATTACAAAAAATGCATATGCATTTCTGAACAACAATTTATTAAAAGCAAACTAAAGATCACAAAAATCGACCCTCTCAATGAGATGGAGATTCACAGAACTGTCCACCCCTAGTGAGCAGAACAGACCTCTGGATATTGGAGGTGAGAACAGAGGATGAGGGTTGATACATGGGAATATAGCTAATAAAACATCATAAAAGCATGCATAGCATAAGAACCCAGTAACAGGCTAAAATAATAAAAGCTTATTTATTAATTTATTTATTACATTTTATACTGCCCAATAGCCAAAGCTCTCTGGGCGGTTCACAAAAATTAAAACCATAATAAACAACCAACAGGTTAAAAGCACAAATACAAAATACAGTATAAAAAGCACAACCAGGATAAAACCATGCAGCAAAATTTATATAAGATTAAAATATAGAGTTAGAACAGTGAAATTTAAATTTAAGTTAAAATTAAGTGTTAAAATACTGAGAGAATAAAAAGGTCTTCAGCTGGCGATGAAAGGAGTACAGTGTAGGCGCCAGGCGGTCCTCTCTGGGGAGCGAATTCTACAGCCAGAGTGCCACAGCAGAGAAAGCCCTCCTCCTAGTAGCCACTTGCCTCATTTCCTTTGGCAGGGGCTCACGGAGAAGGGCCCCTGTAGATGATCTTAAGGTCCGGGCAGGTACATATAGGAGGAGGCATTCCTTCAAATAACCTGGCCCCAAACTGTTTAAGGCTTTGAATGTCAATACCAGCACTTTGAATCGGGCCCAGACCTGGACTGGCCGACAATGAAGTTGTAAAACGACTGGCATAATGTGATCTTGCCGGCCAGTCCCTGTTAGTAAACAGGCTGCCCTGTTTTGTACCAGCTGAAGCTTCCGGACCGTTTTCAAAGGCAGCCCCACATATAACGCATTGCAGTAATCCAAACGAGAGGTTATCAGAGCATGGATAACTGTAGCTAGGCTATCTCTGTCCAGATAAGGGCATAGTTGGTATATCAACCTAATCTGATAAAAGGTGCTCTTTGCCACTGATTTCACCTGTGCCTCAAGTGACAGTTCTGGATCCAAGAGCACCCCCAAACTACAGACCCGATCCTTTAGGAAAAGTGCAACCTCATCCAGGACAGGGCAAACATCACCTCACCGGACAGATGAACAACCCGCTAACAGTACCTCTGTCTTGTCTGGATTGAGTCTCAGTTTATTAGCCCTCATCCAGTCCATTACCATGCCCAGGCACTGGTTCAGAACAGCCACTGCCTCACCTGGGTTTGATGAAAAGGAAAGGTAGAGCTGGGTATCATCCGCATATTGATGACACCTCAGTCCACATCTCCGGATAACCTTGCCCAGCGGCTTCATGTATATGTCAAACAGCATAGGAGATAAGATAGAGCCCTGTGGAACCCCATGGCTTAGGAGCCACGGCACAGAGCAATAATCCCCCAGCACCACCTTCTGGAATCGGCCATCCAAGTAGGAGCGGAACCACTGCAACGCGGTACCTCCAACTCCCAGCTCAGACAACCTATCCAGAAGGATACCATGGTTGATGGTATCGAAGGCCACTGAGAGGTCTAGGAGAACCAACAGGGTCGCACTCCCCCTGTCTCTCTCCTGGCAAAGGTCATCACACAGGGTGACCAAGGCAGTTTCCGTTCCAAAACCAGGCCTGAAACCCGATTGAAATGGATAATCCGTTTCATTCAAGAGTGCCTGGAGTTGTCCTGCAACCACCCGCTCAAGCACCTTGCCCAGGAAGGGGATGTTCGCCACCGGCCTGTATTTTTTAACATCTTCCCAATCCAGGTTTGACTTTTTCAGGAGTGGTCTAATTACCGCCTCTTTTGAAGAGACCGGCACCACTCCCTCTCTCAAGGAGGCATTTACAACCTCCTGGACCCAACCGGCGATCCCCTCCTTAATTGATGTAATAAGCCATGAAGGGCAAGGGTCAAGCACACAGGTGGTTGACCGGACTTGGCCAAGCAACTTGTCCACATCTTTAATTTACGCTGGGCCAAGCGCACCTCTCTTGAGCTTACATTCCTTCTGCCAGCCACCAACAATCTGGGACTGGGGAAGCCTTCCCCTTTATACCACTCTCTGGCTCTCCCCCACTTCTTGGCTTTGTTCTTCTGTCTGGTTTCACACCTCCCTCGGCCTGCCCAATCACTCAAGGCCACCTGACAGATAAGGTCTGGTGTTTGGTGCCTGCCTCCGCCAGGCTTCCCTCCCTTCGCCAGGTGCTGCCCTCAGCCCTTTGTCCCTGACATTTATGGTGCCATAAAAGTTAATTAAAAGAACCCTCTTCCCACACTATATCACCCATGTGCCTCTACCCAGCATAGTCTACCTACTTTCCCTTACACCATCTACCTTTGCCCTGCTTTTCCCCTTTCCTCCCAGCCTCTAGCTTCACTACTGCTTTCTTCTGACCTCTTTTGACTAGCCAGGCCCCCATAGCAGCCATGATGTGGCTAGCCACATCCTCAAAGGGAGGCATTTTGTAATGGTACCCATAACAGTTTCTCAAACTCCCAAAAGTGCCCAAGGGTATAAAATGATAGGGATCCCTGCTCTAAAGTGATGGCCACATCTTGGTTTTTCATTTGATGGATATAAGTATTTCCCTCAACCAATACTTCCTTTAAAAGATATTTTTTTTAAAAAAAACTTTAGAGAGTAATGCTTGTATAACTCTACAAAAGATGGTAGATGAGATGTCATGATTCTAAGTTCTCCCACTGAGATGTAAGACAATAAAGAGATTTGCTGTGCAATCCACAAAGCTTTATTCAATAAATAGTCAGCTCTTTATTTTAGAAAGCAGTGTAAATGCTAGGAGCAATTCTCTAAGCTTTATTAGCTTAACAAAGCAAGGCAGTTGCTTATCAGCTAAATGGACTGTTTCTCAGAAGCAAAAGACACACAGAGAGAGAGAGAGAGAGAGAGAGATTTAAGCTTGATGTTCTTGTCTAAGCTCCTAAGAAGATTTTTCTTTAACTCTTAAAAAGTCTTTAAACATTTCTTCCCCCACTTCCTATCTTAGCCTTCTTCTTCTTCTTCTTCTTCTTCTTCTTCTTCTTCTTCTTCTTCTTCTTCTTCTTCTTCTTCTTCTTCTTCTTCTTCTTCTTCTTCTTCTTCTTCTTCTCCTCCTCCTCCTCCTCTGATTCAAAATAAACACCAATCAATAAGACCAAGCTTGATCTGACACTGGAACAGTTTTGAAAGTTTTTTGAGCCATGATTATCACTGCTCTCCCTCTGGCAAAGGAACGTTACAGTGTTAAATGTTGACAGGTAACATTGCGATAGCAGTGAAAACAAATGGTGTATTTCTGTTCTGTATTATTCCTCACTATTCCATTGCAACTCCACCAGCAAAATATCTCGCCTGCACAGAAGTTTAGGAGGCTTGACAGTTCGTAAAGAATCTTTCAAAGGGACTGTGTGCCATTTGGAAAGCTGTGAAGTGCCAGGTGGTGAAGGAAATAACACCCTGTTATTATAGTCAGTTTTGAGACATGGTGACATTTCAAGTAGAAAACAAGGCCTGTCGTTAATAGGGGTAACAGTAATAATAGCAGAAAAATGGATTACCATCAGCCACTACAAAACATACCTCACGATTCAGATTAAACTCAAATCCTCCTGATTATTAAAATCTACCCTGAAATAACTAATGGTGTAAATCATAGCTACTTTTCAGGATATCGCTATTTATGTATTTATTTTTTACTTCTGCTTTTATGTCCCTTACATGCTGCCAATTTTCTTTCACTAATTAAAGCCACATCTCTTTGCATCCATTCTTTATTCCTTGGTCTTGTAGAGATTCCTCATTCTGCCTCTATTTTATCATCCATATTCATTTTAACTGCAGGCCAGGATCATTTCTCATCTCTGTAAGCTGCTCTGGGAGCATTTTTTCCCCCTGAAGGATGAGATAAAAATGCTTTGAATAAATAAAAGAATAATACGAATGTCTGTTTATGTGAATCAATGTGTTTTTATATCATTAAAAAGACACAATAATGATGGACTGTCTGGCTTCATACATTCCATGAATACATTTAGGCAGCAATCCTATACACACTTGCTCTGGAGTAAAGCCCATTTAACTCAATGGGACTTCTTCTTTTTTTAATTTTTATTGCTTTTCCACATTACTTAAACATACATCATTACATGTATGTTTAAGTAATGTACATTACATGTATTACATTACATTACAAACAAACAGGTTAAGACATATTGTAGAAGCAATTATAGGAGTAGGAGATTTAGATTGGATGGAGGATGTTTGCTAGATAATATAGGTTTACATTTGGGAGACCCATTCCTCCCTTCTTTTGACTTAAATACCATTTATTCTTATTTACCCTTGCTTTCTTATCCCCATTACAGTAATTATTTATAATATTCTGCCAACTTTTTATCTCTAATTCTGAAATTTTTATTGGTAGCATCCTAAACACAAAATTAATTTTAGCTAAAATCTTCATTTTTATTAATGCTATTCTTCCAAACCGAGATAAATTCAATCTTTTATATTTTTCCAATTTTACTAAAACCTCTTTTTTTAACCTATTTAAATTCTCCTTCTCTAAATTGTCTAAGTTTTTTGTAATTTTAATTCCCAAATATCTAATCTGTTCCTTAACTCTCATTTCTATTCCCTTTCGTTCCCATTCCTTTTCTTCATTTTTAGTATAATTAAATAAAATCATTTCTGATTTGGACCAATTTATTCTTAACCCAGTAGCTTCTTCAAATTCTCTCAATTGCTGTTTAATTCTATCGCTAGATAGTAGGTAGGGACAGTGGGAATCTCGTTCATCCATATCTCGTTTTTTTTATACCACCAATTCCTTCTATCTCCCCATCATCTCTTATTGCATTCGCCAATACTTCCATAACCATTACAAACAGGACCGGCGAGAGTGGACATCCTTGTCTTGTCCCTCTGGCTAGTCGTATCTTATCAGTGAGTTCGTCATTCACTACCACTACGGCTGTATTTTGAGAATAAAGCTGTTCTATTATAGCTTTAAATTTATTTCCAAATCCCATTTTATTCAAAATAATCTTTAATGCCTGCCAGCTCACACAATCGAAAGCCTTAAAAATATCCAATGCCAAAATTCCTGCCTTAATCTTAGATTTTTTTAATCACCTGTATTGCATTTAAAACTCTTCCCACTAAATTATGCATCTGTCTACCCACCACGAATCCACATTGGTGTTCTCCTATGTATTCAGCTATAAAGTTATTTAACGGTTTCACCAGAATAGTTGGAAAAAAATTAGCATCCTGATTTATTAATGAAATAGGTCTATATGAATCAGGGACAGTCAAATCTTTGTCTGGTTTGGGAATTAATATTATCAATGAATGTTCCCATGATTCTGGTGTCTTCTCTCCTTCCAATATAGCATTATAAAGTTTCAATAATTTCGGTACTAAAAACACTTTGAAGACCTTATAATATTCCGATCCTAAACCATCTACTCTCGGTGATTTACCCACTTTCAAATTCTCAATTACCTCTTCAACTTCTGAGTAGGCATGCTTAAGATTGCACTGTCTTCCAGTATGTAGCTGTTCTAGTGCATGTCCTCCACATATGATACAAAATCTGGCTTTTGTGCATGGCAGTGAGACTCGGGGGATATGAGCCTGTCTGCTGGACCACACTCAGAGGTGCATAGATAGAAGCCTTTGAGACCAAATTTTTGGAAGGTTCTCAACATACACATTGAGATAGCTTTGAAACTATGTCCAGTAGCAAGTAGGAATGTATGAGAATTACTGTATGTTTTTTGCTTGCAAAACATGCAAGCATGCCATGTTTGAAGCTCCAAATGCAATCACAAGTGTGAGCATGCGTCCACAAAAAATAGTCATGAATTGCTGGACATGTGCTCATGTTCGATTTCTGCAACTTTCCCAGTTTGGTTTTGCATAAACCTTCTAATTTCCGCAAATTTCCCTGTATACTCAGTCAGCCCTGCTTCAGACTATAGAGGAAAGTTGCACGAATTTGGAGGAACTTGCTCAAACAGACTTTCACCATGGATTTCCTGGTTTTTCCACGGTCCTGGGACAACCCATAGGACCGCGGCCCTGCAGACCGTGGGTGCTCAAATCTGCACAGAGCTGCGCAGGGTGGCTCTGTGCCCATGGGAGAGGGTGGCAACAATTTCACCATCCCTGGGATGGCAGGGGTGATGGGTGCAGAGTTTGGTGGGTTTATTTGATTTTTACTTACTTCTTAGCTGCATGCACTCACAAAGCTCTTTAAAAAATGGCACCTGTGATGTCCCTCTTCCCTTCCGTAATGTTGTGCCGCTGTATAGATGCTGGGAGAGGATCATGGAAGCAGGTAAGTCCGCAATTCTCCCTCCTCCCTCCCACTACACCCTTAGGTGTAGACATGCCCCCATCTCTAGATTGTCTCTCAAGATTCCCCCCTGCTCTCAAGATTCCCCACTGCTCTAGATTTTCTCTCAAGATTCTCCACTGCTCTAGATTGCCTCTCAAGATTCTCCACTATTAGATTGTCTCTCAAGATTCTCCACTGTTCTAGAATGTCCCTCAAGATTCCCCACTGCTCTAGATTGTCTCTCAAGATTCCCCACTGCTCTCAAGATTCCCCACTGCTCTAGATTGTTTCTCAAGATTCTCCACTGCATTAGATTGTCTCTCCAGATTCTCCACTGCATTAGACTGTCTCTCAAGATTCTCCACTGTATTAGATTGTCTCTTAAGATTTTCCACTGCTCTAGATTGTCTCTCAAGATTCCCCACTGCTCTAGATTGTCTCTCAAGATTCCCCACTGCTCTAGATTGTCTCTCAAGATTCCCCACTGCTCTTAAGATTCCCCACTGCTCTAGATTGTCTCTCAAGATTCCCCACTGCTCTAGATTGTCTCTCAAGATTCCCCACTGCTCTAGATTGCCTCCCTCCACTGTATTAGATTGTCTCTCAAGATTTTCCGCTGCTCTAGATTGTCTCTCAGGATTCCCCACCTCTATTCAGTGCACAAAACTGCCTCTCAAGATTCTGTTCACTTCATTAGATTATCTCTCAAGTTCTTTGTGGCTCCTAATTTTCTGTAGGTGGCAATTTTGACAACAATGTATTATTGATGATATTTAATATTTTGATAGCTACGATTCTACTTTTGTAAATATAGCTTGACTGGACTTTTTGCTCTTGTGATTATAGACATTTTCGTACCGTTATACGTTACAATTATTTTGTCACTTTGTATTTTGTTTGGGTGTTTCACTATGTTTCTCTTACAAAAATTTATTTTTGACAATTGAAATTCCTAATGCACTTTGAGTGAAACATTCAACTGCAAGGGAAAAGGCACATAAAACTCAGTTGAGGTTTTGAATGTCTGATAACATCGGTTATGTTGAAAAGTCTCACGGGAACACTGTGTCAAGTCTGCACAGGAGTGTGACCATCATGGGGAAATTGATATTGGGGAAAATATCTCAATGGAAGACTGTTGTGGAAATTGGAAAATGTGGCTAGAAATTTGATTTGGTCTGCCTGAATGAAAATGTTGATAAAATAATGTTGACTGCCCCCACCCCCAATTGGGGAAAGAGGGATACAATTGTCACCGTTATTATTTTGGATATGTACATCATCATCATCATCATCATCATCAATATTAAACAGATGTATATAGTACTAAACATATTTAAATATATCTCTAAGTCAGACTTCCTCAACCTGGGGCGCTCCAGATGTGTTGGACTGCACCTCCCAGAATGCCCCAGCCAGCAGCTGGCTGGGACATTCTGGGAGTTGTAGTCCAACACATCTGGAGCGCCCCAGGTTGAGGAAGGCTGCTCTAAGTGGTATTAAAATAATCCCTCCTGAACTGCTTTTAACAGAGTTCATCCCACACTCTAACGGACTCTCTGATGATCTGCTTCCCCCCCCCCATTCATATGACCTCTGGGGTAGCCTAATATAAGAAATTGTACCTAGGGCTAACTTGAGGATCATCTACACCAAGCAGATATTCCACTATGAAAGTGGTATATAAAATGCAGGAGCCACACTACTGCTTTATAGCGGTATTGAAGTGCACTGACAACTGTTGGGGCCCTTTGACACATGCCATGTACCCCTTCCATACCACTTTCATAGTGTTATATCCTGCTTGTTTCATGGGCCCCAACAACTCTCAGTGCACTTCATTACCACTATAAAGCAGCAGTGTGGCTCCTGCCTTTTATATACCACTTTCATACCTCTTTCATAGTGGAATATCCTGCTTGGTGTAGATGAGCCCTTGGTGAGGGTAAGGAAAGGGTTATATAGGCCCCAGGTAGGAAGATTGCTGAAATAAAATTTTGGCAGCATTTTGAGACTTGTAATCACTCCCTCTTTAGCTTCAGGGAAGGAATTGAGAATAAAACTGCCGGTATCATACTGCCTTTATACAATTCTATGGTGTGGCCACTATGTACAGTTCTGCTCACTGCACCTAAAACAAAAACAAAAAAATGTTGCAGAGCTGGGAAAAGGGCAAAAAAGGGCAACTAAAATGACCAAGGGGCTGGAACATCTCCCCTATGAGGGAAGGTTACAACTGCTGGGATTCTTTACCTTGGGGGGAAAAGAGGCTAAGGGGAGACATGATAGAGGTGTACAAAATGATGCATGGTATGGAGAATGTGGATGTGGATGTCAGGGCTGGAAAATTTACCTACAGGGGGTTAAGCTCTGGAAGAAGAAGAAGAAAATGGACATTTGCACAATCTCTGGATCCTCTATTCTCAACATGTGTTAGACATTATTACTGGACAGTAAAATGTCAAGGCCTCGTGACTCAACTGTTAATTGAATAATTGGCTGATGTAACTGTGTGCAATACCTTGTATGAAAATGTATATAAAGTTGTACAGAAGTGATGGTGGTGTGGGTGGATGCTGGATGGTGATATTTTTTATGCTGGATGATTTTGTACAGAAGACGTTATACCTCAGTAAAACTTTACTGAGGAAAGTTATACGTGTCGTGAGTATTATTTCTTCTCTGAGGGACAAGAGATCAATATCCATACAGAGGAATCAGTCGCTGAAGCTGCTGTGTTACTGCTTAAATCTCTGCTAAAGTCAATTCCTGAAAGGGGAGACACTTTTCTCCCTCTCTCAAAATACTCGAACCCATTGGGGTCATCCCATGAAGCAGATTGGTGGGAGAGTCAGGACAGATAAAAGGAAGGACTTCTTCACACAGCACGTAGTTAAATTATGGAACTCGCTACCACAAGATGTAGTGATGGCCACCAATTTGGATGGCTTTAAAAGGCAGCTGGAGAAATTCCTGGAGGAGCAGGCTCTCAATAGCTACTAGCCCTGATTGCACTACCTCCAGTATCAAAGGCAGTAAGCCTACATACACCAGTTGCTGGGGAACATGGGTGGGAAGGTGCTGTTGCATTTGTGTCCTGCTTTGTTGGTCCCTGGTCAACAACCAATTGACCACTGTGTGAACATAATGCTGGACTAGATGGACCCTTGGTCTGATCCAACATGGCTGTTCTTTTGTCCTTACGTTGAGGTGAGAATGCTCTGACTCAGTGTGGAATTGGTTCAATAATTACAATAGGGGGTTCAAATCAAATCTCTTCTCTCCCTGAGGGCTGTATTCCATTTCGGAGAAGTTTCAGGAGCCATATTCCATAGGGTGACCACATGAAAAGGAGGACAGGGCTCTTGTATCTTTAACAGTTGTATTGAAAAGGAAATTTCAGCAGGTGTCATTTGTATATATGGAGAACCTGGTGAAATTTCCTCTTCATCACACCAGTTAAAGCTGCAGGTGCCCTGCCCTCTTTTAAATCTGGTCACTCTAGTAGCTCTTGCACCTTTAACTGTTGTGATGAAGAGGGAATTTCACCAGGTTCTCCATCTATACAAATGACACCTGCTGAAATTCTCTTTTCTATGCAACTGTTTAAGATACAGGAGCCCTGTCCTCCTTTTCATATGGTCACCCTAATATTCCAGTCCTTTTTGAAGGCAAAAAGGGTGGGGCCAAAATCCCCAAAATGCCAGGCCAGCACAGCTCTTACTGCCAATCGCTAAGCCTTGGGACAGGCATTTCAACCTTTTAGAGTGAGGACAAATATTGGGAGTGGGCATGGAACACCAGTCAAGGGAGATCCCTTATTAACTCTGATCTGTGATCACAAATTACAAGGAGATTCCCCTTAGCACCACCCTCTCCCCCATTGAGAGGGAACCCCCCTTGTTCCATCACCACGTTCCTCCCATTGCATGACCTTGCTTGGGCAGCAAGCTGGGAGCCTTCTGGGGTGAAAAGCAACCACTGATAGGTTGCCAGAAGAGTGGGAAGGCTGGGCAGAGGGCTGGGGGCAGGCCCGGTGAACTGAATGGCTACCAGAAGCCCCACACTTCCTCCTGCTATGGGGATTTCCCGCCCCATATCGCAACAGCGATACCGCGAGTTCTTACAAGGAAGGAGTGGCAAAGCGGCCCCGTGAAGACACCCCCCAAGACTGGTGTAATGTGGTCTACAAAGCGCACTCAAAGGCAGCCGCACATAGCGCACATTAAATGAGAGGTAATTGAGGCATAATCACTGTGGCCAGATCTTGTTTCAGTAAGACTAATGCCATTCCGTTGCAGGAATGTGCATTCTTGTAGTAGTTGCTGATTTCAGCAGAGGCAGAATGTGCAGCTTCTTCGTGTCTTGTGGTAAAATGTTGCTTTTAAAAAGAAAAGAAAAGGTGTCCGAAGTTAAATACCATGCATGCAACCTTCATGAACATTTCTTACTCACATATAAGAACAAGACAGCCTAGGCAGGAAATGTCACAAGACCAAGATTTAAGTCCGCAGCACTGCTAGATGTTCACTGGGAATGCAACTGCACCTGCATGTATGTGCAACCACTTGCAATAGCAGTGGTAGATAAACCCTGCCTATGTTCCCTGACTCACTGGGCAAGGCTAGACCTTCCTGGCATTCTGGGAGGGAGGGGGAAGGATCTCGTGATGTTAAGATCGCGAGATCCCCCTCCTCAGACCACATGCGGCCGCAGGATGTCCCTGGAGGAAGAGGACGTCGCACCCACCATTTTGGTTTTTTCCCTTGAAGATGGGTGCTCCATTGAAAAGGTGAGGTTTGTTTTTTGTTTTTTTAAAAAGACCCTGCTCCCCCCTCCCACCCCCGATGGGCACAGAGCTCCTGAAGAGCTCAGTGCCCCATGCCCGGTTCCCAGCTCCTAGCGTTTACTCGTGAGGAGCCGGGACTAAACCGGGACGGCTGCTCACATGTCCCGCGGACTTGGGACGATCCCGAGACTGCACAAAAAAGCCAGGATTAAAGCCATCCAGGCTATCCCGGGGAAAGGGAGGGGTCATCCCTCCCTTCCCCCAGGATCCCCTGTGCATCATGTGGATGCAAAGTGGCGATCCCAGGGCGATCCCTGGGATATCGTGCCATGTAGACATGCTCACTGTTTCCACCAAGAATCGAGAGAAGTTTCAAGCTGCACCAATTTGGAGATTCAAATTTTCTATGACACACACACACCTTTTATGGGACACACAAAATACTTAGAGCTGCATACCTAGGTATGCAGGATTTCAAGCCTGTCATCCCTTTCATACGACATTGACGCATTTGTCAGTAAATGCCAATTGATCTCCAGATAGACTGGATTTGAGAGCTAGGTATTGTGCGGTAACTGTAACCATATTTAACACTCTTTTCTTAGTGCAGGTGAACCCTGAAATGCTACCCTTTTTACAAACATGAAATGAGACACCAGCTGTGCTTTTCCTATTGGGATGGTGTCAGATGTACTTTCATATTTTACTTTCAAAGTATAGACATAAAGAAGTGACTTTATATGAGGTCAGACTATTTAGCCTTCTAGCTTTCAGGCAGAGTTTGATCCTTTTATTTTTAACTGGAGGTGCCAGGGACTGAAGAAGGACCTCCTGCCTGAAAGCATGACCTCATTCTTATCATTGAACATTGGGCCCTTCCCAGGTGAGATTTGACTTTACAATTCCATTGTACCTTTTTTTTTATAACATTTACCCCCAAAAAAGGTGTGTTAGCACCAATATAGGCCTGGAATGGGCCCCCTAGTGGACCAGGGCTGACCTTCTGGCCTGAAGTTCAATGGCTCTGCACCAGACAGATTTCTGAAATTTAGGGAGCAATCCTATGTGTGCTTAGACAGAAAAAAAAATCCTACAGTTCCCAGCATGTCCCCAACCAGCATGGCTGCTGGAGGAATGCTGGGAGTTGTAGTAGGATGTTCTCTTTTTTAAAAAATTTTTATTATTAAACAATATACAACAAACACAAAAACAACAAATAAAATCACTTAATACATAAACATAAAATTGCCTTAATATCGTATATTCAAATTTAACCTATTAAACATATTTATACTAAACATAACAGTGCTCCCCCCACCACGGGATCTCATTCCTGTTTCCAAAAACTCATAGTTTCATCTGTTGGTGGTTTTCCACTTCCTTTAAAGAACACAAACTCTAGGAACTTTTTCCATATACCCTCAAAATCATTCGTTTTTACTATGCCTCTTTTCATTTTAATATTACATGTCAATTTATCATTTATAGCAATGTCCCACACTTCTTTGTACCATTCTTCAATACAATAGTCTCCTTGAATCTTCCAGTTCCTAGCTACAATCAACCTCACAGCCGTCAGCAGGTTAGTTATCAGTTCTTTCGCTTCTTTATTACATTTAAGTTCTTCCTAAGTAGTAGGATGTTCTCTATCTAAACATGCATAGGATTGCATCCTTAATCACTATAATTATTTGTAGTGCTGGTCTTTTACTGTAGAAAGCACTTCACACACACACATACACACACACACACACACGTATATGAGCTGCCTCAATATTGTGGCTTCATTCTCAAGTCACAAAAATAGGGTAGTATGTATTTTCAGCTGGGCTAGGAGAATAACATCATATTTTGTTCCCCTTGGAGGAGGTTGTCGTGTTTCCCAAAGCCTCCTGCCTTATCTGTCACATAACCCACAAAGCTTTATTTAAGCGATAAACTAGGGTGACCATATGAAAAGGAGGACCGGGCTCCTGTATCTTGAACAGTTGCATAGAAAAGGGAATTTCAGCAGGTGTCATCTGTATATATGGAGAACCTGGTGAAATTCCCTCTTCATCACAACAGTTAAAGCTGCAGGAGCTATATTAAAAGAGGGCAGGGCACCTGCAGCTTTAACTGTTGTGATGAAGAGGAAATTTCACCAGGTTGTGCATATATACAAATGACACCTGCTGAAATTCCCTTTTCTATACAGCTGTTAAAGATACAGGAGCCCTGTCCTCCTTTTCATATGGCCACCCTAGATAAACATCTCTTCCAACCTGAAGAGAGTCTAACCTCTAGGAACTTTCCTCTAGGCAAAACTATGCAAACTAAGTGAGACAATTGTCCTTTCAAGAAGAAGAATGGAAAGCCTTTTCCCAGAATTTAAGTTTTACGTTCAAAAAGACTGATTCTGAAGAAGCCCTTGGCGAGAAGCTAGCCAGGCCGACCTTCTCTCACCTTCCTTTAGCTCCACCCATTATAGTCTGTGGCGGACTCTGGGATCAGCTAGCCTTTCAGTGCCCTCGCCTCGGAAGAATACTGATTTCCCACAGACTGTGGGCTCATCTACACCAAGCAGGATATTCCACTATGAAAGTGGTTTGAAAGTGGTATATAAAAGGCAGGAGCCACAGTTGTCAGTGCACTTCAATACCACTATAAAGCAGCAGTGTGGCTCCTGCATTTTATGTACTGCTTTCATACCACTTTCATAGTGGAATATCTGCTTGGTGTAGATGAGCCCTGTGTTTTGGTCTGATCCAGTAGGTCTCTTATGATAGGACATTCCAGCAGGAGGATACAAGTTTGCTCAAGATCTGCTGAATCTCTCCCTATGTCAGTATTCCAGTTTTCTACCTTTATTCTAGATCCCTCTGAATTCTTAGTAACTTACCTCTAGTTTCCCCCATTTTTTCTCTTGACTTCCTTTTATTTCTCATTCTACATTGCCTTTTGCTGTGCCTGGTTGCTTACGACAGAACAGATTCAATTCCATTTAGATAATCTAAACTTCGCTGTAACTATGTGGAGCATAATGAAATATATGTCATGCCTAACCCTACTGCCTCTGTTTTGGGCGAAGATGTTTCAGGTAATCAGTCAGAATCAGATTCAGAACTAGGAGACGCAGCGCCAGATACCAGCCATCCTGTACCAGTGGGGGAGGAAGCTCTCACAGGCAATTCACCAGCTGGGAGTCAGCCCTCTCCAGAGCTTATCTCCTCAAGGCTAAATCCTACACACAGTGAGTTTTCTTCCGGAGGTGAGTGTCCCAACAAGCTAGCTGATGCTAGGGTCTGCCAGAAGCTGAAATGCACGGAGCGGAAGGAAGGTGTGAGAAAGTCAGTTAGATTACACCAGAACATGCCTCCACACCAGGCACTCTGAAGTTACAGGTGTTTGAGAAGTGGCTTCCTATTCTTCTTGAGCGGACAATTGTCTTGCTTAGTTTGCAGAGTTTTGCCTAGGAGGACATTTCCAAGAGGTTAGACTCTATTCAGGTAGAAGAGATGTTTATTGCTTAATAAAAGCTTTGTGGATTACTTAGCAAGCCTCATCATTTGCCTGCCATCGAAAGCAGGAGTGTTCTGTGATACACAACAGTATGGCCGGGGCGGGGGGGGGGGGGTTAAGAAGAAGAAGCATCACTACATTAACCACCTTGCCTGCACAAACACATCCCCTAAGAAGCCAATGTGCAGATGAACAGGAAGGATATTGTGCTAGCCTTCAGCAAATCAAAAATAAAAGGCATTCACACACACACACACACACACACACACACACACACACACACACACACACACACACACGACAGCAGGGGTGCTGTTACTGTTTGCTAGTTTCTGTTGCCAATATAAAACAGAAGAAGAAAGGGAAGTGGATCCACACACATTTGCCTTTGTGGATAAGTGTCCCAAACTTTATAGCTTTACAGTCATGGAGTGAGAGAGAAATAGCAATTGAATGTGCAAGTCAATTGCACGTGGATTGTAGATCGATGCTTGAAATTCTACTGCTTATGTTCTGTGCTTTTGGTATGGGGTGGGGGAGAATCCCAATGGAAATAAAACTTACTATGGCCAAAGCTAGACCTAACGTTTATCCTGGGCTCATCCAGGGTTCGCCCCTGCCTGAGCACTGGATCCCCTGTGTGTCACCTAGATGAACAGGTTTGACCCCGGGACGACCTTAGGTCTAGCTATGGACTGAGTCTCCATTTGCTCACCTCCATTCAAGAAAGAAATTTCTTCCTTGAGGTTTGTTTTGTGGCCAACATTTATATCATAAGTTCTGTAGGATAGGAACCGGGGTTGTTTTGTTTTTTCTTAAACTAGGGAGGTCAGAGAAATCCAAAACAGAATCAAATGAATTTGTATCTTTACGATTATGACCTGCATATTCCACATCAGATCAGCTTTTCCCAAGCCACATGGATTCTGTGGACTTGTGGATTGAACTTCTCTCTCTCTCTCTCTCTCTCTCTCTCTCTCTCTCTCTCTCTCTCTCTTATCTTTCCAGAATTTTATGCAAATGTAGTTAATGAGTAAAGACCAAAAATGCTCAATATGCTGAAAATACACATGAAAGGGTGGATTTATGCATGGGTGGTGGTGGTATTTGCACATTGTTATGAAAATCCATATATATTTCTGTGTGCATTTCCCCAAAAATACATAACAATTGTGCACATCTTTTAAATGTATGCTTTTTTGAAAATGTTGTTAGACACCTTTTTTTTGGGGGGGGGGGTGTTTCCATGAATCACATTGCAAACTTGAAAATGTACAGAGTTTTCCTGCAGTTCGCATCAGAGTCCATGTTTGGTGCAGAAGGTGGAAGCTGGGTAAAATCCTGATCCAAAGTGAACAAAAACAAATTTCTCATACAATTCTAATGGAGATACATCACCTCTCCTTCAGCAAAATGCAGAGCCAGGCTTCACACAGATGGCTTAATCTCCCTGTCGAGTGAGAACATGGCACTTCCTGTGCAATAGAAACAAGGGAGTTAAAGCGAACTGTCTAACATTTGACTAGGATCTTTGCCATGTACAGATGTTGTCAGAGGCCATCAGCATCTGTGCAAACTTTGCAGAAGAGGAGATCTGCCAACTGTTGTGTGCCCAGTTCTTCAGACTCTCCTTACAGGGCTTTGTTTCCAGACCCGTGATCACCTTCGTTGCTCTCTTCTGAACTTCCTCCAGCTTGTCCGCATCCTTCTTGAATCGTGGTGCCCAGAACCAGATGCAATACTCAAGATGAGGCCTAACCAGTGCTGGATAGAGGAGAACCAGTACCTCGCATGATTTGGAAGCTCTACTTCTATTAATTCAGCCTAAAATAGCATTTGCTCTTTTTGCAGCCACATCCCACTGTTGGCTCATATCCAGCTTATGATCTAACAATTCCAAGAACCTTCCTGCCTGTAGTATGGCTAAGCCAAATATCCCCCATCTTGTAACTCTGTGCATCTGGTTTCTTTTTCTTACGTGTAGAAATTTGCATTATCCCTGATAAATTTCATTCTGTTGTTTTCACCCCAGCGCTCCAGCCTATCAAGACTAGGGCTGTGCATGACCCACCCACCCCAAACCGCTTCATATCCCAATCCGGACCTTCCAGATCGGGCCCAAACTGGTTCAGGTTGATCTGGACACACACACCCTGACCTGCTCCGGAACCAGATCCGGAGTGAGATCTGGAGTTCCGGATCGATATTCGGATGCCATTTTGCCCCCCCTTCCCCACTTACCTGCCTCCACGGAGGAAGGTAAGCGGAGAAGATGGGACAAAATGGCGTCCGAATAAGCCCCCCTCCCCCCCTTCTCACTTACCTGGCTCCGCCGCCATTGCAGGATGGACCACAGCGGCAGCAGAGACAGGTAAGCCCCCTCCCCACTACCTGGCTCCGCGTCCATCACCATTGCGGTCCATGCGGCAGCTCCGACTAGTATATAGGGTTCCTGCTTCTGCTACTGGTGGTAGCACTTAGCCATCAGAGTGGGTAACCATTGAAAACTTTCTTCTCCTGGAATTTATCCAACCTCCTTTTAAAGCCATCCAAACTGGTGGCCATCACCACATCTTGCAGTAGTAAATTCCATAGTTTAGCTATGTATAGTGTGGAGAAGTACTTCTTTTATTTGTTCTGAATCACCCACCAATCAGTTTCATGGGATGACCCCATCGGGTTCTAGTATTATGGGAGAGGGAGAAAAATTACTTCCTATCCCCATTCTCCACACCATGCATAATTTTGCACACCTCTATCATGTCTCCCCTTAGCCTCCTTTGTGCCAAGCTAAACCATCCCAGCTGTTGTAACTTTCCCTCATAGGAGAGATGCTCTAGCCCCTGGATCATTTTAGTTGCCCTTTTCTGCACTTTCCCCAGATCTATAATATCTGCCACCACCTCTGAAAGATAACCCCTCCCTCTCTAAACACGGGAGGAAGTCACCTCCATCCCTGACATCTTGGAATATGTTTTTGCCAGAAGCCCCATTCACCCGAAATCACTGAAAAGGCCTGTGCTGAAAATTCAGCATGGGTTTAGCAAGAAACACCAGGATGCTGCTTTTTCCTCATAGGCCACAGTTAGACCTAAGGTTTATCCTGGGATCATCCAGGGTTCGCCGCTGCCTGAGCACTGGATCCCCTGTGTGTCACCTAGATCCCCTGTGTGTCACCTAGAGATCCGCCTCGTGCCTACACTGTACTCCTTTCGTCGCCAGCTGAAGACCATTTTATTCTCTCAGTATTTTAACGCTTAATTTTAACTTAAATTTAAATGTTACTGTTTTAACTCTGTATTTTAATCTTATATCATTTTTGCTGCGTGGTTTTTATTCTGGTTGTGCTTTTTATATGGTATTGTGTATTTGTGCTTTTAACCTGTTGGTTGTCTTGCTATGGTTTTGATTTTTGTGAACCGCCCAGAGAGCTTCGGCTATTGGGCGGTATAGAAATGTAATAAATAAATAAAAAATAAATAAATAAATAATAGATGAACAGGTTTGACCCCTGGACGATCCGGGGATAAACCTTAGGTCTAGCTATGGCCATAGATCCCCATAACATCTAGTTCCAGCTTGAAATAAAGCAAAGCCTACAAAATATACACAGAATCCATGATTCATATACCCAACACGACACAAACCAATGCATATTTCATATGGCAGACCTATCTTTTACCAAACAACATAAACGGATGGTGTAAGGAAGAGATGATTTGGCTTTGTGATCTTCAATAAAAAACACAGATGTTCTCTGAATAGATGGGAAGGTGGTTGTGCGTGTTGCTCCATTCATCTCAAAGCTTACTCAGGCTGTCAAACATTTGATTTAACATCTTCCCCCCATGGACAGGGGGAGAAATGGTAATGCCAGCTTTTAAACCTTCACTATACTTTATTTTCATCCCAGACATGCTTCGAGTAAGAGGGGATGTTTTGCAGCAATGGGTTGGACACTTAAGTACATCCCATTCTGTTTCTACATTAATCTATGATACACACACACACCAGAAGTGTGTGTAAGTTTTTAGGAAAATCCAGTTAACTCATCTCAATAATCGATCAGATTCTATTAGTGGACCAGGCAGGGCCGGTGCTACCATAGAGGCCACTCAGGCGGCTGCCTAGAGCGCCAAGCTAAGAGGGGCGCCGGGCACAGCACTGCACTCACGCGCATTGTCTGTGAGCTGGGACAGCCCGAGGATTCAGCTGGGCCTGGGAAGGCGACATGGCGCCCCGCGCCCGCCCAGCCGAAATGAAGCCAGGGACGCTGGGGTGGGGATGGGGCAGCTCCACGTTCAGACTTCCAGAACACGCCCAGAAGAGAGAGAGAGAGAGAATGTATAGATGCATGGGGTGCATGGGGTCTTTGAGTGAATGCATGTGTTCATGCATGTGTTTGTTTGGAGTAAGTGATGCTGTGTGTGTGTGTGTGTGTGCACGCGTGTGAGTTGGGGGGGAATGATTTGGAGGTGATATTCCTATTAAATAATGCATTTTAGACCCATAGACGTTCCTTTCCAATTTGTTTGCTATAATTGGCATCATGTATTTCTTGCACTTTAAAATAAATTTAGCAGTTTCAAGTTTTGTGCTTCTAATTTTTTCAGGAAACATATGTTCTTAAAAATCAAAGTTGGCATTTTTTAGGTGTGTGTGTGTGTGAAAGTAGCTGACCTTGCATAGGGCGCAAAATAGTCTGGCACCGGCCCTGGGACCAGGAATTATTGTGATGCCTCCTACCATCTGCATACCCCTGTATCCCCTCAAAATCTGTCCCAGAAGGTTAGGGGACACTTTGGAGCATATTTTTGGGAGATCATAGGTCATAGGAAGTTGTGGAGGTGAGGGGAGAAGAGACAGATCTACACCAAGCAAGATATAACACTTTAAAAGCAGTTTGAAAATGGTATATGGAAAGTGTCATGGGCCCCAACAGTTGTCAATACCTTTATAAACCATTCTATTACAGTAGTGTAAATTCTGCCTCAGAATCCAAAGAAGAACAGCCAGAAATTTAGCAGCCAACACAGGCAGCCGGGCAGGAGATTCTCCAAGACACTTCATGAGTCAATGATGAATCCTCCCAGCAGACTCCTTCCCCTCTACTGTCTTATGTTCTCCTGTGTTTTTTATGCTAATTTCCCCTTAGTATTAAGATCACTGTGTCGGTCTTAAAGAACTGAGGGATAGGCAGGAACCCTTGACTGATGGGCACTTGGTGGGGGGGAGGTGTTCCCGCCTAAAACTCTTTAGCTATTAGAGAAAGTTCTGAACTAAGGCTCAGCGCAGACCCATATGTGTGATGCACAGAGACCATGAAGAAGAACCTAGAGATGCCAAAAAAGAGACCTCTAACACATCCTTCCTGCCCTGGGGACTTTCAAATGTTTTGGACAAAAACTTGCAGAATTCCTAACCATTAGCCATGTTGGCTAGGCTAACAGGAGTTGAAGTCCAAAGCATTTCGATGGCACCACGTGGGGGAAGGCTGACCAAACATGCACATCCCATCCCACAGTGTTTCATTGCTCCAAGCCATGCAGATTAACCTGCGCAACCATCTCCATGGATGGTTCGATAATGACATCTCAGGTAATGCAAAGCCATTTGAAATCCCATCTTCCAGCAGCCACACATCCCTTGATTTAATTTTGCTTCCTGTGAAGAAATTCTCTCATTTGTTCTGAATGTGCTGCCAATTTCCTTGGATGCCTGTAGAGTTCAAACACATGCAAAAGCAGAAAATAATTTCCAGGATCCACTATCTCCAGCAGCGTGGCATCTTCCGTCCATAAGAGTCCTATAAGTAGTTTTGTGCTCATTACATCTTCCTTCAAAGCGAACCACATCCCAGCATGCTTCGGCATCAGGGTACATTATTTTGCTTTGGCCACGAATGAGTTTGCACTAACCTGGCAGTTTTTCTTTACATTTATGTCTATTTATTTGCTTCGCCCAACTGTTACGAGAATGAGATCCTTTGACAATGGAGATGAAATGTTAGAAGGGAGAGAGAGAGAGAGAGAGAGAGAGAGAGAGAGAGAGAGAGAGAGAGGGAGGGAGGGAGGGAGGGAGGGAGGATGGAAACAGTGCTGTTATGATGATGATGAACCAGAATTCTGGACTGCAGCAAATGCCTGAATTCAGTTGAGAAGCATGATGCACCAACATTCAACTCTGACTCTTGGGGCACGTCTACACCAGTTGTTATCCTAGGGATCACTCCGGGATCGTCCCTGTGCATCCACATGACACACAGGGGATCCAGAGGGAAGATCCCTGCATTTCCCTGGGATAACCGGGATGGCTTTAGTCCCGACTTTTCCTGCGGTCTTGGGATCATCCCGAGACCATGGAAGGTGTGAGTGGTCATCCCAGTTTTGTCCTGTCTCCTCGTGAGTAAATGTGAGGAGCTGGGAACCACTCATAGAGCTCCTCAGGTGCTCCATGCCCATCGTGGGGGGGAGGGAAGTGGGGTTTTTTTTTACCTTTTTATTTTCACTGGAGCGCTCATGTGCTCCAGCTCTTCTTTCTTAAAAAATAAAATGCTGCTAAGATGGGTGCGATGCCAGAGATGTCACGCGGCTGTGTGTGGACTGAGGGGGAGGATCTCATGATCAGAAAATCACAAGATCCTTTCCCCTCCCTCCTGGAATGCTAGACCTGCCCTTAGTTTGCCCTTCAGTGTCAAATTCCCCTTTGAGATTGAGGTTGTTTAAAACTTCCCCAAACGTTTTTTTTGCTGCTAGTTGACCAAAGATCAGGGAAGAACATAGGCAGGGTCAGGTTACTGTGAGACTGGAACTCAAAAGTCTGGGATAAAACAATAAAGTAGTCCGAAGGCGTGCCATGGTCAGAAGTCCAGAAGGAGATAAGTAGCCAAAGAATAACAGGGAGCAGGCAATTGAGCAAAGTCATAGACAATCCAGGTCATAAATCAACAACAGAAATAAGGATGCAAGGAACGCAAGGTGGATTCCTGCATTGAACCTTAGAGGCCTCTTCCAACACTATTCTATGATTCTGTGATTCTAAGCCGATGAAATACAGCCAGGAACAGATGGTTTGTTTCTAGCAAAGATGTCACATCTCTGCAAGGCTGACCACTCCTGACTCCACCCAGCCCGCAGCTCCAATTGATCAAAGGACCACCTTACACCCTCCTCTCGAGCAGACCTGGACTCTAGCCAAGAACTATGCCAGAGTGGAGGCAGTTGAGTATGCCTCTTCGCATGGCATCTTTCCTGGGATGACCCTGGGTTCTAGTATTATAGGAACAGAAGAAAAATGTCTCCCTATCCACATTCTACACACCATGCATAATTTTGTACACACCGATCTTAACTCCCTTTAGCCTCCCCTTAGCTATCTTAGCTTCCTCCTGCTACCAACTGTCTCTGCACAGACCACCAGTGAGGGAGGAAGCAGCAGCCAAGCACCTCTCCATCATGCCTGGGTCCAGCTCCAGCTGAAAGCCCGCTCCCTGCCGCTGCCAACTGCCAACTGTCACTGCTGAACTTTGCAACTAAGATTGTAGTGACTGAATTTCCTTTCCTTTCCCCTCCTCCTCCTCCCTCCCAATCCCCTTTCCTTTTGTGTCATGTCTTTTAGATTGTAAGCCTGTGGGCAGGGACTGTCAAGAAATACTTTTGTAAGTCGCCGTGAGAGCCTTTTTTGGCTGAATGGTGGCATAAAAATGCTTAAATAAATAAATAAATAAATAAATCTTTTTTCCAAGCTAAACAATCCCAGCTGCTGTAACCTTCCCTCATAGGGGAGATGCTCCAGCCCCTTCATCATTTTAGCTGCCCTTTTGATCTCTCTGCCTCGGTTCCCCTTCTGCAATATGGAGATAACCACACAGGCCATTTTCACAGAGCAGTCATAGGGATTACCAAAATCTATTTGAAGTACTTTGAACATGGGAAGTTTTATATATGAGTGCTGACTATATATTTAAAACAAAAACAAAAACATGGCATACATTCCAACAAGACACTTGAAAAATTACATTGAAGACCCTAATGCATCTGAAGACTGACAATGGGAAACATGAAACATTTAGAATTAACATCCATAAGAAATGAGCTTATGGTAATAATGTAAAAGTTGATCAAACAGTACGGATTTGTTTTGTTTTTTATTTATTTAGAGTGGATTAGCTTTTCTCACAAGTCTTCACACTTTGTTAAGACAGTTAGCCTTTTATCGTAGATTTATACATGTAACCCTTAAATGTAAGAAAAATATGCTAATGACACAGGAACTTGGCAATTGCTGCTACCTGCCCACAGGAACAGGATTTAAACATTTGCACTGAGATTTGTAATGACAGCATCTTTTCATGCACGAGATTTAAGCCACCTTTCTGCCTTTCCTGCACAGATATCTAAAGCGACTATTACTCATTAATGCAGAATAATAAAAAAAAGTAGAAGAGAAGCATAGCTAATCTTAAAGGACACCCAGACTAATGTGCCATTTTATATTCTCATTGCAATGTGATTTAGACCCAGGAAATGCAGTTTAAATCTCATTTGTTCTCAGGTTTGTAGTGCGTTTTTTTTTTAAAAAAAAACCCTTTTTTTTTTGCCTCTGGATGCAAAGCTATGCCACCTTTCTCAAAATGGAATTTCTGCATCTCTCTGAAAATAAGTCTTCTGATGTGAGATTGGAGGTAGGGGAATCTCACATCCGTATGAACCTATATTGGTTTTCCTTCTCATGTTCTCTTTAAAAATGTTTTTTTTTAATGTTCCAAATGGACAAACAAAAATAAAATAAAATTACATCATA